>NW_027206169.1:0-522500 GCF_024711535.1 Dipodomys merriami | reverse complement strand
ATGGGAGGAAAGGAATTGTAGGGGAAAAACAAAGGAGGAGGCAACAATGCTTGATAAGAAATGTACTCATTACCTTGCTCTTGTAACTGGAACCCCTCCATAAAGTTTTTTATAATAAAAAATTTGTTTAAAAATAATAAAATAAAAAATAAAAAAAAATCTATGCAGGGAATTTGAAACTTAGGGGTCGAGTATTCACCTAATATCTGTGAAGTGTCCTTTTTATATCACCTGCAAAATACAAAATAGACCAAAAACTTTAAAAAATGATACAGGAAGGAAAATAAAGCACAGGGGTTGGGGCTAGTAAGTGGTTTACTTCCAAAGAAGAAGTAGCAACAGATAATTTTGGGGGTACATACTTGAAATCCAAACATCCTTTCTTTCGTGGTTCACGTGTTCAAGGCTAGTCAGCTAAAAAAAAAAGCACAACAAAAAACGAGGAAGAGGGACATGACAGAAGAAATAATAATCTGAAATAAATTAAACTTCATTTGGATGGTGGGAAGAAGTCTCTCAGCTCTGTTATTTTCTTTTAAGTAAGTTTCTAGCCTTTTGACCATGTGAGAATGCAGCAACAAGGGAGCACATTAAAGGCCTGGTGAAACTGACCTCTCAGCGCATTGAATTTTCTTGGTTCTAGATCATGTCCTTCAGAATTTCTGTTGAGTACACATAAGTTTCTCTAAGCTATTGGGACCTTGTCTTAAGGAGTTTTGTTATAGCATCACAATGGAATTGAAATAAACAGCTATACCTCTTTCTCTAAAGGAAGACTCATGGATTTGGCAGTAGGAGAGTTCAAACGGAGGACCTCCAATTGTCTAGGTAGGGGTTCTACCACCTAAGTTCCCTACTCCAGCCCTTGTTCTTCACTTTGAACTTATCAACACATTGCCTTATGGATTTCAAGGATTCTGAAGTAAACTATCTCACAGGAAACTATCATGAGAAATGATGATGCTCTATTTTTTCTCACTCCTATAGATGTTAATAACCCACTTCATGGAGATGTATGGCATAGGGCATTTTGCTACAGTATCAGATGATTCTGAAGCAATACCACTATCCTTTTGAAATTAGTCATTCTACATTTAAAGAAAAATACATTGAATATCTTGAGTTAACTGATGAGTTCTTTAAAAGCCAAAAGTTAGAGCAGCTTTTCAGATTATGAATGCCATGAAGTACCCTATTGGATTTAATTTCTGAGTGAGAAAACAGCTGTTTTCCATTATCCACCTAAGTATAAAATTTACTGGGACTTATTTTCTTTGCATTTTAATGTAAATGACAAAAGTGCCCATTTTTTGACTTTATAAGGGGACTCTTAGTATTACATAATTAAATAGATGTCAAAATTCACTGAGCTGAATAGAGAACATAATTTATATTAAAGTAGTAATTTCTTGCCATTAATACATGGATGTATTTTATTAGTAAATACTGAAAAGGAAAAAAAAAGTATTTCTACAGAAGATTCATCCTGGCAATAGTCACTTTACAGTAGGCTGGTACTACTTGCCTACTTTCAACCACATGCTATTGTTGAATGTGA
The DNA here is from genome assembly GCF_024711535.1 of Dipodomys merriami. Classification (NCBI taxonomy): domain Eukaryota; kingdom Metazoa; phylum Chordata; class Mammalia; order Rodentia; family Heteromyidae; genus Dipodomys; species Dipodomys merriami. The sequence continues at coordinate 520,942 of NW_027206169.1, read as the reverse complement.
TATTGTTTTAGATCTACTCAAGAGCTATGGGCCTCATCTTGGATTCCATTAAAAACACACCAAAGTTCATACTGATATTACAACTTTTTAAAGATCAAAAATTATTTATTATATGATACCAAAACACTAAATCAAGTCCATAACAAATAAGGACTTTAATATTATTTTAAGCAGTTGTGCAAGAAGGTTCTAATTCAACAAAGAGGGACACCTCTTATACTTTAACAACTTCTTTGAATTTTCTCTTTATTGTCAAGAAAAGTTTCCAATTGAACTCTTCGTTATGTGTCCCCTGCATCTAGGAATACATAGGATTCCACTTTGTTTTTAGATTGTTGGAGCAAGTTCCAAGACTTGCACATATAGTGAATAGAAGCCACTGGTTGATGTATGCTCCTGCACATGCCCACTGTTCTGGCAGGAGCAGACATAAGGACATGGATACTACTCAAGGACAAAATATTTGGGAGCAACCCTAGGACCTTGAAGCCAACAAGGACAGAATGCACTTTCTGATAGACTTGAAGTTCCTGCAACACTGCCATGGCAGCACCAGTGGCATCACTCTCTGCACCTCACATCCCTGTGGAAACCTTGGCAACAGTCCTCCAGGCACAAGACCAGAAGATCCAGTGGGTTCATTCCAAGCTGTGATTGGTCCATTGCAACCATTGTGAGTGGTCTCTGTAGTCCATTACATTGCTGAGAGTTCCTAGTGACCTGCTGGACTGAGTGCTACATTGACAGTTTCCTTTAGGTTATTGCTCTGGGGTTTTTATTTTCTTAGCTAATTTTAGGTAGATTTACTCCTTGGCATCTTCGCAGAAAGATGGAAGAACATAATGAATTATCCTCAAGCTCTTCAGAGAAGGAGATTTTCACTGAACAAGACAGTTTGAAGGTGATCATTAGCTATGGCAGGAGGAGATTTTCCCTGAACAATATACCATGAAGGAGGAAATCATTGACTATGGAAGCTATGGATATGTAAATTTGGCCTAGCACCACCTCGTAGTCAATAAGGTTGTAGTGAAAATAATCCTGAAGATGAGATTTCAACAATTGTTAAATCAAAAATAAGATGGAGAGGCAGGGAAGGTGGCTCAGTGGTAGATGTTTGCCTTACATAAATGAGGCCCTGGGTTCGATTCCTCAGCACCACATAAACAGAAAGAGTTGGAAGTGGTGCTGTAGCTCAAGTGGTAGAGCAGTAGACATAAGCTGAAGAGTTCAGTGACAGTGTCCAGGCCCAGAGATCAAGCCCCAGGACCCACAAAAAAATGTTTAAATGAGATGGACATTATTAAGATTTTCCATCACCCACACATGATCAGCTCATATCAGGTGAGGGAAATGGATGAGCACAAATACTTGGTATTCGAACTGGCCATCCAGAGACCTCCTTAGACAAATGTGAAAATCATACCGCCTATTCAAGAATGAAGTCAGGAGTTTATTCAAACAGATTGTGAGGACTGTGCATTACTTTAATGAAACTGAAAATGACTGAAACATTAAATCCAATAACATCGTGTTGGATGACAAAGGCAATGTGAAGTTCAATGACTTTGGCATGAGCATAAGGATTTCCCAAGGGTAGTTGCTGAAGGACGTATTTGGTACCATAATTTTGTCCCTATAAAATAGTGCTTCCATGAAAATTACAATGGCTGCAAAGTAGATAGCTGGTGCTTGGGAGTCCTCATTTATATTCTACAGGGATGACAAATATCCCATTTGAAAGTATGAATTTTAACCAGATACAGGTAATTGTCATGGAGGCCACGTACATTTCTCCATTCATCTGTCTCCAAAAGAACAAAATATCATCTTGAAATGGTAAACTGCAGAGCCAAAGCAGAGGCATAGTATAGAACAAACAATGGAGATCAGCTCAACCAAATTGAGGGATATTTCCTATGTCCTGATAAGCCACTATGTAATGAGCTAAACCCTATTATTCTTGCACTCTTGTGTGACATGGGGTACAGCCTGCCTGATACACACAAATCTATATTGGACAGGACATTCGATGAAATCATGGTCATCTATGTTTTGATTTTTAAAAGTCTTAAAATAGAATGACAGCAATGAAATTAAATCAGTGCCTTCAATTGTTGCAGTGTGCCCAACTCCTGCAGATAAATAGTATGTATATATCTCACAAATATATTACATATTAAATATATGTCTAAAACTTATTTTATACAAAATTAGGGGACAGTGTTATTAGATTTATCCTTGAAAAAAAGATTAACAAAAAATTAAAGATTGCTCACTTTGGCAGCACATATACAAAAATTGGAACGATACAGAGATTAGCATGGCCCTTGTGCAAGGATGACTTGAATATTTGTGAAGCATTCCTGATTTTAAAAAATAAATAAATAAAGACAAATAGAGATCCCAGTTTGAAGTGTGAAAGTAAGTGGAAGGCCCATAAATTCAAATCCTAGTACTGGCCCATAATCATACATTGAATTAATTTTTGTATGTCTTTTATTATAAAAAAAATACTGTGCAGAGGGGTTACAATTAAATGAGTAAGGTAATTTCCTATCAAGTATATTTCCTATCAAGCATTGTTGCCTCCTCCTTTGTTTTTCCACTACGATTCCTTCTCTCCTACCTCCACGAGTATTCTCCCCACCTCCGAAGTTCTAATGTTTGTTTTCATCGAAGGGTCTTGTACATTGCATTTTTACAATGGGTCAACCTGTATCCCTATTTAAGCATTTTGTGTTTTCCCTTACCCTCTCCAAATTAGAAAAATGTATATACAAGATGCAGGATACCAGAATCAAATGCAGTGAAAACAGGAGTTATACCATGGGGGAGGTACATACAAAGCAACAAAGAAATCAATTTATAAATATGCTGGAAACTATCACAAGAAAGAAAAAAAAATATCTTGGGGTTCATTTCGCCTAACATCAACTTGTCTAAAAATTTCTGCTTTTATCAGACATATACTAGTTATTGCAAATAAGAGAAACCATGGGATCTATGTTTCTTTGGGTATGGCTTATTTCACTTAATATAATTTGTTCCAAGTCTTTCCATTTCCTAACAAATGGGACAAAGAAATTCTATGGAGGCATGGAATTGTGTATATATACCACGTTTCCTTGATCCATTCATCAACTGAAGGGTATCTGGGTTGGTGCCATATCATAGTTATGGTAAATAATTCTGCAATAAACATAGTCTTGCTGGTAGCATTAGTATGATCTTGTTTGTGAACATTTGGGTAAATGCCCAAAAGTGGTAGTTCTGGGTCATAGGGCAGCTCTATGTGGAGTCTTCTGAGAACCTCCATAAACTTTCCAAAGTGGTTGAACACGTTTACACTCCCACAACAATACAGTAAGTTTTCCTTCTATCCACATCCCCTCCAGCATCTGTTGTTATTAGAGTTCTTGATTATAGCCATTCTAACTGTGGTGAGATGGTATTTCTGTTCTTTTTATTTGCATTTCTTTTATGGCTAGGGAGGTTGAGCATTTCTTCATGTGTATATTGGCCATCCTTCTTTTCTCTTCAGAGAAGTTTCTTTTTGAGTCTTTAGCCCACTTATTTATGGAGAAGTGGTTTCTTTGAGGATTGGTTGTTGGGAGATTTAATTTTTTGAGTTACAGGTATATTTTAGATATGAGACCCTTGTCTGTTTAGTGGCTAGTGAAGATCTTTTCCCAATCCATAGGCTTTCTATTGATCTTGTTAACTATGTCCTTTGCCATGTAGAAGCTCTGCAATTTCATGCAATCCCATTTGTCCAACCTTTCTTTGATTTGTTGTGTTTCTGGGTCTCCATTAAAAAAAAATTCGGCCTGTGCCAAGGAGACCTAGGGTTTCTCCTATTCCATCCTATTCCATCAGAGTGTCTGCTTTGACTCAGATGGCTTTGATCCATTTGGAGTTGATTCTGGTTCAGATTGATATATAAGGATCTAGCTTAATTTTCTACAAGTGATTAACCAATTTTGCCAGCACAATTTACTTAAGAGGCTTTCTTCCATTCTATTTTTTTAGCTCCCTTATCGAAGATTAGGTAGCTATATGTCTGTACATTCATTTCTGCCTTTTCAACTCTATTCCATTGTTCCTGATGTCCGTTCTTGTGCCAGTACCAAGCTGTTTTAATTACGATGGCTTTGTAGTAGAGTTTGAAATTTGATATTGATATTCCTTCATCACTGTTCTTTATGTTAATGATATTTTTTTCTATTCTGGGTTTTTTATTGTTCTATATGAATTTTTGGATAGCCTCTTTAATTCGTTGAAGAAAGGGGTTGGAATATTTATAGGTATTGCATTAAATTGGTAGAAAGCCTTGGAAAGTATTGCCATTTTCACGATGTTGATCTTTCCAATCCAGGAACATGGGGGGTTTTACCACTTTGTAAGTTCTGTTTTGATTTCCCTTCTCAGGTTTTTAAAGTGTTCATTATAGAGGTCCTGCCCTTCTTTGGTAAAATTAATTCCTAGATATTTTTGGGGGTGCTGTTATGAATGGAGTTGCTTTCCTGATTTCAACCACGCTTTTCTCATTATTGGCATACAGAAAAGCCATTGATTTTTGATGGTTATTTTTATACCCTGCTCCTTTGCCAAATTTTAAATCAGTTTGAGTAATTTTGGTGATTTGCTTTTCTTTTATGGCTAGAAATGTTGAGCATTTCTTCATGTGTCTATTGGCCATCCTCTTTCCTCTTCAGAGAAGTTTCTCTTTAAGTCTTTAGCCCACTTATTTATTGCTCAGTTGTTTCTTTGAGGATTTGTTGTTGGAGGATTTATATATATATATAATTAGTAAATAAATTTCAACTAAATATAAACTTTATTGTCCTCTAAATTGAAGTGTTGACCTATATTTTATATGAGAATGAGCATTTACTCGTCTCATTTTTAAAAGTCAATTTAAATTTTCTATTCAAATTTTATACAAAAAAAATGTGTTTGGTGTTCTAGGAAAGTTCTCCAAAAGTTAATGTAGAGCAGTATGTAGGGCCATTGTGAGATTAACTAAGAATTCTGAGCCATGAAAAACTAAAGTTTTAAAAGTTGAAATAAATACATGTCAGAGAGTTAGAAACAAAACTTGGGTTTCTAGGGATAGACTTTCAAACCCTTTCAATACATTTGGCTGGATAGATGGTGCTACAGTTGGTAATTTTGCTTCACTCAAAAATTCTTGGTGAGGTTTTTGTGTGTAAGAAGAAAATCCCTTTGTTTCGTATTTATGAACTTCATGTTAAAACTTTAGCAATGGACCTTCTGTGGCCCCTTTTTAACTGGAATTATTTCAAGATTTTTAAGACCTCAAAATCCTTTTGTACTCTGAGCCAGGCTGTTTTGAACTATTTACTTTCAAATTTATTAACATAATCCATTTATCATTGTAGGGAGGAGAATCCTAAGCTAAATAAAGTCTACTTGCTGGAGTTGTTTGTAAGTAATGAAGCATTGGGTGTTTTGGGGTTAGCCTGTGTAGAGTAGACTGGATTGAGATGACATTTCCATGATTAATAGGTAAAATCACCCTCTTCCACTAGAGGTGCAGGATCAAATGAGTGATGGGCATTGGTTTAAGGTTTCTTTTATTTTACTATGTATGAATCTTCCATCATATACATATACATATATATATGTATATATATATATATATATATATATATATATATATATATATATATATATGGCTTGAATCTTCCTGATATGTTGTTTTATAAACATTTGGTTTTACATGATGTGAATTATAGTTTTTTAAATTAAATAAGCAGGACATTTGGCCTTAATCATGTAATAATTTGATTAATTTTAAGAGGAAAAAATATCATCAGAATTAAATTAGGTTATCATCATTCAAAAATAAATATTGAAAGGATATAAAGCAGAAGAATTTATGGGGTGCTTAATATATTCTGCCTTTCTTCTTTATAAGGTTTGTTGTGACCTGATGGTAATAGATTTGCAATGGGTAAAAGTGTTGTTGGTCACTTAGAGTTGTTACTTCAGCAAATGTATGAGAATGTCTGATGATGTTGAACCCTAGGTTTCTGAGAGGAAAAACACAGATATAAGTCCTCTAAGATGCTAACTAAAATGAATGAAATTCACACTCCATTAATAGGAGGGGAGGGCACCATTTTGTTTGCTGTCTTCAACAGCCAAATGCATTTTTCTCTGTAGGTGATTATCAGCAAAGAGGAGATTGTAGACAGACTCAATTCGTGGATCCTATTCAATGAAGAGAATAAGGAGATGTCTGGATGGCTGGTGCAGACAAACAACAATTCTACATACAACAGACAGCATTATTGAAGAAAGGCTTGAGAAGTTTCAGATGGTGAGCCAGCAGTGTCCAGGCAGGTGTAGTTTGAATACCCTTCTCACTGCTGAGAATCTCATGTTACAGGCAAGTTTCCTATAAGGGTTGAAGGGAACAGTTGCTTCTTCTGCATTGGCAAGTCTGATAGGAGAAGGGGCTTGTGTCTCCTGAAGTATCTTGGTGTCCTCAGGCCCCTGAAGGAGTCTAGTTATTGCAAAAGAACAGAGGTCATTTATGATTAAATTGATGATTTCAGATAGTCACTAGGCCTCAGATGTAATGTAGGTCAGTAACATATGTAACAAGAATTCATGTAGTTAAATGAAACTGAGTTATATCCACTTGTGAATTAGAAGTAAAATTAGAAGTAGATTAGAAGATATCCATGAGAGAAATCAGTGGGGCTGTTGTATCAAGAAAGTAAGAACAGACCGTATTTTGAATTTGTTTAGTGAGCACTTCTTGACTTTCCAACCTTTCCCTGTGAAATTGCATTAACTCTCACATATAATAAGAATTTCTCAATGACAAAACTCTATAAGACGCATCCCATGTTTGTGGTTAAGAAATAAATGCTTTGGGGGCCAGGCACTAACAGCTCAATCCTATAATCTTAACTATTCAGAAGTCTGCAAACTGAAGATTGAAGTTCAAATCCAGTCCAGACAAAAATCTCCCTTTAGTTCTCCAAAACCATGGAAATGAAGCTTTACCTCAAGTTATAGAGTACCTGCCTTAACAGAAAAAGCTAAAACACAGTGTCTAGGCCTTGAGTTCATATTCTCATAGTGGAACAAATAGAAAGTAGAAAAGAAAGATGGAATAATAATGGAGGTTCCTATTTTCATAACTTGCCAGGACCACATGGAATTAATAATCCTTTTAAGTGAAAAGAAGGCCCAGTTGAAGCAAATGAGTAAACAGTTAAAAAAGGCCAGCAGCAAGACAAGAGACTTCAAGAGGGATGACAAGCTTAGCAACAAAATCAAGAGCATTCATCTTCAAGAAAACACACCTCTGTAATCCCATATACACCTTTGATTATTCTCATCGCTATGACCATCCTCTAACGTTGGCTACACTTATCCACTAGAGTCACCGAACACAGCGTATCCTTTGTGACATTTCATGGATAAAGTTGCTTGTCCTCATTGTCATCAGACATGGACTATGCCTCTCAGTGGACAGGTAGATAAGGAAAATATGATAGCTATATGCATATAGATATACATGTATGCATATACATTCATATATATATGCATATATATACATACATACGTACACACGTACATGCACAACAGAATTTTATTTATCCATTCAAAAGAATGATAATGAATCATTTGCAAAGAAAGGAAATAAATTGGGGAAAATCATGCTACATGAAGTAAGGGAAGAAAGCCAAACCCAGAGAGACAAATGAGATATGTTTTCTGTTATATAGGAAGTTAAGCGTAATATAGATCAATACAATATGCACACTTTGTGGTGGAATGCAACTATACACCTAGGTATGAACTGAAATATGGTTAGTTCAGAGAATAATTCAAATAATGTAATTCCTTAGAATAGCTAACTCACATTCCAATAAAATAAACACTATGAATCAAGTACTAAGAGGTACGGATGGAGTCAAGGTGGGAAGAAATAGATAAATGAAGCAATAAAGTGGAGTGAAATGCAGTGCTCTAACTTAATGCATATCCTACCAAATGAAGAAACTTGAGGAAAAGGTGGGAGTGAGAGTGCTGGGGAAAATTATGAAAGAGGTGAGATTGTACTCATGTACTCATAATGAATGTCAACTCCTGTGTACAAGTTGAAATCAAAATGAAATTTAAAAATCCAATACTCAGTATGCTCATGAAAGTATTTCAGTGATGATGATTCTCTGAATAACTAACAAACAATAAAGAGTTCAAGCAAATGAGGAGCAGAAAGGGAAATGATGTTCGGCTGGAGAAGAAGTTTAAGAAAAGAGGGGGCAGATTAATGAAAAGAGGAAGGGATGGCAAATATAATCATTATATTAATGATATCAATGTAGAAATGGAACCATGTAACTTGGAAGATGGGTAGTTTGGGGAAAGACGGGTAGATTCAGGGAACACTAATCAAGATGCATTGTACTTATAAACAAACTCATTGAATTGAAACCACTTTGCACAATGATAAATACAAATGAGTTAAAAAGACAAAAAATAAATTTGTGCTTCATTTTTTGTAGCACAAGTAGTAAATCGTAAGTTATAATTTGGATAAAAAGTAAAGTTAAATTAGCTACATGACAAAATAAGAAACGAAATGTCCTGTGGGTAACATTGTCTTTGGAAATATCCGTGCCTCATAATATACTTTTCAAAATATCAATATTCTGATTATTTTGATTTTTTTGAAAATAAAGTGATCGGTGAACTTTCAGACACTATTATCATAATGCCTAATGATACATAATTTAGCTAGAGTTGATAAGATAATCATTGTTACTTATCTTATATTGTAAAATATAAGGAATTTTATGATACCATTACATTATAACACAGATACTGAAGTTTCCTTCTTTAAATTGCTCCACAGGATATGGTTACATATAACCTGATACAAGTCCCAAAATCACAAATATAAGTACAATTACTTAGAAGGAAATGGTAGGAGGACAATTATTATCTAACACAATCAATGTCAGCCATGGACTTCCTGAAAGAGAATCATAGACAAATCTGTTTGTTTCACCAGGCTTCTAGTGCCAAACAAGAAGTGTTGAAAAGACCCATATGGCAAACTACTTCTCAAAGTGAGATCACTATATAGGCAGACCCTCCAAGACTCCTACATGGAAGAGACTATTTCTGACCCAGTGCTCTTATTTTTTTTTTTACCAAAGAAACAGTTCCTTTAGTAATTTATGTTTTTTGAATTTAGATAATGAATCAACATTTTTCACAAAATTAAATTTGAAATATCTTTGATCGGTTTTTCCATGCTTAAAACTAGCAATACAATAAATAATAGTTGCCACAATTTGGAACTTTTCTGCATCAATGGAAAAACAATCTGGAGAATATAGATTCTAGAAAGAACCAAAGGAATCCAAAGATATATCTATTTTCCACAGAATTGTTCAAGTGGAATGAAGGTCAACATAGTTTCTTTAAATTAAGAATTAGTCTAATGTCTGCACACCAACAGTTAACAAATGTTTATTCCAAACTTAGTGATTGTACAATAGGTAGACTTTGTGGACTTTCTTATTTTTGAAAGAAAAAATCTACTTGAGTGAGACACAGGAACCTTAAGAAGACTTACAGATAAAGCACATAGTGTGTTAGAAGAAGACACCATGGTAGAAAAATGAAACTTCCTTTTTGTTGGTCACGAGGCATGAACTAAGGGCCTGAGTACTGTCACTCAGCCCTCTACCACTTTGGGACAGAGTACCACTTCTGTTTTTTTGTTGATTAACTAGAGACAAATCTCATAGACTTTCTTCCCAAGCTAGCTTAGAACCACAATTCTCAGATCTCAGCCTCATGACTAGCTAGGATTATAGATGTGAGCCACCAGTATCCACCACCCCACAAAATGAAACTTTTCAGCTTCTAGTGAGTTCAATTTTCAGTGGCCAGGAAAGACCTCCTAGAATGGTGCTTGCCACTAAAGAATTAAAACTACAGAATGAGCAACCAGGAAGTTGTCTGTTAGTAAAGATGCAAGTATGAAAGGGTGCTACTAATTTCAGTTATTTTATTTCAATCTGATTGACCTTCAGTACAAATCTGATCTTGTTGTCACCTCTTAGAAGGAGCAGAGCCTGGGCCTATGCTACTTCGAATGTAAGAGACTAGAAAAAGAATACCCTATGGTACACAAGTAGTTGAATGCAGGAAAGAAGCAACATATTCCCTGCAGGGGAAGGCATGGGAGAGATAAAGGCCTAGAGAAAAAACTGGTGGTCACAACATTTAACCCCTTCTCCTCCAAGGAACTGACCTCCCACATAGTGGCAGTGACATAATTCACCTAGTGCATTTTCTGATATGAAGGAAGGTGTCATGTCTCACTAAACAACACAATTGTAGTCAAACAAAGGGAAATTCTTTTGTGTTGCCCTTAGGCCCAGTCTCAGTTAATCTCCACATTAGACTTTGTCCAGTTTCTATTCTTACTACAAGGTCCCTAATCAGGAGGAATGTGTGATCTCCTGGATTCCCGTTGGCTCTTTGGGAACTGAGACCACTTTCAATTTTAAATCTGTTCCTTTTGTCAAGGCTGTGGTGGTTGGTGGGAAAGCTCATCCTCTGAAATTTGCCCTAGTACAAAATCTCTTCAGAGAAAGTCAAGGAATGACAGATTCTGCCTGAATTTCTACATTTCCAAAGAGGTCAATTAATATCTGATTCTGAAGCTCAGGTGGAGGTCCTTCAATAGTTCCTCTGAGCTGGAGTGAAAGTTAGCACAGACTCCAAGTCATACTCACATTTCTCCAGCTCTTTTTCATGACCCGAAAGATCACAGGAGTTGAGTTCAGAAACAAGGAAAAATGAGACTAGCAGAAGAATCCTGGGCAGGGGGAGGAATTAGACACCGTGAAAATGAGGTCAGAAAATCTCCTAGGATCACTCATATCATTCAGGAATCACATAATAAGATTAGGGAATAAAAGTAATAAATTACTACCTAATTAGTAACTCTACTTCACTGACTACAAGTGTTCTGTAAAAAGGTAGGTGACCTGGACTATGTTGATTAGGAAAAGAGAGCAAATTGTTTCATCACAAAGTTCTACTAAATATCTTCATCCATAGCACAGATTGTTCTTACTCTCTACTTCTCTCATACTTTTCTTTGCTGGATTCTAAAAATGACCTTTGAAAGTGTTAACATCTTCAGATGTAATTACATTTTATTTTAATCCATTTGTTATGAAATATAACAAATTATGGGGAAAATCTGTCTATGGGACATTTTCTTCAATGCCCTATTTATTTGATGTTATTGTTATTTTTTATAGTTTCATTTTTAAAACTTGAGCAAAATGTTTTGTTAAATTAACACTAATTAGTTGCACATTTTTCATATTATTCCTTGTTTATAAATGTGAAAATATGTCTTGATCAGCACCCCATATGTTTTCTTCATTTTCTTTCCTCCTTTTCCACACAAACTCAGATATATTCAATCAATCACATCAACAATTTTGGCCATACTCTCTCTTTTTCACAGTTCTGATCCTTCTGTGAATTTTTACTATTACATATACAAAAGACAGATACTGATTTGTCTTCTCATAAATATTTTAAGTGTATTTTATGAATTGGAATGTGTCTTCAGTGTACACCAATATGAATTTACTTCATTCAAATTGGCCATGCAGATGAATGTTTTTATAACCTTCATCCATCTTCTATCATTCAACAGTTTTTGATGAGTCTTATTTTATAACTTCTTCATTCAACTTTTCAAAATAATTTATTATTAAACTTTTAGCATTATCTTTTTCTCAATTGTTGCCTTCTTAAAATTGCTTCAAATTATAAACTACATATGATGGTCCTGTATGTGTTCACTGATATATTTAACTTTTGGTCTAATATTCACCTATTACAGGATATCTTTTTTTGGGGGGGTGCGGTCGTGGGGCCTGAACTCTGGACCTGGGCGCTGTCCCTCAGCTCTTCAGCTCAAGGCTAGCGCTCTACCACTTGTGCCGCAGCGCCACTTCCGGCTTTTTACTTTTTGCTTATGTGGTGCTGAGGAATCGAACCCAGGGCCTCAGGCATGTAAGACAAGCACTCTACCACTCAGCCACCTTCCCAGCCCCTTACAGGATATTTTAACCTGTAGTAACTACTTTGAAAATCAATATTGACGTTCCTCACAAAAGAAAAAAACACAATGCCAGAAAAGCCCATGAAAATAGTATTAGGTGTATATCCAAAAATACTTTGCAATGTAACAGTAGAAGCATTAACTTCTCTTATATTCCAGAATATGTTTATAGCTATGAATAGCCCATTCTGTTTATTCCTTTTACTGGTACACCTAGGTTGATTGCAGATCTTGGTTGTTATGAATACTGCTGCCATTAACATGGATGTTCATGTTGAATCATATTCCTTCATATGTATCCAAGTTACTGTAAAGGTCATTAAAATATGTGGGGTTGTTTTTGGTATTGTGTAAACTTCCACTCTGAGCTACATATGAGTTGTACTCGGTTACAATGCCACACAACATCTCCAGCATTTGTGTTTATTTGTTTGAGTGGCTATAAGTATTTTAATGTGTAAGATGGGATCTCAGTGACTTTTGGGTATGTATTTCCTATGTGGATAAGAATTTCAAATATTTCATTTATTTATTAAACATTAACATTTGTACTTCATTCCTGATCAGTGTCTTTTTTGGTATTTGAACAATTTTTAAGTTTTATAATTTGTGATTTTTTTCCTATTCCAATTATTAACATTAGTTAAAAAATTTATTTCCGTGGTCCACAATTTACTAAAATCTAGTGATTGTACATTTATAACACTGTTTTTGTCTTTGTTTACACCCAGGCAATTATTTCAATAAAGATGTTGAACTTCTTTCACTAGAAATGTAGATTGAAAGGATAGTATCTCATATTAGTGCTAAGATAACCTCAAAATTAACAGTCACAGCCTAAGTCCAAACAGTTTGGCTAAGTAACACATTAACACAGCACAAATTGCATTTAAAGAGATCAAAGAGCTTCATAAAAGATGTTTAAAAAGTCACCACTTTCATGAAGCAAATGCTGAAGTTCACACGCAGACCATAGGAATCTGATCATCAGGAAGATCAAGGGACAAAAGTATACAAAGGGACAACTTTAGAACGTTTATTAAGGATTGGTGGAGGGGGGAAAATCCTCTAGATACCAAAACTCAGTGCTGAAGAAAAGAAGTGTTTTATTCCTAACCTCTGCTCTGCCTGACTCTCTCACGTCACACACACACACACACACACACACACACACACACACACACACACACACCTCTTGTACACATAGAAACCTAGGCGCAGCTGTATCTTGAACAATGAAGATTTTTTCTTCTTGCACTGAGATAATCAAATGTGATGATGCAGTTGGCTCCACAGCCACCCCACACTTGAGCAGGATGAGGGATAGGATACCTTAGACTGCAGCATAGCCTTGTGAATCCCTGGCTTTGTGTGTAAGAATGCAGTTCATGGTCCTGTAGGCATGGGTGGTCAAGCTGAAACAGGGGTACACTTGGCCTGGAGGATGGCACACCATAAGCCTTGCATGCATGGTGAACCAGGTTTGAGAAGCCCTATGAGCATCTATGTAATGACCTCTCAATGGCATGGAGTTGACACTGTACTTGGATATGGCAGGAGACCAGAGGACAGCTGGAATCCAGAAGGTGTTAGAGGCACCAGAGTGAGTGGAAACCCCTAGAGCAAGCTAAGGAAGTTCCCTGCCCACATGTGACAGCCACCATGCTGGTCCCCAGAGGACTCACCTGGTCTTGTCCATGGTTCAGTCCTGATCTACAGCTGGAACATCCCCGGTGGCCCTTGTCCTGAGTGGGCTGAAACAGCATTGGCCAGGCATGTTTCCTTCACTCCACTGTGCATGACCTGCCTGCTGCTGCTCCATTAGGGCAGGCTGAAGCTGGGCAGGCCGTTCCTGGTGCCCAGTGCAAAACCAGTCATAGGCTGAGCCCACAGCAGTGGAGCTGGCCCTCACAAACTGCCAGGGGCATCGAGAGAGTCATCACTGCAGCTTGAGTCCTGTGGCCTCCACCCTCCACGCCCCCAGAGTTTGCCTCCAAGTCCTCCCCTTTATTGTTGAAATTCTTTATCCACTGGTTCTCTCATTTCTCATTGTCTACTTTGGCAGGACTTGAGACTCCTTCCTTTCCTCATGAGGCTGACAGGCCCCAGGGGATCTGCCCCAACCATCCCAATTCACAGACACTCCCCAGAAGCTAGCCAACATAGGGGTGGCTGCTGTCAGAGAAGCTGACCTTCCCCCTTCCTTCCTCCCCTCACCAGCCTCTGCCAGGGCCTACCTTCCAATCCCCACCAACCCCAGTCCCAACCCCAGTGCAGCCTCACCTGCAGCCTATATTCCCCTCCCCATCACCCCCAGCTCCAACCCTAGTGCAGTATCCCCAATGTCCTACCCTCCTCTCCCAACCCCCAACCCCAACTCCAACTCCAATATGGCCAGTGCTCTGGGGAACACAACCACGTGGCCCATGTGGCATCAAGGGTGCCACCGTGTGCAGCTGGCTGAGAGCCGGAGACAGCATAGGTCTCTCTGATCAGTGTCTTTCACTTTACTTACTCATGTATTCATTGTATTAATTTAGTACTTAATTTTTGGATCTTATAAGTATCATTTCATTAATCCTTTGCAGAATAGCTGGTAGAAATATAGTCCCAAATTCAGATTGTCTTTTTAAAAATTGTTTCCAGATTCAGAGATGTTTTAGGTAGTTATAATAATCATGAACTCTCACTTCCATAGCAGAGTGCTATTAAGAAAATGATTGTTTATGCATCTGTTATTAATTATTTACAATACTTAAAACTTTTAAAATTTCAAATATTACAGGAAGAACTTGGTTCATGATGAGTGGATGTTTGTGAGTAGGTTGAGTTGTTGCATACATTGTGTGTGTGTGTGTGTGTGTGTGTGTGTGTGTGTGTGTGTGTAGGGAAGTGTACATGTATTATTGAAACGGATACAGATGATGAGTGCTGTTCTGAAATTGTTTCCTTTTTCTCAGATATACATTGTGGTGTTTCTTTGTTGGTGGTAGGCTCTGACTACTTGCCTTTGCCTGATGTTCACTTTCCACCTCAATTTTTCAATAAAAGTTTCTTATTTCTTATTGAGCATACAGGGCTGTGGTATTAGTTTGTCTTTAGTCTGCCATCAATGATCATATTTTCCGCTTTAAAAATTAACAATCAATATACATTTTACTTCCTGGTTGATTTTCCCCTTTAACTTGCATTTATAAATAAGTAGTAGAAGAGTTTTGAGCTCAGTATTCATAATGAAAAACCATTTTGAATTCTCTTGTTAGCACCAAGATCTTGAATTTCTTTTGTGGTGTTGTATAAAATACCCTCCTTTGTGATTTTGGCATGAGGAGACAAACAATTCCAACAGTTTTATTCGTTAAAATATCAGATAATTCATAATTTTGAATATGTCTAGTGGCAAAATGAATGTACTTGCTCAATAGATTTGCTTAATAAATCAATGCACAAAAGTACCACTCATAGCGGCTGAGAAGGTGACTCAGTGGTAGACTGCTTACCTTACAAGCATGAGACCCTGGGTTGGATTCCTCAGCACCATGTAAGCAGAAAAAGCCACAAGTTGTGCTGTGACTCAAGTAGTAGAGCACTAGCCTTTAGCTGAAATGCTGAGAGACAGTGACTAGGCCCAGAGTTTACTAACAAAAACAAAAAATAAATAAATAAAACTCATAATCAAGGACATTAATTTCAAAGGTTCATTATCATGATACCTAGTGGCAGGGTGCCAAGACATATTGGACCTCTGTCACAAAGCTTTAAGAAGGAATTCAACACCTGACAAGTACTGAAAACAAAAAGTAAAAAATAGCTCTGCCAACAACATAGATAATCTGCACTCAAACAGAAAGTTACTAAGAATGCAATACTTTTTATAATATTTCTTAAGAGATTCTGGCTGTATATTAATTATCATATAAAGTAACCTTTAAAAGCTCCATAGGTGGATCTAAGTCTTAAGGGCCTCTATGGAAAACTGGAGAAGAAAATTATCAACCTGGATTTTAAAAATTGTTATTGTTAAGGAAGTGTACACATGGGTCATCATTTTGTAAATCAGGTAATGAGTTCATTTCTTTTTGGACAGTCTCATCACTTCCTTTGCACTCTCTCTCTCTCTGTTTTTTCCCCTGTCCCTGTCCACAAGTGGTATAAGTTCATTGTCAACATAATATCTACAGAGAACCACTGCTGCATTTGCTCCCCTGTCCTCCTTGAGTTTCTGTGGCCCCCTCACTACCCATAAATGGATAAATAAGAACAGAAAAATCCCTCTTGTTTCCAATCACTGGGATTCATTTCAATATAAACATCAGTAGTATTATGAGAGTTTCAGTCTCTGTCCACACATCCCAAACACTTGTACTTCATGCAACCAGTCATAACTTCCACCAGATTCTATGATCTACAAAGTAGTTCTTTTCACGTTCTGAGATTCAGAAAGATTAAGTAACTTACTGGGAATACTGGACTGAGCATTGAAGCTAACTCTTATAGCTTATATACTTCAGAGAGTGAGATCTGAAAATCATACTTTGAAACCAACCTAGATTGACATATCCATTACATGTTTATCTCCATTTAACCAGCAGAATTGTGTGTTTCAAGTGGTAGAGTTAGAATGCCACGAGTCTTGAATGGGAAACCTAAAGGATAGTGCCAATATGTTGTTTTTAAAGAACCAATGCGGTCCCATACAAAATCTGACACCACAAACACACACACACACACACACACACACACACACACACACACACACACACACACACACACACTTGAAAAAAGAAGTTAGTAACGAAATCCAAATAGTTTTTCATATATGTTTTAGTATTGCTTTAGTGAGATTTGACTTGGTTTTCTCTACTGATGAGCCACAATTTGAAAACTGTTGAAATGACTACCATGTCCATGCTCAGAGAAATATTCTCCAATTTGTCTTCCTCCTTTTCCAGCAATGATAAGTTGTCTCTCCTTGGCCCAGTTTCCTCTTTTGGGACTCAATATCTTAGAATTTTCAGTCTTAATAACCAGGATTATAGGTGGCAACTACTGTACTGGACGGTATCTGCCTTGGGGAGTGTTCAAAGTTCACCATTCAGGTTATTAGCACTCACCCATGATCACTCTGTGCTCAGAATTGGGAACTTCTTAGGGGCAGTAATTCAGGAGAAGCACTGTGTTCTACTTCATATTTTTTATTTAAGAGAAGCTTCCATATATTGTCTACTTTAAGCATTGTGTGATGAGAAAGATTGCCTCTAGGAGACAGAAGCACTGTACTAACTGTTCCGCTCAGAACACAGGAGGAAGGAAAAGAAGTTCTGAAAAAGTCATATAGCCTAAACATTGAGCTCTTAGGAACTCAGGCTATCTGTTATCTTACTTTCAACCTAGAAAGTCAGAGCCTGAAAGGGCTTGTAAACTCCATTTATATTCCTGATCATGGGGCTCCTTTCCCCTCAGTCCTTCTGACCCTTTGTTTAGGGTTTGACAGTGTCTCTTTCTTTCTTGTTACTTCATTGCATATTAAGCACACCCAACCATGGGTTTCCATTGTCCTAGTAGATGTTTTGCATTCCAGGACCTTCCTTCCAGGGAACTCTCTTCTTGTGCCTTCATATGCATAGGTCCACAGAAGTGAGTGACTCACAGAATGTGGAACATAGTTGCTCAATGATGATCAACTCAGAGACTCAGGCAGGTTGAGTTTGGAGCCTTTCTGAGAGACCTTAGCCTAGGCACTGTAGGCAAAATTGACAGTAATTCCTCAGAGCAATACCACTGACAGAAAGTAAGCCCTGACTAGTCCTTAGTCCTTGACAGTTCTACTTAGGGGTGTGAACAAATGACCATGCCCTTAGGGTATTGCACAGTACACCAATCACTGAAGTCATCTTGAGCCTAGGAGAAAAATCTCCCTTTGTATAGCAGTACACATAAGAAGTAGATGATGCCCCACACTCAAATGCTCCAGGAGAACAGAGTGTATGAGTGTCTACACAATTGGGGAATCAGATTCTGAGGGGTGGGAAGGGAAGATTTCAGATATTGCACTATAAAGTAATTATAAGTTTTTGAATTGCTAACCCAACTTCCTTGCTGATCCTTACATTTTGTTTCAGGAAGTGGTGGAATATTTATGATCACAAAATGGAGTTTTTAACCCCAGGCCCAAACTCTAGGTGACCTTGTTAGATCTTCCCACATGCCACTTATGCCAAATAAAGAGATGTGGTGGAGGTCAGGAAAGGACATTGATTAGATGTCAGCCATGACAAGACAACACCTTAGCGCAACTTCAGAACACTAAGCAATACTCACCTACATTTCTATTCACCCATGTCATTAGGTCTGAGTTGTATCTAGGAGTCCTCAGTACCTTCAGAAAAGTAAGATCTAGGACAGAACCCAAGATTGGTCTGGCATTTTGGACATAAACTAACTTGTTTGATGGAAACGCTGTGTACTGTCCTATAAATCTGTGCATTTACCTTACTACATTTGATTCATATCCCCTCACTAAATTATCTATGATTGGTTCGGTTGCTGCCATAGCAGCTGTCTGGTGGCTCCATTTTGATTTCACTTTATTCTACTGAACCAGTAATGGAGATGGAGAGACTGACCACAGCACATTTGCATGTTTCTCAATGAGCAGTGATTGGCTGGGGAGTATTTATGATGCTACCCATGTTCTTAGTTGCCTAGTAACACCTTGGGTTCCAGAATCAATGTTGATAAACAGATACAGAAGTTACATGTAGCTTGCTGTGCCGGATTCACACCTAGAGAGGCAGATGAGAAATTGGAAGGGTTTGGTGTGAAAGCCACAGGTTGATACAAAGCAGAAATGAAAGGATGTGGAGATGAAGTAAGCTACCTGGTAGGAAAAGGAGAGATAGTTAAAGGTGGTGATTACCTAGAGAAGACAGAGAAAGTTTGAAGCAACATTTGGACCTGTAGATCAAAGTAATACATCTGAGGTAGAAAAGTCTGGCTTTCCAGAGCCACAGAAGTTGGAAGGGCAGAAGCAAGTGTTCTTGCCCATTTCAAGGGAGCTCCCAGAATGCTACGGTAAGAACTGGTAGTTTCCCAGAGCACTGCTGCTGAGCACTACACAGATCCCTTGCTACCATGATAATTGACGTTGGAGATGAGCAGTGAGATCTGTAAAAGGTGATTGCAGCTCACAATGTGGAGCCTGTTCTGCAGCATTGTGGAGTGTGGTCTCTCAGGATGCTCAGGGAAAAGATCCGAAAACCTGAACCCAACATGCTGATAGTGAGCTGCTAGCGGTAGTTCCCTAAAGATCTAACAGCCAAACTGGAGAGGGAAACACTGAGCTCTGCACCACATCAGTCTACCATGCCAATTGCTTTATCCTAGTACTGGCTACCCAGTTTGCACACTCACGACCTTTTTAACCTGATTGTGCCACCCTAATCCTTCACAACTTTTACTCTTTCACGTTCTCTTTTCCTCCTTGTCCCTGCTAAACTGTCTGGATATCCCAATCCTTGCAAAGCTGTTGGTGCCACTGCCACTCAGCGATTACAGTCACAATTCCCCTTTCCCTGGTATCCTAATCTCTGCTACTCTACTCTGTTACTCATAATTCATAACACCATGGTTCCAGCAACCTGGTCCCTGGCAACCTTGTTGCTGATATCCCCTTCCCTAACAAAGCAAGGGAAGAATGGGCACAGCCAGTCGACTTGGGTACTACTGTCTCCTTGCAGGCATATTGGAACAAGTTATTCCTCATGAAGGACTAACTAGAGGTGGAAATGAAAGAGGTTAATCAGAGTTGACTAAAATCTAGAGACATCAACATGTCACTGGTTGTTAGAAAAAGAAGGGCCCGAGGTGAATATTAATGGGAAAATAAAATTTTACAAAGAATTTTGGGCATGATGCAATGGATTTGGCTTATTCTCTTCTACTAGTTATCTGAATTATTTTATGACATAGATATGCAATTGTTTTGCATTTTAAAAATTACATGAAATTGCACATTTATGTGGTACTTATATTAATTTATGGAATAGTTACATAAGATCACGTTAATAATATTCAATATTTTATGCTATATGATATGCTCACCAATCTGCCTTTGTCAATATGAATTGAGCTCTCTATCAATAAATGGAATCTCATTGTCAAATACTAGAAGGAGATTACTGATGCTAGTACCAAAATGAAAGCTATAACAGGAAAATTGAATAAAGCTACATGTTTGAAGGGAGGGTTCAGTGGTAAGGGTTATGATGAAAGAGAAATTCTTCACCATGTAATCTGGGAAGAATAGAATGTGTTTTGTTGAAATACTAGTGTTTTAACCTTAGAAAGCAGAACATTATCTTTATTTTGCTTTTTGGAAACTTTTTAATGATTGGCTTACAAAAAATTATCAATATGACTGAAAATTCACTAATGTGAATGGTCACATTATCATTATACTCAAAGCTGTCTTTAGAGACAGGCAGGTTATATTCCTTTGCTATTAAATTAATGGAGTAATCTTACTTTGGAAGGGACATATAACCCATGACACTTGTTCCAAAACAAGAAAGATACTGGAGAAACAAAAAGAAGAAGGAGACCCAAGGCTGCTGAAATGAGCATATTTCCCATTTGGACTTAAAAGGGTTTTTTTGTACAAACAATAAGAATTTCATCTTAATATTATAATTCCAAAATCTATGTGCTACAGAATAGCTTTTAAATGTAATATTTAATGCTGTTGGATTACTTGAAGACAAAGTTATACAGAAAACCTTAAATTCCAGAAAAACTGCAATGCTCCAACAAACAACTAGATGAAATATAATTTAAAAATTCAGCCGGTTGTGGGAAGATGGTGTTGCTCTCACAGGTAACCCCATTAAGTGTCTCTGACCAAAAGAAGGTATAGTGCTACAGCCACACTTTACCTCAAGAAATCCACTCCAATCAAACTCTAAACACCTAAAGGCTTTTTCTACTACAAGAGAAATAAGAAAAGGCAAAAGAGAAAGAGTGAACGGGACCACTGTGGAGCACCTGCACCAAATGCAATGATGCTTTGGGACTTTCTGCAGACTTTAAGCAGAGGAGTGCAACCTTTAAGCAGAGGAGCACCCAAAAGCTGAAGAAAGTGCTCAATACTATACCTATGGAATGTTAGGAGGGAATCTGATGAATATCTCCGAGTTGGTGAATGCCTCCTCTAACCTGTCCCCCACCTAGAAGGGCTATGGGGAAGGAGTTAACTTAGTTATACCGCCACCATTACAATTGCCAGAAATTGGCACCATCGGGTAAGCCCCCCAAATCAGCCCAACCTGCAGCACTGGCAGGATCCCCGTGGGCCCCCTGCAACCCTGCACAAGGCCTCCAGGAAACCAGAGCTGTAGCCAATCCATCGCTCTATGCTCTAATGGCCAACTGCTCTGGCTATTGGGCTTTCTGCTGAGACCTGCTCCCTCCCTGCTGTCACCCTGCACAGACCCCAGGCTCTCAGCTGCTTCACCACCAAGCTTCTGCATGCATCTTTGCCAACACACCTAGCAGCCACAGGCAGAAATCACCAAGACTGCCCTCCAGTGTCTGCCACCTTCCACTACATCTGCCGCAGACCAGCATGGCAACCCCCACAGTCCACATCAGCCTGCCGCACCAACCTCTACCCAGTCCTCCCAGTGCCAGGGCTCCCCACACCACCACATAGGAGAGAGACCCTTCAGCATCAGCAAAACCATCCCCCACATGGATCTGCTAACACCCAGACCCTCTGATTGAGAACCATCTTATTCACCATACCACAGGCTCTGTGGTGCAGCACACCACCAGCTACAGATCTTGTGAGTAATACAACTGGATCCACGCTCTGTGAGTGGTAATTTTCTGAGGGATCCCAAAGCCCCCTGACATAAGCCCACATCCAAAAGGGATGGATCACATCAAAACAGAGCACAGACATAAGCTCTGTTCCTAAGGCTCCTGTGGCTACCTGGCAAAGCCTAGGAACCCAACTCCAGGCTTATGATAGCAGTCTACAACCCTGAAAGCCTCCAAACTCCCTGACACCAGGCCTGAGAATGGAAATCTAGATAGCAGGCACCCTCCCCAATCAAAAAGACATCTGCGGTTCCAGGAAGATGGCGGAGGAGAAGCTGGAATCTGAACAAGCTCTCGCATAGAAAACAGTTTTAGAGTTCCAGTGAACATTCCTAAGCCAGAGAATCACACCAAGTGTGCCATCACAGGACAGACAGTTAGACAAGAGAGGGGAAGCCAAGACAAGGAGACACATCTGAGCGCCTGCCAGCAGCCGCCGCGGTGGCGGCACGGTTGCAGCGGCAACCGCAGCCGCGGCCATACCTGAGCGCTCACAGAGAGTTTGGGACGAAGGAGCCAGACGCAGTGGGCGAGAGGATTCTACTTAACACCAGCAAGAACCGACAAGGAGCAGACATCATCCTGCAGTTTGCAGACCAGAGACGACCCAGGATACAAGACTCGGCGTGAGTACAAGCCTGACGTCCTCACTCCTTCTCAGGGAGCAGAGGAGGGAAGGCCACCCCTACCCCCCCAGCACCGGTGATCTCCATCTTGGATACTGACAAAGGTCAGAGTAGCTGCTAGCTCCAACTCAGGCCTTGGAATAAAACAAGTCATTTAGCAGGTCACAAGAACTTAACGGCAAAGAGACCTGCCAGACTCAGCTCCATCCAGGGAAAAGTCACCCAGCTCAGGAACCAGCCATTGGAGTGGCTTTCCGCACTGGGTAACCAAAGCCAGAGGCTGCCCCTCCCTCTATCCGCCTCCACAATCTATTGAAAAACAGAAACCCTGAGAATGGCTCCAGGCTGGGCTCTGTGAGTTTTTCACAAAATATCCCCAGGGAAAAACTACTGTTTGTTGAAAGGCCTCAACTCTACCAGAACCTAGCCTCATCACCCCTCTTTTGTGATTCTCAAAGCAGATCACACTCCCATTAACCTAACCTGGGAGGGGGATCTCAAAATTTTGGGTAAAGCAGAACATTTTTCTGCCTGTTCGAACAAAGTGACTTAAGAAACCAATCAAGCCACAGGACCTCAAGCTGACCAGAGATTCCAACAAGAGGCTGGTTACAGACAAAAGGGAGATACAGGATTCTTCCCACCCCTCCCAAAAAAAAAATCAAAAAAAAAAATCAAAGAACTTTTTTTTTCTTCTTCTTCTTTTCTTTTTTCTTTTTTTTGTACCTTATATATATATATAAAATTTTTTTCCTTTTCTAAAACTTTTATTAATCTTTAATTTTTGCATTTTTTGAAAAAAATAATTGTTTTCCAGTAATTTTATCCCTCTTATAATTTTTATTTTAGGAATACGTGAATGTGAGTTTTCCTTTCTTTTCTTGTCTTCTTTCTCTTTTTCTTTCTTTCTTAATTATCTTTTTGGTTTTGTCTAGCTCTACTGAACTTCTGATCTTTTTTTCTCCTTTTCTTATCCTTTTCACCTTTTTCTCTCTTTTGTTCTTTTGTAAGTGACTTAACTCTTGTCCTGCACATCCTCAGATAAACCCATAGTTAACTAGTAGACCCTATCCCCCATTGTGTACACACTTAATCCACAAATTTATTACTCAATCCAAAACCTCTGAGACTTAAATTCCTTAATAGCAGTACTACCTCTTTATACCTACATAATATTTTAAGCATTTTTTAAGCTTTTTCACATCTCTATCTCCCTCTTGTTTTCTCAATATATTCACATTCCTCTCTAAATAGATAGTCTTTCAATCTCCATAACTATATTAATTTTTACATTTCTATCTTTTTCTGGTCTCTTTTCATTTCCCTTTCCCTTTCTTCTTTTTCTCTCTCTCTAATTGCATCCTACCCAACCTATTTCCTGCATTGAGATTAGGACATAGTTAACTCTCCCTGTGCTTCCCCACACCAATCTATTCCTATTTTTTACCCACATCTCTCCCTAACCCTAAAAATTTCTGGTTTTCCAAATTCTTCTCTGCAGTTCGAAGCCCATTAACATATAGTTGTTTGATGTTGAATAGATGTATCTGTTGAACTAGATTGTATCTGTAGACTATTGACTGTATAAATGCAAACGTTGGTTGATGGTTGCATTAAGATAGTGTCCTAGCACAAAACTGGTGCTATTTTCATCTCAAATGGGCAGAGTAAGCCGGAAAAACACAAGAAAATGGCAAATCCAGGTATCTCAATTCCCAATCTTGATAATCAGGGGCCAGATCAGATAATGAACAATCCAGAGGAGAGTTCCCAAATAGCTCTACAAACACTGGTGGAGAACATGATAAATGAGAAGTTTGACAACTTACAAAGGTCTCTGTATGAGCGTGATAGGGAGAGAGAGGAGGTATCCGAAAAGTTTATAAAGGAATATCATAAGCATGAAGAAGCTACTCAAAAAATGATACAGGATTTGCGTGAACAACTTGAGAATACTCAAAGAGAAAGGGAGGAATGGCGCAAGCAGGCTGAGAACACTCAAAGAGAACTGCTGGAATCCCACGAACAGGAGGAAAGAGAACTGAAGGAGTCCCACAAACGGGAGGAAGGTAATCAAAGAGTAATTCACGAATTGAGAGACCAAGTAAAGAATACACAAAGATCACTAAAGGCATTCATGGAATCCATTAACAAAGAGCTGAAGGAAGTCAGGGAGACCACAAAGGGAAAGCTTAATGGAACCCAACAGAAGGAAAGGGAGTCCAAAGAAACCATAACCAATCAACTAAGTGATTTGAGAACAAACACTGAACACCAAATTAAGGAAGTAAAGAAATTCATACAAGACCTAAAACAGAGCTTCAACAAAGAACTTGAAGCCATCAAAGCTGACCAATTAGAAGGAAAAGAGATATAAAACAAATTTGAGAGCCTTGACAGCATGTTAGACCATGCAGAAGATTGAATCTCAGGGATTGAAGACAGCCTAGATATTATAGAGAAAGAACATACAACCATCCAAGACAAGTCCAAGAAATATGATAGATATATCCAACACATGGAAGACATCATAAAAAGGCCTAATCTAAGGATAATGGGTATAAAGGAGCACCTAGAAACAGAAGTTAATGGTCTAGGAAATTTGTTTAACAGGATCCTAGCAGAGAACTTCCCAAACATACAAAAAGATAGGCCTATTCAGATTCAAGAAGCTTTTAGAACCCCAAATAGACCAGACCAGAATAGGACATCCCACTGTCACATTATAATCCACACAGGATCAACTCAGACCAAGGAAAAGATCCTTAAAGCTGTCAAGGAGAAAAGGTTAAACACCTATAAAGGGAAACCAATTAGAATCACCTCAGATTTCTCAGCAGAGACAATCAAAGCAAGAAGAGCCTGGAATGATGTATGCCATGCCCTAAAAACAAACAACTATCAACCAAGAATACTGTACCCAGCTAAACTCTCCTTCATAACTGAAGGCCAAATAAAAACCTTCCATAGCAAAGAAAAATTGAAACAATACATCTGCACCAAACCAGCCCTAAAAAAGATTCTTAAAGATGTCCTACACATAGAATACCAACAAGACCGCAACAAAGGCCAAGAAACTGCACCCAAACTGAGAATCCAAGAACAATTGGAAGAACCCAGTTTTCGCAGCCCCCAAGAAGGTGGATAACATGGCAGGAACTACCAAATACCTCTCAGTCCTATCTCTTAACGTTAATGGACTGAACTCTCCAATTAAGCAACATAGACTGTCTAGTTGGATTAAAAAACAAGACCCTTCTATCTGCTGCCTGCAGGAGTCACATCTTGCCTGTAAAAACTAAACATTTTCAATGTTAAAGGCTGGAACAAAATGTACCCAGCAAACGGCCCCCATAAAGAGGCGGGAGTTGCAATCCTAATATCAGATAAAATAGACTTCAAATTAAAATTCGTGAGAAGAGATAAAGAAGGTCGCTACATACTAATTAAAGGATATCTCCTTCAGGAGGATATTACAATTCTAAATATCTATTCACCAAACATTGGAGCACCCAAATTTATCAAAGAAACACTACTTTCCCTCAAATCCCATATAGATCCAAAGACATTAATTGTTGGGGATTTTAACACACCACTATCCCCACTAAATAGATCAACTCGGCAAAAACTCAATAGAGAAACTGCAGATCTAAACAGCTGCATATATGAACTAGACTTAACAGATATATACCGAACATTTCACCCAGCAGCATCAGAATACACATTTTTCTCAGCAGCACATGGAACGTTTTCTAAAATAGACCACAATTTAGGCCACAAAGCAAACTTGTCTAAATTCAGAAACATTGAAGTTATACCTTGCATCCTCTCTGACCACAAGGGAAAAAAATTAGAACTCAACACCAAAAACCACCAAAGAAAGTCCGGTATCACATGGACGCTGAACAACACAATGCTGAATCATGAGTAGGTCATGGAACAGATTAGAAAGAAAATTCAAATATTCATGCTATTCAACAAAAATGAACACACAAATTACCAGCTCGTCTGGGACACAGCAAAGGCAGTACTCAGAGGCAAGTTTATAGCTCTGAACTCCTACATCAACAAATTGGAGAGATCGGAAACTAGCAATTTAATGACACATCTAAACCTCCTTGAAAATGAGCAGCAAGATAAACCCCAATCCAGTAGATGGAAAGAAATAATCAAAATTAAATCAGAATTAAATGAATTAGAATCCAAAAAAACTATAGAAAGAATCAACAAAACAAAGAGTTGGTTCTTTGAAAAACTTAACAAAATTGACAGAGCCTTAGCAAATCTTATCAGAAAAAGAAGAGAACACACCCAAATTAATAAACTCAGAAATGAGAATGGAAGCATCACCACGGAAACAACCAAGAATCAGAACATTATGAGGGAATAATTCTCAAAACTTTATGCTAATAACTTTGAGAACTTGACAGAAATGGACCTTTTCCTAGCAAATATTGACATGCCAAAACTAAATCAAGATGAGTTAAACCAGCTTAACAGGCCCATATCAAGCATTGAAATAGAAACAGCAATAAGAAAGAGACCTCCCAGCTAAAAAAAGTCCAGGACCAGATGGTATTACAGCGGAATTTTACAAGGCCTTCAAAGCAGAGCTCACACCAATACTTCTCCAACTCTTCAATGAAATTGAAAGAGAAAGCTCACTACCGAACACATTCTATGAAGCGATCATAACCCTCATCCCAAAACCAGGCAGGGACTCATCAAAGAAAGAGAACTATAGACCCATTTCTTTGATGAACATTGATGCAAAACTTCTCAACAAAATTTTGGCCAATCGACTTCAACAATTCATCCAAAAAATCATACACCATGATCAAACAGGATTTATTTCAGGGATGCAAAGCTGATTCAATATACGCAAATCAATTAATATTATTCATCACATCAACAGAAGCAAGAATAAGAACCACATGGTAATCTCAATAGATGCAGAAAAAGCATTCGACAAGATCCAACACCCCTTTATGTTGAAGGTTTTGGAAAAATTAGGAATCCATGGAACATTCCTCAATACAATAAACACTGTATATGACAAACCTACAGCCAGCATTATACTCAATGGTGAAAAACTAAAGCCATTTCTTCTTAACTCAGGAAGAAGGCAAGCATGCCCACTCTCTTCACTTCTCTTAAATCTAGTATTAGAATGCCTAGCTACAGCAATAAGACAAGATGCAGACATAAATGGGATCCAAATAGGGACAGAAGAAATAAAACTCTCCCTCTTTGCAGATAACATGATCTTGTATCTAAAGAATCCCATAGACTCCACTCCCAAATTACTCAAGCTGATTCAAAACTTTGGGAAAGTAGCAGGTTAAAAAATTAACCCCCAAAAATCAATGGCTTTTCTGTATGCCAACAATGAGAAAATTGTGGCTGAAATTATGAAAGCAACTCCATTTGTAATAGCCCCCCAAAAAATAAAATACCTAGAATTAACTTAACTAAAGAAGTGAAGGACCTCTATGATGAAAACTTTAAAATCTTAAAAAAGGAAATCAACACAGAACTTAAAAAAATGGCAAAACCGCCCATGCTCCTAGATTGGAAAGATTAACATCGTAAAAATGGCAATTATTCCCAAGGTTATCTAAAAATTCAACGCAATACCTACCAAAATTCCAACCTCATTCTTCAAGGAAATAGAAGAGGCAATCCAAAAATTCATATGGAACAATAAAAGACCCCGAATAGCCAAAACGCTCCTCAATGGAAAGAACACTGCTGGAGGAATATCAATACCAAATTTTAAACTCTACTATAAAGCCATAGTAATCAAAACAGCTTGGTATTGGCAGAAGAACAGACCTCAGGACCAATGGAATAGAATTGAAAACCCAGAAATGAACATACAGACCTATAGCCATCTAATCTTCAATAAGGGAGCTAAAACAATAGAATGGAAGAAAGACAACCTCTTCAGTAAATAGTGCTGGCAAAATTGGTTAATTACATGGAGAAATCTTAAGCTAGATCCTTATATATCACCCTGCACCAGAATCAACTCCAAATGGATCAAAGACCTTGAACTCAAAGCACACATTACAGGATGGAATAGGAGAAACCCTAGGTCTCTTTGGCTCAGGCTGAAATTTTCTGAATAGAGTCCCGGAAACACAACAAATGAAAGAAAGGTTGGACAAATGGGATTGCATAAGTTTGCAGAACTTCTGCATGGCAAATGACATAGCTAGCAAGATCAATAGAAAGCCCATGGATTGGGAGAAGATCTTTACTAGCCATACAACGGACAAGGGTCTCTTATCTAAAATATACATGGAACTCAAAAAATTAAACCCCCCAACAACAAACCCTCAAAGAAACAACTGCCCAATAAATAAGTGGGCGAAAGATTTAAAGAGAAACTTCTCTGAAGAAGAAAAAAGAATGTCCAATAGACACATGAAGAAATGTTCAACATCCCTAGCCATAAAATAAATGCAAATCAAAACAACATTGAGATATCACCTCATTCCAGTTAGAACGGCAAAAATCAAGAACTCTAACAACAACAGATGCTGGAGGGGCTGTGGACAGAAAGGAACCTTACTTCATTGTTGGTGGGAATGTAAACTTGTTCAATCACTTTGGAAAGCATTATGGAGGTTTCTCAAAAGACTTCACATAGAACTCCCCTATGACACAGCAATCTCACTTTTGGGCATTTACCCAAATGTTTACAAACAAGACCACATTAAAGCTACCAGCACAGCTATGTTTATTGCAGCATTATTTACCATAGCTAAGATATGGAACCAACCCAGATGCCCCTCATTATATGAATGGATCAAGAAAATGTGGTATATATACACAATGGAATTCTATGCCTCCATCAGAAATAATTACATTGCCCCATTTGTTAGGAAATTTAAAAACTTGGAAAAATTATATTAAGTGAAGTAAGCCAGGCCCAAAGAAACATAGGTCCCATGGTTTCCCTTATTTGTAATATCTAGTAAATGTATGAGTCAATCGGAAAAGGTCAGATAATGTGATGTCAGGAAAATGAACCCTTAGATGTGTATTTTAATGTTTTTTTCTTTCATGCATGTGTTTCTAACGCACTTATAAGATTATCTCTTTGTTGCTTTGTATGTCCCTCTCCCACAGTATAACCCTTGCTTTCAATATATTTGATGTCAGTATAACTTGTGGAGGAGATGGGGAAAAACCAGTTCTATAAGGATACAGGTGGACCTGTTGCAACAATGAGAAGCACAAGTTGTCATGTCCAAAACGAGCTTCACAACGTCGGTGCGGTGGGGGGGGGTGGGAGGGGGGAAGGAATAGAATTGGGATGGGGGGAGGGGGGAGGATGGGAAGGGACGTGAAGGGTAAACAAAGGAGGAGGCTGCAATGCTTGGTAAGAAATATACGCATTATCCTGCCCATGTAATTGTAACTCCTCTGTACAGTATGTTCACAAATAAAATAAAATTAAATTTAAAAAAAAGACATCTGCTCCCAACTAAGCCACAATGAAAGTGGACTACAGCAAGGCATACGAGGTTCCATCAGGAATCTGCTCTGAGGACTACAGGGAGATTAGAGCTCCCCCAAAGAACCTGAAAAATCCATTCTTTAGTATTATCTTCTTGCTTTGGTTTTGCTTTGTTAGTTTTTATGCCTGATCATTTGTTGTTCATTTGTATTTCTATGTGTTACTTATGTGTATTGTGAGTTAGGATTTGCTATTACACTTAAAGTTTCTATTTTTCATTATTATTTGGTTTCTTCTTCTACTTTCCAATTTGTTAATTTTTAAGTTTTTTCCTCTTTCTTTTCTTCTCACTCCCACTTCACCTCTTTTTCTCTACCTTATACTACTACTCCATCAAGGCTACCCTGTCTAGTTCTATACACACATAAGGCCTCCTTCTATGAGAGTAAAAAATAATTACAGGAGTTTACTTAGATTAAGCCACTTTCCAATAATATCTGGATGATCTTTTTCTAATCTCAGCAAGTCTCCCCTATATATAAGAAAAAGAATATATATATATATATATATATATATATATATATATATATTCTTTTTCTTATCTTCATCTTGATCTCTAAGCTACTTGCTGCATAAGCTTTCTTGGAATTATTTAAACCTTTTACACTCAGTAACAAGTATTTATTCTCCTCCTAGTACATATACCCTTCCCAAAGCTGTTCTTACCCCTCTACTATCATTATACCCAAGTTCTCTCTTGAACTTAAATTTGTATCTCTCCAATCCTAATCCTTCACTTCTCCATCTGATCCAGCCCATTGATACCTAATGATTTATATCTGACCCAACTTTCAGTTGGTTCTATATTTGAATACAAAATTGGTTCCATTTGCCAACTTTGAGTACAAGGGGCCCATTTTGTCAACTTTAAGGAGCAAACTAATTATTAGTCAAACCTATATTGTCTCAAAAGTTACAACTATATGAAATCTTGACCCCAAAGATAAAGTATCCCTCTGCAAGCAAGGAAAAAGAGCTAAACAGGAAAACACCTAACCTTACCTCTGAAACCCTAAGATCTACAAATCTACACGACACCAGGTTGGCTCTGGTCCTAAAAGACTGTCCTGTTGTACCAGTGTGGTTTTTGTCTCCAAATGGGTAGAACTAACTGCAGAAACACAAGGAAAAGAGCAAATAAACAAATCCCACCAACATCTCCACATAAACAAGCTACATAGCAGTCCCAGAATGACTTAGAAGATAATGATAAAAATATATTAAATGCATGGCTGGTAAACCTGCTGAATACAAAATTGGACACCCTACATGGGGTTATCAGAGAATGCGAAGAGGCCAACCAGAAGTTAGTAGATGACTTCATGGCCTCCAAAAATAAAAAGATAGAGGAACTCCAGTAGAGGGAGAAAGAATCTAATTAAAAGATAGGAACTCAGATTAAGGAGTGGAAAAAGAAGTCAGATAATCAACTCCAGGTTCTAAGGTAATCTATTCAAGGCTTGAAAGAAAATCTTAATTAGAAGCTGGGCACCATTAAGAAAGACCAGCAAGAAGGAAAGGAGTTAAACACCAAAGTAAAATGTCTTCAACCTAGAATGGAAGAGGACAAAGAAAGAATATCAGTAGCTTAAGACAGTTTGGACTCCATAGAGAAAGAGCACACAATTATTCATAACAAAATTGAGAATCATGACAGATCACTGCAGGAAATACAGGATACATTCAGAAAGCCTAATATGAGAATAATAGGATTACAAGAGGGCTTGGAGAGGCCGATGGATTAGGAAATGCATTTAGCAGTATCCTAGCAGATAACTTCCAAAATATAAAAAGGACAGTCCTGTCCACATACAAGAAGCTTTTAGAAAACCAAATAGACCAGAACAGAACAAGTCATCCCACCCCCACATTATAATCCATAACCGCTCAATAGCCACTAAAGAAAGAATTCTTAAAGCTTCCAGGGAGAAGAGAACAATCACATATAAATATAACCCAATCAGAATTACCTCAGATTTCACAGAAGATACTATAAAAGCAAGAATGTCCTGGAAAGAGGTCTGCCATGCGTTAAAGTCAAATAACTACCAACCAAGAATAATCTACACAGCTAACCTCTCATTCACAACAGGACAAATAAAAACCTTCCACAGCAAGGAATATCTGACGCAATATATCGCTACCAAACCAGCTCTTCAAAAATCCTCAAAGACATTCTAAATATAGAAAACCAACAAGAAGAGAATATATGCAATGAAGCAGTCCACAGAGAAATATGAAATCACAACAAGACCAGCCAAGGCACAGCTTCCCCCCCACCAAATGAATAAAATGGTAAGGACAAACACCTCTCAGTCCTAACCCTCAATACTAATGAATGGTCTTAACTCTAATTAAGCAACATATATTGTCCAGTTGGATTAAAAAGCAAGATCCTTCTATCTGCTGTCTTCAAGAGACACACCTGGCCCACAAAAATAAACATATTCAGAAACTGAAAGGCTGGAATAAAATATATCAAGCAAATGGACCCCATAAACAGGCAGGACTTGCAATCCTAATATCAGATAAATAGACTTCAAATTAAAATCAATGAGAACTGATAAAGAAGGTCACTACATACTAATTAAGGGATCTCTCCTTCAGGAGGATATTATGATCCTAAATATCTACTCACCAAATAACAGAGCACCAAAACTTATCCAAGAAACACTACTTTTATTCCAATCTCACATGGATCCAAAGACATTAATTTTGGGGGACTTTATCTCTCCTCACTAGAGAGATCAACCCGTCAAAAACTCAAGAGAAGAACATCGGATCTTAAAATCTGTATAGATCAACAAGACTTAACAGATATTTAACAAATATGTCACCCAGCAGCATCAGATTAAACCTTCTTCTCAGCAGCACATGGGACATTCTCCAAAATAGACCATATTCTAGGCCAAAAAGCAAATCTGTCCAAATTTAAAAACACTGAAATTATGCCCTGCATTCTATCAGACCACAAGAGAATAAAATTAGAATTCAACATCAAAAGCCACCAAAGGAAAAACTGTAAAAACTGAAGGCTGAACAACACACTCTTGAACCACCAGAGGGTATTGGAAGAGATTAGAAAGGAAACTCAACTGTTCATGATATTCAACAAAAATGAACACACATATTACCAGCTCCTCTGGGACAGAGCAAAGGCAGTACTCAGAGGCAAGTTTATAGCTCTGAGTTCCTGCATTAACAAATTGAAAAGATCTGAAACTAACAACTTAATGAGGCACCTAAAGCTACTTGAAAAATAAAAACAAGAAGCTAAACCCAAATCCAGTAGATGGGAACAAATAATTAAAATTAAATCCAAATTAAATAAATTATATTTTAAAAAACTATAGAAAGAATTGACAAAACAAAGATTTGGTTCTTCGAAAAAATTAAGAGAATTGACAGACCCTTAGCAAATCTTATGAGAAAAAAGGAGCACACACCCAAATAAACAAACTCAGAGATGAGAATGGAAACACCACTACAGAAACAGCCAAGATTCAGAATATACTAAGGGCATATTTCTCAAAATTTTAGGCTAGTAAATTTGAGAATCTGAAAGGTATGGACAAATTTTTAGCAAATATTGACATGCCCTAACTAAACCAAGATGATTTAAGCCAACATAACAGACCAATATCAAGCATCGAAAGAGAAGCAGCAATAAAAGACCCCCAACCTTTGCCAGGCACCAGTGGCTCACACCTATAATCCTAGCTACTCAGGAGGCTGAGATCTGAGGATCACAGTTCAAAGTCAGCCCATCCATAAAAGTCCGTGAGACTTTTATCTCCAATAAAACACTAGAAAAATACCAGAAGTGGCACTGTGGCTCAAGTGGTAGAACCCTTGCCTTGAGCTGAAGAGGGCAGGGACAGCGCCCAGGCTCAGAGTTCAAGCCCCATGACCCACAAGAAAAAGACCTCCCACCAAAGAAAAGTCCAGGACTGGATGTATTTACATCTGGATTCTACAAGGCCTTCAAAGGAGAACTCACACCAATACTCCTCCATCTCTTCAATGACATTAAAAGCAAAACATCCCTATCACACTCTTTTTATGAATTCAGCAGAATCCTCATCCCAAAACCAGGCAGGGACTCATCAAAGAAAGAGCACTATAGACCCCTTTCTTTGATGAATTTCAATGCAAAACTTCTCAATAAAATCTTGGCCAATTGATTTCAACAACTCATCAAAAAGTCATACACCAAGATCAAACAGAATTCATTTCAGTGATGCAAAGCTGGTTCAATATAAACAAAACAATTAATATAATTCATCATATCAACAAGAGCAAGAATAAGAAACACATGATTATCTCAATAGATAAGGAAAATATTTTGACAAGATCCAACACACATTTATGATGAAGGCTCTGGTAAAACTAGGAATTCATGGAACATTCCTCAATACAATAAAGGCTGTATTTGACAAACCTACAGCCAGAATTACACTTAATGGTGAAAGGTTAAAACCATTTCCTCTAAATTCAGGGAACAATACAAGGATGTCTACTTTCTCCAGTCCTCTTCAACCTAGTATTAGAATGCTTAGCTAGGGCAATAAGAGAAGATGCTGATATAAATGGGATCCAAATAGGGAAAAATGAAATAAAACTCTCCCTCTTTGCAGAAGACATGATCTTCTATTTAAAGAAACTAATAGAAAAAAAAAACTAATAGATTCAACTTCCAATTACTTGAGCTGATCGGAAATGTTGGCAAAAAAGCAAGGTGTAAAATTAACCCTCAGAAGTCAATAACTTTCCTGTATTACAATAATGAGAATAGCACAGCTGAAATTAGGTAAGCAACCGCTTTTGCAATAGCCTCACAAAAAAAATACTTAGGAGTTAAGTTAACCAAAGAGATGAAGGATCTGTATGAGAAAAACTTTAAAAACCTGAAAAAAGAAATTAAATGAGAACTAAGCAAGTGGGAAAACCTCCCATGCTCCTGGATTGGGAGGATTAACATCGTGAAAATGGCAATACTGCCAAAGGCTATCTACAAATTCAATGCGATACCTATCAATATGCCAGCTTTATTCTTCAATGAAATAGAAGAAGACACCCAAAAATTGTTTCCCTTATTTGCAATATCTAGTATATGTATGAGTCAAGCAGAAAAGGTCAGATAATGTGATGTTAGGAAACTGAACACTTAGATATGTATTTTAATGCTTTCTTATTTCATGCATTTGTTTCTAATGCATTTATAAGATTATCTCTTTGTTGCTCTGTATGTCCCTCTCCCACAGTATAACCCCTGCTTTCACTATATTTGATATCAGTATAACTAGTGGAGGAGATGGGGAAAAACAAGTCGTTTAAGGATACAAGTGGACCTGTTGCAACAATGAGAAGTACAAGTTGTCATGTCGAAATGAGCTTTAAAACGTTGGTGGGGGGGGAGGGGAGGGGGAGGATTGGGTGGAGGGGTAGGGGGGAGGCTGGGACAGGATGTGAAGGGTAAACAAAGGAGGCTGCAATGCTTGATAAGAAATGTACGCATTATCCTGCCCATGTAATTGTAACCCCTCTGTACAGTATGTTCACACAAAAAAATTAAATTAAATTAAAAAAAATAAATAAATTCTAAGCTCAAAAAAAAAAGACATTGAATAGCAAAAACAATCCTTAGTTGAAATAGCAGCACTGGAGGAATATCAATTCCAAATTTCAAAACTCTACTACAAAGCTATAGTAATCAAAACAGCTTGGTACTGGCACAAGAACAGAACCGAGGACGTATTGTTTAGGACTAAAATCCCAGAAATGAACCCACATACCGATGGCTACCTAATTTTTGATAAGGTGCTAAAGAAATGCAATGGAAAGAAAAAAAAGAGACTTTTCAGTAAATGGTGTCGGCAAAATTGTTTAAAAACTTGCAGAAAACTAAAGCTAGGACTGTATATAACACCCTGCACCAGAATCAACTCCAAATGGATCAAAGACCTTGAAAAAAAGCAGATTCCATGGAAACATGACAGGAAGTAATAGGAGAAACTCTAGGGTTCCTTGGCACAGGCCAAATGTTTCTTAATAGAGACCCAGAAGCAAAACAAATCAAAGAAAGTTTGGGCAAATGGTATTGCATGAAACAGCAGAGCTTCTGCAAAGCAAAGGACATAGCTAGCAAGATCAACAGAAAGCCCATGGATTGGGGGAAAATCTTCACTAACCAAACAATAGACAAGGGTCTCATGTCTAAAATATACTTAGAACTAAAAAACAAAATCTCCTAATGACAAATCCTCAAACAATTAACAAATTAGCCCAATTAACAAATGGGCTAAATAGAGAGACTTCTTTGAAGAAGAAATAAGAATAGCCAATAGACACATGATGAAATGCTCAGCTTCCCTAGCCATAAAAGAATTGCAAATCAAGACAAAGCTGAGATTCCACTTTACACCTGTTAGAATGGCTATAATCAGAAAATGTAGTAACAGATGCTGGAGGCAATATGGCTAGAAGGGAACCCTACTGTATAATTGGTGGGAGTGTAATCTTGTTGAACCACGCTGGAAAGCAGTATGGAGGTTCCTCAAATGACTCCACATTGCCACGAGCTGGTGGCTCACGCCTGTAATACTAGCTACTCAGGAGGCTGAGATCTTAGTATCACGGTTCAAAGCCAGACTAGGCAGGAAAGAACATGAGACTCCTACCTCCAATAAACCATTAGAAAACTGGAAGTGGCACTGTAGCTCAAGTGGTAGAGCGCTCACCTGGAGCTGAAGAGCTGAGGGACAGCGTCCAGGCCCAGAGTTCAAGCCCCACAACCGACAAAATAAAACAAAACAAAACAAAACAAAAACAAAAAAACAACTCCACCTAGAGCTCCATTATGACCCAGCAATACCACTTTTGGGCATTTACCCAAATGATCACCGACAAGGTAATACCAAATCTACCCGCACAATCATGTTTATCACAGCATTATTTACCACATCTAAAATAGGGAACCAACCCAGATGCCCCTCAGTAGATGAATATATCAATAAAATATGGTGGGCTGGGAAGGTGGCTCAGTGGTAGAGCGCTTGCCTTGCATGCATGAGGCCTTGGGTTTGATTCCTCAGCCCCACATAAGCAGAAAGAAAAAAAGCCAGAAGTGGCGCTGTGGCTCAAGTAGTAGAGCACTAGCCTGGAGCTGAAGAGCTGAGGGAGAGCACCCAGGCTCAGAGTTCAGGCCCCACGCCGGACCCAAAAAAGAAAAAAAGAAAAAGAAAATGCCGTATAAATATATATAATTGAATTCAATGCCTCCCTCAGATAGAATGACATTGTCTCAGTTGTTACGAACTGGAAAAACTTGCAAAAAATTATCTTAACTGAAGTAAGCCAGGCCCAATGAAACATAGTTCCCATGCTTTCCTTTGTATACAATGACTAGTACATGTCCATTAAAAGCAGAGAAATTCAAAGGCTATGTACCTAAGACCACATAAGATAATGTTAAGCAAAATGTACCCCAAGACAGGAACACAGTGTTTTTTAAAATCTTTCTTGCTAGTGTTTTTTAATGTACTTAAAATGCACTATGTGAAACTTTTGTTTCTTTTGTATGTTCTTGCCCCATGGCATAACCCCTTTTTTCACTGGATTTGATGCTGGTGTTCTGGGGGAGTGGAAGGGATATTGGGGAATGCGGAAATGAGGATGCAGGCTGACCCATTGTGATGACAAGTTGTACAAGACACTATGTTAAAAATGAACTTTACAATGTGTGTGTGGGGTAGGCAAGAGGTATTGGGGAGGTGGGGAGGGAAGTGATAGTAGAGGGAAAACAAAGGAGGAGGTAACAATGCTTGCTAGGGAATGTACACATTACCCTATTTATGTAATTGTAACACCTCTGTACATTTTTACCATATATATGCATATGCATATATATTCATATATATATATATATATTAAAGAAAATGAACTTCACAACTTTGATGGCGAGGGGGTGTAGTTGTGAAGGTTGGAGGGAAGAGGTGGTAGAGGGAAAACAAAGGATGAGGCAACAATGCTCAATAGGAAATGTAGTCACTACCTTGCTCATGTAACTGTACCCCCTATGTACAGCATTTTTGCAATAAAAAACTTACAAAAAATAACTCATGTTCCAAAGCAAGCCCTAGCAGGGAAGTCTTTCAGACACTGATGTCCAACTAATCACCAAAAAACAGGAAAGTGACACTGTGGCTCAAGTGGTTGAGAGCTTGGCTTGAGCTGAAGTTCAAGTCCAACGACCAATAAAAAGAAAAAAAAACTCTAAGTATCAAACAACCTGAAGATGTTGTCAAGAATAATGAGTGCAGCATTATGCAATTACATGGTTTAGTCACTTGCAGCCTAGTTTACCAGGGGAGATGGTGGGTGGTTTGTGTGTGTCTCAAAAGCTGCAGAATTATTTTGTTTTTTCCCAAGGAGGGAGGAAGGTAGGAATGGAGGAGGGGAGAAAGAGTTTGGTGGCCTTTTGGTTCAGTGATTGCATTCTGGAGTCAAATTCACAGAAATTCCACTTGTAATCCTACTTGCACGGCCAACAAAGAAGTCATGCCATGGAAGTGGTCTGTGTCTTGTTTTTGGCCAGGTCACAACCACCACTGGGTAATCCAAGTGCAACTTTAGGAACAAGATGCCTTGAAGACACCTGAACCACTGGGCAGGTGGACCTAACCACAGCCAGAAAAAAACAGAAAGTGCCATGCTGAGGGAAGGACCAGAGATATAGACTGGGCAGAGATGTTTTTGTAATTCTCATTTTGTAATATCACTTTGATTCTATAAAATAAACAATAGATTTTAACTTTCTTCCCTCCCTTTGGATAAAGCTTACAAAAACACTGTCTCTAGCTCCTAAGACACTTAGCTCTCAGGTCTGGCCAATCATTTCCAGGATAGTGAATTACTTAATTGAATTTTGAACACATAAAACATGCATATAAAACTAGCATATTTTGATCTTATGAGAAAACAGCCTTGTTCCTCTCTGGTGTTTTAACTAGTGTGATAATGCTCACTCAGGTTTATATCACTGTGCAATTATTGTTCCATTTGTTTAGTAAACAGTTTTTCAGGACAGGAGAACTGTGAAGGGAGAATATGGGATACAAATTTTATCTGTACTTCTTGTGGCCTGGCAATAGCTTCTCAGACTGTTTGCAAGAGGAAACATGACTTCATATAGGCCAAATAAAGAAAAAGATACACATCTGCCACAGAAGCAGTGCCACAGAAGGACAAATGAGAAAACTCATCCAGGCTCAGAGCAAAGCAACAGGATGGGTTCTTCAGGTGCGTGAAAATTTATGAACATTGTCTTTCTTACCATGGAGAGATCATTCAATGTTGGCATTTACAATATGTTCCAGGACTCATATCTGTTTATGTCTGTTTCCTCTGAAGCATCTCTGATAATGACAGAAAGGAGAATGTTACAATGGCACCTAGTTATTTTTTCTGCACGAGATTTCATCTCTCTCCCGAAATAAGTTAGGATTGTAACGAATGACTTGGATTTCCTGAGAGAAATTCATTTTTATTTCTTGTTTCTATTAAGGTTATTAAATGAATAGATTAAATTTGTAAGATGTTATTATAACAAATATGAAATAATGATTTTTAGGTTACTAGTAGGCACCCAGGTTCCTTTTAGATAGAAAATATTTGGCTGGCTTCCAACTAAAATCTTTACATCTCAGCCTCCAGAGTACCTAGGATTGTAGGAATCAGTCACCTCTCCTGGCTGAGACAAATATTTTTGGTAAGGAAAATCACTATGATACGGAACATGAGGCATGAAGAATGTAGACTAAAATGGAATATTTCTAAAACATTAACAAAACTGAACTTACAAATTTGCCGGCTTCAGTGAGGAGAAAAATGAGAAAGAAGTTATAGAGCCAGACAATCAGAGACTAAAGAGAAGTTAGTGAATATTTCTTTGTTAGCAGAGCTGCGGAAGATTTTGTTTAAAAAATTCAGCTTGATGTAGTGGTACATGCCTACAATTTTAACTACTTAAGAGCTAGAAACTGGAAAATATCAGAGGTTTGCTGTTGGTATGGTAAAAATATAATACTGGGACTTCAATATTTAAAACAAACTGGTGCCACAGAAGTAGGGGCATCAAGGTTTGAGGCCAGTCTAGATAGTTAACATGAAACTATCTGAAAAGCAATCTAAAACTCAACGAAGTGCTAGGTGTATGGATCAAGAGCAATTATCCAGGAAGTTTGAGGTCCTGAGTTCAATCCCTTCTCCTGAGAAAAAGAGACAAGAAAAAGGAAAAAGATTATGATACAATTTTCAAGATATTTTCTATGCAATTTTCGGCTACAATTTCCTTCTTCAATTGCCTTAAAGCTTTTGTGAAGTCATTTACACAAATGAATACCATCATTTGGGGAAATCACAGGATATTCTTTGCAACTAGTTTTGTAACAGAACAACTCTGTAAATCCAAGTTCAATGACCTGAAAATGAGAGGTAATGGTTTCATGAAAATGCACTTCATAGCTGTGTCAGAATGTGAAGAAGGATTTTGTTGATTTTATATTCATTTTTAAAATTAGGGTAAAATACTTTGGTATTTGGGATACACTTTTAAGCAAGGTTTTAAGCAAATAAAATTATGGTTGAGATTTTTATAAAAGCTATAAGACAACTGTTTCATAGCTTTTTATAGAAGCTATTCAACAATTGTTGGATAAATCCCAAGAATGCCAATGTATGTTCTGTATCATCTGATGGTGTTACATATTTCATCATGTAGGGTTAGGAGAATATTATCTTCATTTTCCAAATACAGAAATGAAGGCAAGAGGAGACTTGATGTGTTTCTGAAGGCTGATGTGTAGATGACAATTAAGACTAAGCAGAAACCAGAATCCATGGCTCAAATTCAATTCATGACTTGCAAACCCCGTGACTATACTAATACCTAAAACTTTTGTGCTAACTAGGTGAAATTGGACATATTTTTTGGAGTTGTCATGTGTTGCTTTTTTTTCTGTGAACAGCTAATAATATTGGTGTTTTCTAGAATTAAAGAGTATACCTTTTGTAAGGTGTTATTCAATAGAACATGAAACAAGAATTCCATGAATTCTGAAGTTCATTATGCATTTTTCTTAAAATTATTATTGGAAGCATCATGATAGTGAAATTATTTACATTCCTTCCATTCCAGAAAGCATTATCTGAACACATTTGAGAAGAATTTCTACAACAGTCTTTTAATGTATGAGTTTTGGATGTGCTTATTTGCCTTTTCTCTGTTTCTTCTTAATTGGGTTATTTATTAGCATATTCGTGTGTTAAAGAGTTGTTTATATATTATGAATAAAATCTATTTGTCAAGAACTTTATATTTTTTTCATTATATTAGCAAATATGCCTGCTATATGTTTGAATACAAATGGATGACATCTTTACCTGATTTCAGAGCAACTGGGATAACTTTGATTCTTATTCAGTTCTCTTTATCAGGTCGAGAAAGTTCCCATATAATAATTTTGACAAATTTTTACCATTCTGCTATTTTGAAAAGGGTAGATTTATTTTAGGGTCTCAGCAGGGAATTGCCCTGTGACCTGTCTCCTCTACAGCATCGAACCCCTGTTTGCAAACTGCCGATGATTCTAGAAGCAAATTTTTGCTTGTTAGGACTATCAAATTTTTGGCCTAGGTACTCATGATGCTTTGCCAGGAAACAAATCCACACATAGAAATTAGATCATCACAACTCTTTGAATTGGCATTAGCAATACATAGTTGTATTCTTGATATGAAATATCTTAATATAAAATAGTTTGTCACAAAGCATAGTTTGTGACAGAATAAACGTAAGTATATCACCTAGAATCTGGGTATGATTAGTAAACTCTAGAGAATTTTCTCATACTTTCAGACTTTTCATAAACATAAATAATAGAAGCCAAATGAAGTGGTTTATACCTATAATCCTAGCTACTCTGAAAATGAAAGTGTGCATAGTCACAGTTCAACGTCAAGCTGGAAATCATACAAGAGACCTCCATTTCAATCAATAAAAGCTGGGTGTGCCAATGTGTGGCTGTCATCCTACCTACGTTGGACATAAAACTATGAAGTTCACTATCCAGGTATCCTGGGAATACACCAATGCAAAATTCTGTCTCAAAAACAATCAAAGCAAAGATTGCTGGATGTACCGTGATTCAAGTGGTAAGGTGCGTCCCTGGCAAATGCCAGGGTCTGAATTTGAATCCAAGTACTTACCAAAAAAAATTAAAAGTAAACAATCTGAAATAATTCTCAAAATAACTACTCACGTAGTGTAATTATCATATGTATTCTCCAAATAATCTTGTAGTGAAGGCAGAGAATTAAATAAGCCAGATCAATATAAAACTCGAGAATCATAGAATGGCTAAGACGTCAGCTTTCTGATCATTCAATGTCTGGATCTTACTGTTCTTAGATCCACAATCTTATGGAAAAAGAAAAAGAATGTATAAGTACAATACATTTATTTACACCCTTCATCCAGTTTCCCATATCGAAATTCTATCTCAAATGTAATGTTACAGAAGTTGTGTGTACGTGGATGGTAATTAAGTCATGGAAGCAAAACTTCATGAATGGGAATTAAATAAACAAAACCAAATAAATTTCACTCCTGATCTTTAATACAAGGCATTACTCAGAAATAAAATATCCTGACTATGCTGGCATTGTAATCTTGGACCTACAGGCTCCAGAATGCAGAAATAAATTTGTTGTTTATAAGCAATTCAGTTTCTGGAAATTTGTCAACATAGTCAAAAGGACTGACAGTAAGCCAGCTGAAAAGGACTGTTGTGGCTTCTTTCTTTTCTTTTCTTTTCTTCCTTCCTTCCTTCCTTCCTTCCTTCCTTCCTTCCTTTCTTTCCTTACTTCCTTCCTTCTTCCTTCCCTCCCTCCCTCTCTCCCTCCCTCCCTTCTTTCCTTCTTTCATTCATTCTTTCCTTCTTTCATTCATTCTTTCTTTCTTTCTTTCTTTCTTTCTTTCTTTCTTTCTTTCTTTCTTTCTTTCTTTCTTTCTTTTTTTCTTCCTTCCTTCCTTCCTTCCTTCCTTCCTTCCTTCCTTCCTTCCTTCCTTCTTTCTTCCTTCCTTCCTTCCTTTCTTTCTTTCTTTCTTTCTTTCTTTCTTTCTTTCTTTCTTTCTTTCTTTCTTTCTTTCTTTCTTTCTTTCTTTCTTT
Organism: Dipodomys merriami; assembly: GCF_024711535.1. Lineage (NCBI taxonomy): Eukaryota > Metazoa > Chordata > Mammalia > Rodentia > Heteromyidae > Dipodomys > Dipodomys merriami. The sequence continues at coordinate 477,523 of NW_027206169.1, read as the reverse complement.
CTTTCTGTCTTTCTTTCTTTCTTTCTTTCTTTCTGTCTTTCTGTCTGTCTTTCTGTCTGTCTTTCTGTCTTTCTTTCTTTCTTTCTTTCTTTCTTTTGGTCTGGGGCCTAAAATCTGGACCTGGACACTGTCCCCCAGTTCTTCAGCTGTAGACCAAAGCTTTAACACTTGAGCCTAAGCCCCACTTCCGGCTTTTTCTGCTTATGTTGTGTTGAGGAATCGAACCCAGGGCCTCATGCATGCAGGGCAAGCACTCTACCACTGAGCCACCTTCCCAGCGCCAGATTTTCTATTTTATTTTTCCATCTTTCCAGAGTTTCTCTGATATTGAAAAACGCTAAAGCTCCATAGAGAAATGTTTTAAAACTGTCCTTTTGTCCAACTGTGACTTCACAAATTTTGGAGTGTAAGGAATGACATCAAGTACCCGAGAGAACTAAGACAGGATATTTCATCATCTTACACTTTGCTCATCAGCACCTAGTGCAAATTTACACTATATAAACAAATCAACTAATGGTAGTTAAAATAAATTTGAAAATGCATAGCCAGAAAACACGTTATGAACATTCTTTCACTGTAGTCTCATGGGATGCCATGTCCAAAATAGGAAACTGAGGACAAAAGAGAGATTGCAAAACTGGTATATTGGTTCATTGAAATTCAGACTAATCTATATCCATACTTAGGCTAACATACCATGCGCATTTATTTTTCTGCAGAAATAAAAGGGTCACAGAACTTTGTTTAAATTTCTAGACTCTTGTATGCTACTGTGATATCTCTATCCTGATTACTTTACTGCTGCCTCCAAGTCATATCAGCTGAAGTTGATACATCTGTACCCACTCAACTAAAAACAGCTGACACTTTGGCAAATGTACTTTTAAAATCTCCCATGCAGTTATAATGTGTAATTAACATTATGAAATCCTGGGCTAGAAAATAAAACTTCTAGCCGGGCACCAGTGGCTCAAGACTGTAATACTAGCTATTCAGGAGGCTGAGATCTGAGGATCATGAATCAAACCCAGCCTGAGCAGGCAAGTCCATGAGATTCTTATCTCCAATAAACCACTAGAAAACAGAAGTGGCACTGTGGCTCAAGCGGTACAGCACTTGCCTTGAGCTGAAGAGCACAGGGACAGCGCCCAAGCCCAGAGTTCAACTCCATGACCGACCAAAAAAGAAAAGAGAGAGAGAGAGAGAATAAAACTTCTATGATGATGCTAGGACCACCTAACAAATCTTTCTTGGTCTCTTTCCTTCCTTCATTTTTAGTGCTGGGGATGAACCGAGAGTCCTATGCATATTAAGAAAGTGCCATAATACCAAGCTATATGGCCATTTCCATCTCTTCAATTTCACTCTCCAACTCACTTCTACTTTGTTCCTGATACTTTACATTCCTTAGTCATAGTATTTCGAGATTACCGAAATTCCCAAGCTTTTCATCATTTTACAGAATATTTGTTTTCTCCCTTCCTATGTATCAAGACACTGTGCAAGAAGGATTTTTTTCAACTCCCCAGGCAAAGTTCATGGTTCAACAACAGGTTTTATTTTACCATGCATATCATTATAATATTACATTTATAATAACAATTCACTTAAATAATTGTTTCTCTTCTTCAGACTATTAGTAGATCCATGTTCAATCCTAGCTTTCATATAAACAAGAATAGACTTTTTCTTGTCTTATTTTACTCTTTTGGACGCGGTTCAAATTTTCCAGATTTTGTAGACTTGGTTTTGCTGCATGAATAATTTTCAGGACATTTCTGCATATTTTGTATAATAAAATCAAGAGATTTCCAGCCAAAGAAAAGAACTCAGAATTCTAGAGGTTAATGACTGTACTCTGGGTTCCTGTGCACTTGGTACTTCATTTGGAACCTTGGTGCTACAAAAATAGACAATCTATATTGGAAGTTGCTTTCTTTTAGGTCTCCCATTTTCAGCCATATGAAACATTTAAGGTATATAGCAAGTTCACTGTGGGAGTATGAGCTTGTTATCATTAAAAAAATATTTTTATTGTAAAAATACTGTATAAAGGGGTTACAGTTAAATGAGGAAGGTAATTAGTACATTTCCTGTAGAGCATTGTTACCCCATCCTTGGTTTTCCTACTACATTTCCTTCCCTCCTTAATTCCCCAACTCTTCCTTCTCCATACCCAAAAGTTGTGAAGTTTATTTTCAACATAGTGTATTGTACATTTCATTGTTACAGTTGGTCAACTACTATCGTTGTTTCAGCTTTTTGTTAGCCTTCCCCTCCCCAAATTATAAAAATGTTTTTAGAAGATGCAGGAACCTGGAATCAAATACAGTAACAACAGAGGATATATGAGTTGGTAATCTTTAGTCTTCAAATTCCAAAACAAAAATAAGCAATGAAAGAAAAAATTTGTTCATAAGGGTAATCGCAGCCTCCCGATTGATGCTCTGATTCTACCATTAAAATAAAATCCTGTTAGAATCAAGTTCTGATCCAGGCTAAAATGCAAATATCCGTGGAAATGATGTCATTAAGTTAGTATTATTACATATGCCTTCCTATTAATGAAATACCATGGAAAAGGTTTTTACAAAAACTGTATGATAGCAAGAGGGATTTCTGACAAAGGCATTATAGTGGGTAAGGTGTGTAAAAGTTTCACAACTGTAACTGAATGCTGGAAAAAGAATAACTTCACAGGGAGGAGTAACTTACTGTTTTAGATGAGCCACGTTAAGATGGATCATTATGTAAGAAGAAATTTTTATTTAGTTCTAACTAGCAGATACTTATCTATTTATAAAAAAATGAATACCATAATGAAAAATCCAAAAGAACTTTGATGATACATTTAATATTTTGGAGACAGCAAATATTTTCAGTGATAGAGATAGTTCAATTAATTATGGAATTTATAAGCATTGGATTCCCCTGTAATCATTATAAGTGATGTTCTTAGAACAGTATGAAATTTCAAAGATGATATTGGTTAGAAAATATATGTATGATACAATGAAATGAAAAGTCAAAGTATAAAGTAGGCTCACACCTGTAATCATACCTACTCACAAGGGTGAGATTTGAGGATCATGGTTCAAAGTCAGCCCCTGGGGGAAAATCCATTTAACCACCAAAATGCCGGAAATGGAGATGTTGATAGCATTGAAGGACAAAAAGCAGAGAATAATGTGCAAGCCCTGAATTCAAACTCCAATTTTGGCAATAAACAAATCAATAATCATACAAATATATGAACCCAAATTGTAGGCAAATATATATAAATATATATATGCATATATATGCATATATGCAAGGCAGAGGGATATAACCGTGGTGTTTCAGTATTCACATTGTGGAGCTCTAGGATGGGAACTGCGCAAACATTTACTTAAAGGAAATCAAAAGTGACAATATGTTGGAAATGATCTGTACAACTTGGGCGGCTGGATTGGGAGAGCCAGGGAAAGAAGTAGAAAAATGAGGGAGGGTGTAACAAGTTACACAAGAAATGTTATCACTGCCTGACTTATGTAACTGGAACCCCTCTGTACATAACCTGGAAAATAATATTAAAATTACAGAAAACAATGGTTTTATTTATGATGTTATATTTAAAAGTATATTTAAAAAATTATAAGCATGTTTTAAATTTCTAATGCATTGTCTCACTCTACTGGATTATACTGGAATATAGGAAGAATTACTTAGACATGAGTCCATGAGCAAGGACACCAATAAAAATTCCACAAATAAATGTAAACATGAACCAAAGGGTCCTAACCATAATACCTCACTTCTACAGCAAATCACACAATCCCCCAAATCCAAATAACTTAATCATTTAAAGGCAAATGGTGAATCAACTTCTCCATTTGTAGAAATACATACTTGCAACAAGGATGGAAAAGGCATCGAGACCCAAAGTTAATGACACACAATTTTGAGGAAGATTCCACACATAAAAGAATGTGTCCCACCCATTTATTTTTTTTAATTTTTTTGGGAAAATACTGTACAGAGGGGTTGCAATTACATGGGCAACATAATGAGTACATTTCTTATCAAGCATTGTAGCCTCCTCCTTTGTTTCCCCTCTAAATCTGGTTAAGCCAGTTATCTTTGTCATACGAATAAAAAAGCACAAAAAAAGCTAACTGTGAGATTAAAAACGATTGCCTGAGAACAGGTGTTCATTGTGACAGCACAGCAACACCAGTGCGAATTACTTTGTCTCTCTTTCCTTGTCTTATTCCCACCTCATTCTTGAATTCTGAAGGTCAGACTCTGGGGAGCCAGTTCTCTTAGTTCCAGAAATTAATGAAAGGGTACAGGTGCTTGGAGAAACAATTTGTTTACATAGTTCTTGGATTTTCATTCTTTATTAAACTTAGTGAGTACTAATGGGACTATAAAACATGACAAGGTCATAAGTTTTCCACTAATTTTTAAAATGTCTGCTGTAAGAAGAATCAAAATTAACGAAAGAAACAACTCAGACCAAGGGTATACCCTATTCCGTCCTGTAATGTTTTCAGAATATCTACTTTGACTCCAAGTTCTTTGATAAATTTGGAGTTGATTGAATAATATTGTCCCATTTGTTAGTAAATGGAAAGACTTGGGAAAAAATTATATTAAGTGAAGTAAGCCAGGACCAAAGAAACATAGGTCCCATGGTTTCCCTTATTTGCAATAACTAGTATAAGTCTCAGACAAGCTGAAACGCTCAAATAAGTTGATGTTAGGTGAAATGAACCCAAAATAAGTATTCAAATACTTTTTGCTTTCATGCTATTGTTTGTGACATACGTATAAGATGATTTCTTTGTTGCTTTGTATGTTCCTTCCCCATGGTATAATCCCTATTTTCATGTATTTGATGTTGGTATAATCTGTGGAGGGGAAGGGAAAAAATGTTTAATAGGCAACAATGAGATGTACAAGTCATTATGTCGAAAAACGACCTTTACAATTTTGGCGTGGGGGGCGGCAAAGGGGCTGAGAGCGGGGAGATGAGAAAGGATCATAAGGGGAAACAAAGGAGTAGGCAGCAATGCTTGATAAGAAATGCACTCATTACCTTGCTCATATGATTTTAAACCCTCTGTACAGTATTTTCACAATAAAAAATGTAAAAAAAAACTCAGAAACAATATAAAGGTATTTGTCGTGTATTGATACCAGGAAAAATTAAAATGTCATTTGTAAATACCAAATGACATTTACAAAGCACAAACCATAATTCTTCTGTGAGCTAATGTGATGATTACACATTTATACTTTCCAACAAAATCACCATTGAGAATACCACAGCCAGTTCCAATCACAGAAGCAAAGCTGCAAAGAATTGCTAAAATTTTCATTTATTCATTCCTAGAATTGAGAGGGTTGATTTTACTGACATTGACTGTTTGATCCTCTTTCTCCTCACAAACAAATGTGCCATGTAGAACAATTTATATCTATATCTTAACCTCATGGGTGCCTGGTCTTTCTGGTCTGATCTTCCATCTGAGTACCAACTATGGAGCATATGTAGTTTATGAACATGGACCATTCCTTAACAAGCAGAAACACACTCTAAAACAATTGTAACAAAAACATCTATGATAATGCAAATATTCTATATATGCGTTGTCTAACAGACTAGCCACTGGCTATATGTGGCTACTGAATTTCAAATGTGAATAGTATCTGAGAAATTAATCCTTCCAATTTCAGTTAAATGAAATTTGAAATAATGACATTCATCTACTGTGTTAACTAGACAGCGTAGTAGAGTAGTTTTCAAATAAAGAAGTTGAATTTCTCACAATAGTGGTGATAAAACATAATCCAAGTGAAGAAGGTTCAATTGGATACTAACTACATGCCTGTGAATTATCTGAGCTTTTCTGTCTTATAGAATTCAGTCATCACTCACCTAGTTTGACAGCTGGGAGCAAAGGGGTAGGAGATATAAACAAGCTACTTGGGATACTGACAATTGCTCCTTGAAGATGAGGGTTGTGCATGAATCTTTTCTATATTTTGTAGGCCGCAAAGTGTGTAGAATCCTCTAGGTAGAGAAATAATGTTTGTTTTCCTTATTTCAAACAGTTGCTCTGTTTATCAAAATGGGAGAGAAGTCAGACAGGTGAATTCTATAAATATACAAACAATATAGAGAAAATTTGCTACATTCTATTCGTTGATAGGCTCTGGAATGAACTTTGGTTCTTTGCACATACTCTGTAAATATTTACACAATAAAAAACAGAAATGTAATTCTTTACTACTGTTAAAATACATAGAATATCTTCTCTAAAATATATTTGGAGACCTATTTTTTCCTTAATTTCTTCCACATCTCCATTAAGAAATGGCTCTGTGAGAAAAGCTTCCTTAATTTTCCTTAATTTCTTCCACATCTCCATTAAGAAATGGCTCTGTGAGAAAAGCTTTGCCTTTGACAAAATTCAACATTCATTCATGCTAAAAGCTCTGGAGAAAATAGGAATAGAAGGAACATTTCTAAAAACAATAAAAGCCATTTATGACAGACCAATAGCCAATATTATACTTAATGGGGAAAAGCTACAACCAATTCTCCTAAAATCAGGAACAAGGCAAGGATGCCCACTGTCTCCACTCCTCTTCAATATAGTCCTAGAACCCTTAGCCAGGGCAATAAGGCAAGAAAAAGACATTCTTTCCGCATAGGGAAAGAAGAAGTTAAACTATCCCTTTTTGCAGACGACATGATACTATACCTCCACGATCCCAAAAACTCCATCCCCAAACTCTTAGAAATCATAAATCACTTCGGCAAAATAGCAGGATACAAAATAAACCCACAAAAATCAGTTGCCTTCCTATACACTGATAATGTACAGGAAGAGAGGGAAATAAAGGAAGCAACCCCATTCACAATAACCTCCCGAAAAATAAAATATTTAGGAATTAACCTAACCAAAGATGTAAAAGAACTATTTAATGAGAACTATAAAAAGTTAAAGAAAGAAATTGCAGAAGACACTAGGAAATGGAAAGACCCCCCATGCTCCTGGATAGGCCGACTTAATATAGTAAAGATGGTAATACTTCCAAAACTAATATACAAATTCAACGCAATTCCTATTAAAATCCCAATGACATACATCACTGAAATACAGAAAACAGTCCAAAAATTCATATGGAACAACAAAAGACCTAGAATAGCCAAAACAATTCTAGGGGATAAAGACAATATGGGAGGGCTATCCATGCCGAACTTCAAACTCTACTACAGAGCTATAATAACAAAGACAGCATGGTACTGGCACAAAAACAGACCCGAAGACCAATGGAACAGAATAGAAGATCCAGAAATAAATCCACAGGCCTACAGCCAGCTGATATTCGACAAAGGAGCCAAAGACATACAATGGAAGAAACACAGCCTCTTCAACCGCTGGTGCTGGGAAAACTGGGCAGCCACATGCAGAAAACTAAAAGTGGAACCCAGCCTATCACCATGCACCAACATCAACTCAAAATGGATTAAAGACCTTAACATTAAACCTGAATCTCTGAAACTACTGCAGGACAGAGTAGGAGAGACACTTGAACTAATAGGCACAGGAAGGAACTTCCTGAACAGAGTCCCAGGGTCACAACAAATTGGAGAGAGACTCGACAAATGGGACTACCTTAAAATAAAAAGCTTCTGCACAGATAAAGCTATCGCAACCAAGCTAGAAAGACAACCAACTAATTGGGAAAAAATATTTACCAGCAATATATCAGACAAGGGGTTAACATCCTGTATATACAGGGAACTCAAGAAACTAATCCCTCCCAAACCTAACAAACCAATTACTAAATGGGCAAGGGAACTAAAGAGGGACTTCTCAAATGAAGAAATAAAAATGGCAAAGAAACACATGAGGAAATGTTCATCATCCCTGGTGGTGAAGGAAATGCAAATAAAGACAACCCTGAGATACCACCTTACCCCAGTCAGAATGTCCCACATCCACAAATCAGCCAACGACAAATGCTGGAGGGGATGTGGAGAACGAGGAACGCTATTACACTGCTGGTGGGAATGTACACTCATACAACCACTTTGGAAAGCAGTCTGGAGGGTCCTTAGAAAGCTAAAGATTGACCTCCCTTACGACCCAGTCATACCACTTCTAGGCATCTACCCTGAACAACAGGAACCAATATACAAGGACACGTGCACCTCCATGTTTATTGCAGCACTGTTCACAATAGCTAGGATATGGAAACAACCTAGATGCCCCACCACAGATGAATGGATCCAAAAATTGTGGTATCTATACACAATGGAATATTATGCAGCCATTAGAAATGACAAAATAATGGCATTTGCAGGGAAATGGATGGAGCTAGAAGGTGATCATGGTGAGCAAGGTAAGCCAAGAACGAAGAGACAAACAGTACATGGTCTCCCTGATAAGCGGATGATAAATCCAAAATGTTAGGTGATATGACAAAACTAACAGGACTTAAGAAACAAAGAACTCCCACTCATCTGGTTGAACCACTACTAAATATCCCCATGCTGCTGATCACGTGTATGGTATATAACATATGAACACCGTTATATATTACAGACTGTGATAGACAATTTGCTCCAGGAAAGTTAGAATGAACGTGTGACTTTAAATGAGCATCATTATTCCACAATACTGTGAATTTCCGGAAATTAAGTAATCACTTAATCACAATCAAAAAAAAAAAAAAAAGAACCTTGGGGAAGGGAGGGAGGGAGGGGATGGTAGGGAGAAAACAATGGAGGGGGTAACAATGTTCAAGAGGAAGTGTACTCATTACCCCACTCGTAACTGTAACCCTCTGTATAGAATCTTTACAATAAAAAAATAAAAAAAATAAAAAAAAATAAAAAAAAATTTGAACTCCATCTGTTTCTTTTGTTGAGTTGTACTCTAGATAGGATTGCAAACCCTATTTCATCTTAAGGCTTAGGGCTAGAAAAACAATAAATATTCTCAACAAATTGTCATGCCTCATTTTTAAGGAGAGCTATGTATTTATTAGGAGAAATATGTATCCGTCTTGGTAGCTAGGAACCTTCAAGAAACAAAAGAAAAAGAACAATTTTATTGCATTGTCAAGTATGTGCATATCTTCAAGTGAACACCAGCTGCTCTATATTCTGTAGTATATTTGCAAGAATATTTTTATAAGCTATTTCTAAGCTATTGTCATCCTCCAGAGTAAAGTTCATGGATGCATATTTCTCATTATATAGATTGCAGTTGCTCAAAGTCAGAACCAATTTTTTGTGTAGGTTTCACATGGCTATCTTTACTTCACTCAGTGGCACTGAGGCCTGGAAGATTCACTTCAAATATATAAATACACACACACACACACACACACACACACACACACACACACACACACACATATCTCACTGGCTTTCACTATTGCTTTAAAAATTAAGTCTTTTTTGTCTCTAACCCAAGAGCATCATAAATCATCTAGCATCCATGAAAATGATAAGTTCATTATTAACTTGCAAGTAGGTTATATCTCTAGCTTCACACAATTCTAAATACTCATATGAAGAAAAATATACATCTAGAGTTTGGGTGAGCTTTTATATTATGAAGCTCTCAATTTTCATCTTATTTGCATGGAATAGGCAGCAATGCTCAATAGGTAATGTACTCATTACCTTGCTCACGTAACTGAATCACCTTTACAGTATTCTTACAATCAAAAACAAACAAAAAGGAAAAAAAAGAAAGTGGATGTCATGTGTTTCCATTAGAACTAACTAAATTTAGTGGCTGTAATTTTCTACAGGTTTTAAGGACCTAATAAGTTGTGGATATGCTCCAAGACCTTTACTAAAAGCTGAGGGATAGAGATCCAAAAGTGGAAGTAGATAGGTGACCAGAGCATAATTATGTAGCTTTAGTTCACTGTTACAATAACAGGAGTGCAAATCAATATGATTTGTAGTTACAGGACCAGAAGACATATTGGAAACTGACATCAGGAAGGGTCATTAATTGTAGGAAAACAAATCAGGATGCACCCAAGGATGCAATCAACAGTGTCCAAAAAACAACACAGAATGGGATAAAGTCATTGCAAGCAAATATTTAACAAGTGGTTCACATAAAGAATATATAAAGAACATCATCCCAACAACAAAACACAACCTGATTTTACAATGTGCAAAGAACTCAGATGTTTCTCCAAAGAAGACAAAGTGTTAACAAGCCCATGAAGGTGTTTAACATCACTAATCACCAGGAAAGTGTAAGTCAAAATAATGAAGAAAATTACCACTTAATATGAATTAGGTAGGATAACTACAAGAAAATAAAGTAACAATGTTGACAAAAGTGTGATAAAATTGAAACTTCTCTATGGGAAACAGTAGAGCATCTTTTCAAATATTTAAAACAGGATTATTCATACCTGTCATCCTAACCACTCAGGACAGGAGGCTGAAATCAAAGGATCTCGGTTCAAAGCCAATCTGGGCAGAAAACTGGAAGTGGGTCTGTGGTTTAAAATGGTAAAACGCTACCCTTGAGGAAAAGTTCAGGGACAGTGACCCTGCTATGAGTTTAATGCATATGAAAGAAAATCCATAAAGAAAGAAAAGAGAATTGTCATATGATCCAATGACTCCATTTCTGGGCATATACTCCAAAGATCTAGAAACAAGGTCTGGAAGAGATCTTGGTACACTCACATTCATTTTGTACAATACTCAAAACATGAAGGCAATCCAAGTGGCCATCAACCAATGAATAGCTAAAGCAAATGTGGTTTATACATACAGTGGTATATCATTTCAACTTTAAAAAGAATTATGTTGTGAAAGATGCTATATTATGGATGAATCCCTGGGACACTGTCCTAAGTGAAATAAACCAGTCATAAAAAGATCAAATATTACATGATTCTACTTATGTCAGTTACATAGAACAGTCAAATTGATAGAGAGGAAGCAAAATCGAATTTAATGCATATCTTGAAGCAGAGGAGGGTTGAAAATTGTTTTAATTAATATAGAATTTGAATCGTGAAGGATGAAAAGAGTGTGGTCATTGATCTTATAAAATATTGTAACTGTACTTACTACGATTATGTTGTATTCTTAAAATGATTAAGATAATAAAACCTGGGAGAGGAGAAGGAGAATGATGAAGGGTAAGTAAAATGAAGGTACATTGTATGCCTATGTGGATAAATATACCAAAATGAAATCCACTTATTTAACTAGGTAATGCTAATACACAGTATAAAAAAGACAAAACTTTAAATTGTTTGCATTTTTTAAATTTAATTTAATTTTATTTGTGAACATACTGTACAGAGGAGTTACAATTACATGGGCAGGATAATGCGTACATTTCTTACCAAGCATTGCAGCCTCCTCCTTTGTTTACCCTTCACATCCCTTCCCAGCCTCTCCCCTCCCCCCATCCCAATCCTATTCCTTCCCCCCTCCCACCTCTCGCCACCGCACCAACGTTGTAAAGCTCATTTTGGACATGACAACTTGTGCTTCTCATTGTTGCAACAGGTCCACCTGTATCCTTATAGAACTGGTTTTTCCCCATCTCCTCCACAAGTTATACTGCCATCAAATATAGTGAAAGCAGGGGTTATACTGTGGGGGAGGGACATACAAAGCACCAAAGAGATAATCTTATAAATGCGTTAGAAACACATGCATGAAAGAAAAAAACATTAAAATACACATCTAAGGGTTCATTTTCCTGACATCACATTATCTGACCTTTTCCGCTTGACTCATACATATACTAGATATTACAAATAAGGGAAACCATGGGACCTATGTTTCTTTGGGCCTGGCTTACTTCACTTAATATAATTTTTTCCAAGTTTTTCCATTTCTTAACAAATGGGGCAATGTCATTCTTTCAGATGGAGGCATAGAATTCCATTGTGTATATATATCACATTTTCTTGATCCATTCATCTACTGAGGGGCATCTGGGTTGGTTCCATATCTTAGCTATGGTAAATAATGCTTCAATAAACATAGCTGTGCTGGTAGTTTAGTGTGGTCTTTTTGTAAACATTTGGGTAAATGCCCAAAAGTGGGATTGCTGGGTCATAGGGGAGTTCTATGTGAAGTCTTTTGAGGAACCTCCATACTACTTTCCAAAGTGGTTGAACAAGTTTACATTCCCACCAACAATGAAGTAAAGTTCCTTTCTCTCCACATCCCCTCCAGCATCTGTTGTTGTTAGAGTTCTTGATTTTTGCCATTCTAACTGGAGTGAGGTGATATCTCAATGTTGTTTTGATTTGCATTTCTTTTATGGCTAGGGATGTTGAACATTTCTTCATGTGTCTATTGGCCATCCTTCTTTCTTCTTCAGAGAAGTTTCTCTTTAAGTCTTTCGCCCACTTATTTATTGGGCAGTTGTTTCTTTGAGGATTTGTTGTTGGGGGTTTAATTTTTTGAGTTCCAAGTGTATTTTAGATATGAGACCCTTGGCTAGTAAAGGTCTTCTCCCAATCCGTGGGTTTTCTATTGATCTTGCTAGATATGTCATTTGCCCTGCAGAAGCTCTGCAACTTTATGCAATCCCATTTGTCCAACCTTTCTTTGATTTGTTGTATTTCCGGGTCTGTATTCAGAAAATTTCGGCCTGAGCCAAGGAGACCTAGGGTTTCTCCTATTCCATCCTGTAAAGTTTTCAGAGTGTCTGCTTTGACTTCAAGGTCTTTGATCCATTTGGAGTTGATTCTGGTGCAGGGTGATATATAAGGATCTAGCTTTAATTTTCTACATGTAGTTAACCAATTTTGCCAGCACCATTTACTGAAGAGGTTGTCTTTCTTCCATTCTATTGTTTTAGCTCCCTTATCGAAGATTAGATGGATATAGGTCTGTAGGTTCATTTCTGGGTTTTCAATTCTATTCCATTGGTCCTGAGGTGTTCTTATGCCAATACCAAGCTGTTTTGATTACTATGGCTTTATAGTAGAGTTTGAAGTTTGGTATTGATAGTCCTCCAGCAGTGTTCTTTCCGTTGAGGAGCGTTTTTGCTATTCGGGGTCTTTTATTTTTCCATATGAATTTTTGGATTGCCTCTTCTATTTCCTTGAAGAATGAGGTTGGAATTTTGATAGGTATTGCGTTGAATATGTAGATAACCTTATGAAGAATTGCCATTTTCACAATGTTAATCTTTCCAATCCAGGAGCATGGGAGGATTTGCCATTTTTTAAGTTCTGTGTTGATTTCGTTTTTTAAGATTTTAAAGTTTTCATCATAGAGATCCTTCACTTCTTTAGTTAAGTTAATTCTAGGTATTTTATTGTTTGTGGGGCTATTACAGATGGAATTGCTTTCCTAATTTCAGCCACACTTTTCTCATTGTTGGCATACAGAAAAGCCATTGATTTTTGAGGGTTAATTTTATAACCTGCTACTTTCCCAAAGTTTTGAATCAGCTTGAGTAATTTGGGAGTGGAGTCTATGGGATTCTTTAGATACAAGATCATGTTATCTGCAAAGAGGGAGAGTTTTATTTCTTCTTTCCCTATTTGGATCCCCTTTATGTCTGCATCTTGTCTTATTGCTGTAGCTAGGCATTCTAATACTAGATTGAAGAGAAGTGGAGAGAGTGGGCATCCTTGTCTTGTTCCTGAATTAAGAGGAAATGGCTTTAGTTTTTCACCATTGAGTATAATGCTGGCTGTAGGTTTGTCATATACAGCCTTTATTATATTGAGGAATGTTTCATGGATACCTAATTTTTCCAAAACCTTCATCATAAAGGGGTGTTGGATCTTGTCGAATGCTTTTTCTGCATCTATTGAAATAACCATGTGGTTCTTGTTCTTGCTCCTGTTGATGTGATGAATAATATTAATTGATTTGCGTATATTGAACCAGCTTTGCATCTCTGAAATAAATCCTGTTTGATCATGGTGTATGATTTTTTGGATGAATTTTTGAAGTCGATTGGCCAAAATTTTGTTGAGAAGTTTTGCATCAATGTTCATCATAGAAATGGGTCTATAGTTCTCTTTCTTTGATGAGTCCCTGCCTGGTTTTGGGATGAGGGTTATGATGGCTTCATAGAATGTGTTCGGTACTGAACTTTCTCTTTCAATTTCTATTGAATATTTGGAGGAGTATTGGTGTGAGCTCTGCTTTGAAGGCCTTGAAAAATTCCGCTGTAAAACCATCTGGTCCTGGACTTTTCTTAGCTGGGAGGTCTCTTATTGTTGTTTCTATTTCAATGCTTGATATGTGCCTGTTGAGCTGGTTTAACTCATCTTTCTTTAGTTTTGGCATGTCAATATTTGCTAGGAAAAGGTCCATTTCTGTCAAGTTCTCAAACTTATTAGCAAAAAGTTTTGAGAAGTATTCCCTTATAATGTTCGGGATCTTGGTTGTATCCGTGGTGATGGTTCCATTCTCATCTCTGAGTTTATTAATTTGGGTGTGTTCTCTCCTTTTTCTGATAAGAGTTGCTAAGGGTCTGTCAAGTTTGTCAAGTTTTTCGAAGAACCAACTCTTTGTTTTGTTGATTCTTTCTATAGTTTTTTTGGATTCTAATTCATTTAATTCTGATTTAATTTTGATTATTTCTTTCCATCTAGTGGATTGGGGTTTATCTTGTTGCTCTTTTTCAAGGGGGTTTAGATGTGTCATTAAATTCCTAGTTTCAGATCTCTCCAATTTGTTGATGTAGGAGTTCAGAGCTATAAACTTGCCTCTGAGTACTGCTTTTGCTGTGTCCTAGAGGAGCTGGTAATTTGTGTGTTCATTTTTGTTGAAAAGCATGAACATTTGAATTTCCTTTCTAATCTCTTCCATGACCCACTCATGATTCAGCAGTGTGTTGTTCAGCCTCCATGTGATACCGGACTTTCTTTGGTGGCTTTTGGTGTTGAGTTCTAATTTTATTCCCTTGTGGTCAGAGAGGATGCAAGGTATAACTTCAATGTTTCTGAATTTAGACAAGTTTGCTTTGTGGCCTAAATTGTGGTCTATTTTAGAAAACGTTCCATGTGCTGCTGAGAAAAATGTGTATTCTGATGCTGCTGGGTGAAATGTTCGGTAGATGTCTGTTAAGTCTTGTTGATCTATGCAGCTGTTTAGATCTGCGGTTTCTTTGTTGAGTTTTTGCCGAGTTGATCTATCTATTGGGGAGAGTGGTGTGTTAAAATCCCCAACAATTAATGTCTTGGATCTATATGGGATTTGAAGGAAAGTCGTGTTTCTTTGATAAATTTGGGTGCTCCATTGTTTGGCGAATAGATATTTAGAATTGTAGTATCCTCCTGAAGGAGAGATCCTTTAATTAGTATGTAGCGACCTTCTTTATCTCTTCTCACGAATTTTAATTTGAAGTCTATTTTATCTGATATTAGGATTGCAACTCCGCCTGTTTATGAGGGCCGTTTGCTTGGTAGATTTTGTTCCAGCCTTTAACCTTGAAAATGTGTTTGTTTGGACGGGCAAGATGTGACTCCTGCAGGCAGCAGATAGAAGGGTCTTGTTTTTTAATCCAACTAGACAGTCTATGTAGCTTAATTGGAGAGTTCAATCCATTAACGTTAAGAGATAGGACTGAGAGGTATTTGGTAGTTCCTGCCATGTTATCCACCTTCTTGGGGGCTGCGAAAACTGGGTTCTTCCTAAGGTTCTTGGATTCTCAGTTTGTGTGCAGTTTCTTGGCCTTTGTTGTGTTCTTGTTGGTTTTCTATGTGTAGGACATCTTTAAGAATCTTTTGCAGGGCTGGTTTGGTGGAGATGTATTGTTTCAATATTTCTTTGCTTTGGAAGGTTTTTATTTGGCCTTCAGTTATGAAGGAGAGTTTAGCTGGGTACAGTATTCTTGGTTGATAGTTGTTTGTTTTTAGGGAATGGCATACGTCATTCCAAGCTCTTCTTGCTTTGATTGTCTCTGCTGAGAAATCTGAGTTGATTCTAATTGGTTTATCTTTATAGGTGATTACCCTTTTCTCCGTGACAGCTTTAAGGATCTTTTCCTTGGTCTGAGTTGATCCTGTGTGGATTATAATGTGACGGTGGGATGTCCTATTCTGGTCTGGTCTATTTGGGGTTCTAAAAGCTTCTTGTATCTGAATAGGCCTATCTTTTTGTATGTTTGGGAAGTTCTCTGCTAGGATCCTGTTAAACAAATTTCCTAGACCATTAACTTCTGTTTCTAGGTGCTCCTCTACACCCATTAGCCTTAGATTAGGCCTTCTGATGGTGTCTTCCAGGTGTTGGACAGATCTATCCCATTTCTTGGACTTGTCTTGGATGGTTATATGTTCTTTCTCTATAATATCTAGGCTGTCTTCAATCCCTGAGATTCGATCTTCTGCATGGTCTAACCTGCTGTCAAGACACTCTACTTTGTTTTTTATCTCTTTTCCTTCTAATTGGTCAGCTTTGATGGCTTCAAGTTCTTTGTTGAAGCTCTGTTTTAGGTCTTGTATGAATTTCTTTACTTCCTTAATTTGGTGTTCAGTGTTTGTTCTCAAATCACTTAGTTGATTGGTTATGGTTTCTTTGGACTCCCATTCCTTCTGTTGGGTTCCATTCAGCATTCCCTTTGTGGTCTCCCTGACTTCCTTCAGCTCTTTGTTAATGGATTCCATGAATGCCTTTAGTGATCTTTGTGTATTCTCTACCTGGTCTCTCAATTCCTGAATTACTCTTTGATTAGCTTCCTCCCGTCTGTGGGATTCCTGCAGTTCTCTTTCTTCCCGTTTGTGGGATTCCTGCAGTTCTCTTTGAGTGTTCTCAGCCTGCTCACGCCATTCCTCCCTTTCTCTTTGAGTATTCTCAATTTGTTCACGCAAATCCTGTATCAGTTTTTGAGTAGCTTCCTCACGCTTATGATATTCATGTATAAACTTTTGGGATGCCTCCTCTCTCTCCCTATCACGCTCATACAGAGACCTTTGTAAGTTGTCAAAATTCTCATTTATCATGTTTGCCAGCAGTGTTTGTAGGGCTATTTGGGAACTCTCCTCTGGGTTGTTCATTATCTGATCTGACCCCTGATTATCATGATTGGGACTTGAGATACCCGGATTTGCCATTTTTCTTGTGTTTTTCTGGCTTGCTCTGCCCATTTGAGATGAAAATAGCACCAGTTTTGTGCTAGAACACTATCTTAAGGCAACCATCAACCAACATTTGCATTTATACAGTCAATAGTCTACAGATACAATCTAGTTCAACAGATACATCTATTCAACATCAAGCAACTATATGTTATTGGGTTTCGAACCGCAGAGAAGAATTTGGAAAACCAGAAATTTTTAGGGATAGGGAGAGATGTGGGTAAAAAATAGGAATAGATTGGTGTGGGGAGGCACAGGGAGAGTTAACTATGTCCTAATCTCAATGCAGGAAATGGGTTGGGTAGGTGACAAGTAGAGAGAGAGAGAAAAGGAAGAAAGGGAAAGGTAAATGAAAAGAGACCAGAAAAAAATAGAAACGTAAAAATTAATATTATTATTGAGATTAAAAACCATCTATTTAGAGAGGAATGTGAGTATATTAATAGAAGGGTAGGGACATAGAAGAGAAGTGAAAAACTTAAGAAAATGCTTAAGATATTATATAGGTATAAAGAGGTAGTACTGCTATTAAGGAATTAAAGTCTCAGAGGTTTTGAATTGAGTAATAAATTTGTGGATTAAGTGTCTACACAATGTGGGATAGGGTCTACTAGTTAACTACAGGTTTATCTGAGGATGTGCAGGACAAGAGTTAATTCACATACAGAAGATCAAAAGAGAGTAAAAGGTGAAAGGGATTAGAAAGGGAGAGAAAAAGATCAGAAGTTCAGTAGAGCTAGACAAAAAAACAAAAATGTAGTTAAGAAAGAAAGAAAAAGAGAAAGAAGACAAGAAATGAAAGGAAAACGCACATTCATCTATTCCAAAAATAAAAATTATAAGAGGAAAAAAAGTTACTGGAAAACAATTATTTTTTCAAAAAAGGCAAAAATTAAAGATTAATAAAATTTTTAGAAAAGGAAAAAAATTATATATATATAAGGTACCAAAAAAAAAGAAGAGGAAGAGAAGAAAAAAAAAGTTCTTTGATTTTTTTTTTGATTTTTTAGGAGGGGTGGGAAGAATCCTGTATCTCCCTTTTGTCTGTAAACAGCCTCTTGTTGGAGTCTCTGGTGAGGTTAAGGTCCTGTGGCTTGATTGGATTCTTAAGTCAGTTTGTTCCAACAGGCAGAAAAATGCTCTGCTTTACCCAAGATTTTGAGATCCCCCTCCCAGATTAGTTTACTGGGAGGGTGATCTGCTTTGAGAATCACAAAAGAGGGGGATGCAGTGGTAAGGCTAGGTTCTGGGTAGAGTTGAGGCCTTTCAACAATCAGTAGCTTCTTCCTGGGGCTATTTTGTGAAAAAAAAAAAAAAAAAAAAAAAACCAAACTCACAGAGCCTAGCCTGGAGCCGTTCTCAGGGTTTCTGTTTTTCAATTGATTGTTGAGGCTGCATTTGACCACAATTATTGAAAAAAAACAACTACAACAGTCTGCGAAACAATTTAAATTTCCAGCATTCAATAAACCTGGGTTCAAAACTATATCTCACTTATGTGTGAGGTTGTTTTATTAAACATGTTCTTAATATTATCTTTACGTAGTTGTACAAACAAGTTCGCATTCTATAAAACAGTATATGAATACAAGGTGTCTGACAATATTATCACACATCACTCCCAACCCAACCCTTCTGCCACTTTTAAAAAATTGAAATAAGTGATTACTTAATATTCATATATTTCACAGTATTGTGGAATCATGACTCTTAAAGTCAGAAACATATTTTAACCATCACAAGGAAAATTATCATTATCATAGTCTATAAAGTTTGTGAATTCTATGAGCTTTGGCAATACCAAGTACTTCTTCCATATCAGGTGTTTACATTTCTTGCCTTTTGCTTAGTGTAGAGGATTCCCTCTTTCCCTCTTGTTCCTCCCTTCCTATCACTGTGTTTGTATTGTGTAGTTCTTTTCCTTTTATGACCAGTGGAGCTCATGAGCCTCTCTGTTGTGTGTTATTCTGTTTCCCACTCATTGTGTTCCTCCTCCTGGCTTCTCTCCATTGAGTGCAGACTCTTTTCTAATGTAATGAGAGCACATTCAGAGAAACCACCCCTTTTGTAGAAAATAGATCGTCAATTTTCCGTAATTTTTATGTTATCATACATATTTTCAATATATAATAGCATTTGAAGCATATGAGATATATTTCTTCTTTTTAATATGCTTATAAGTAGTTTCTAGTTGCACATAAAATGCATCAACTATTCCCTATAGAAAATAGTAAAACATTACACGTGAGGTCTAGAGCCCTTGATGTACATAGAAAAAACATCTCAGGTGCCTACCATAATATGCACCATTCCCTTCCAAATCAATAGATTTAACTGAAGTCCAGGCTAAGTAAAATAGTGATAACATTTCACAACAGTGATAGTATTTAGATAATACATATAAAAATGTTATCTGATAGCATCTAGGATATTGCTTTAAGGACAGTCCACACATATTCTGTATTTCTTTATTTCCTTATTTCTGTTCCTTCACCTCACTTCTTGGAACTTGGAAGTGATTACTGGCAATTTAGGGGTCACTTTGGGCCATGACAGTGAGGGCTATATCCTAATGCTGGAGTATGCCTGTATCTTCTTGGAATCTTCATGCCTGTATTGTCTTCCTCTGGAATTTTAACAGATAAGAAACTAAGCCATTACTAGTTACATTGTAATGATCATTTGAGTTCTCCTGACCTTAAGATACTTACATTGTGGATTGATATGCACTCACAGAAAATACATAGTATTGCATACACACACACACACACACACACACACACACACACACACACACACACACACAATCCTTTAAGTATTTGTACAATGGGTCATCATTCAACAAGTCATTTAATAAATACAATGCAGCTTGATCGATATCACTTCTTGTATCAGTTTTCTTTCATTTATTCATTAAAATGTCATTACCAGTTATATACTGAACATACTGTTCTGCTACTAAGAACTTGCTTCATCTGCAGTTTAGATTCCTAAGTACATGCTTTCAGATGGACAAATACGATCTTCGCCCTGAATGCAGCTCAGAATGTATTCACGAGAAATTACTTCCCACAACAAAATATAGGTCTCTGAAGATAATACGAGCACTCGGGGAATGGGGGCTCCTACTTCAACTGACTTTAGAAATACAGTACAGTTATTTCTCTGCCCTAGATTTGCTAAAGGTATCTTACCATGTTGGCTCAAAGCAGAACTGAATTTGCCTTCTGTAAGTAGAAATCAAATTGCATTCAAGGTAAGTGTGCAAGTTTAACTCAATGGGCTTTGCTGCTTTAAACAGCAATTTAGACATCCAATCTCTTTGTCAGCATAGTGTTTCACGCGACCCCATAATGTACAGTGCCCTGTGAGTAACAAATGGAGATGTGCTACTCAGAGGGAGTTAAACCTCTTCAGTTGGGTAGTTATGGATAAAATGTGATGGTTGGAACTGGTTCCAACATGGCAAGCATGAATGACACAGCAAAAAATACACAACTTTTTCCCATCAATCTTTAGGTGCTAACACATGCGCTGTTACTGACTATGGTCTGGGGAGTGTCCCTCTACCTCCCATCCAATCAACAGTGTTTTCTGCACTTGTGCTCTGAGTTGGGGTATCCAATAAGGAAAATTCCATAGTCATGATTTATGCTCTAATACTGGGAAACCAATTATGAGACTCAACGTAGCACAAGCCCATCCATTGACCAATCAATCCAGGAACATGCCCTCAGGGGCAGAGACAATGTGTTCTACATATACTTGAGGGATGTGGTTCCCTTCTGACCAGCTCTTGTTCCCCCTTTTCGCTAAGGAGTCTGTCTCACTGCTCTGTTTTAATTTTGATGAAGAATCTGTTTCATTGCTTTGTTATTGCTATGAAGGAAACGTGCTTTAAAAACATTTCTGCTCTTGAATTCTTAAAAGAAAACATACCTGAGACATAGACAATACTGCTGTTCTGAAGATGCTGGGGAGAGGGAGCTGAGTCTGGCAGGTCTCTTTGCTGTTAAGTTCTTGTGACATGCTAAATGACTCGTTTTATTCCAAGGCCTGAGTTGGAGCTAGCAGCTCCTCCGACCTTTGTCGGTATCCAAGATGGAGATCACCGGTGCTGGGGGGGAGGGGTGGCCTTCCCTCCTCTGCTCCCTGAGAAGGAGTGAGGACGTCGGGCTTGTACTCACGCCGAGTCTTGTATCCTGGGTCGTCTCTGGTCTGCAAACTGCAGGATGAAGATGTCCGCTCCTTGTCGATTCTTGCTGGTGTTGAGTAGAATCCACTCACCCGCCGCTTTTGGCTCCTTCGTCCCGGACTCTGTGGCTCAGTTATGGTGCCCTGCAGTCGCCACCGCGACTGCTGCTGCCGCCGCAGAGACTGCTGGCAAGCGCTCAGATATGTCTCTTTGCCTTGATTTCCCCTCTCTTGCCTACTCCTCTGTCCTGTGATGGCACACTTGGTGTGGTTCCCTGGCTTAGGGCTGTTCACTGGAACTCTAAAACTGCTTTCTATGTGAGAGCTTGTTCAGATTTCAGCTTCTCCTCTGCCATCTTCCCGGAAATCCCCACTCTCACACTTTATATAATGCATCTTCATCTCCATCACTTTCACTTTTCCTGTTCTCCATCTAGCTGCTACTTGCTCCAGTCTCAGAGTGTTCTTGTTTGACTTTTTCTTTTGCATAAATGATCATAAGCAAAATACCTACACAAAATAGAATATAGACTGTGCTAACAAGGTTCAAAAGTCTTAAAAAGCAAGAAGCACCATGTTAACTCAGTGCCTATCTTCTAACTTTTCTGGTTTTCATTCTTTTCCATGATGGGCCTGCTTTTAATTCTCAAGTGTTTTTGTTTTTGTTTTTGTTTTTTAATTTTCTGTATAAGCTTTGAATCATAAGCATCTCCCATTACTTATTCTGAAAATGTAGGCACCCATTGGTGATGAGCCTGCTGGTTACTGAGCAAGGGCAGGATTTTTTTTTGTTTGTTTTTGGTTTATTTTGGTCATTGGTGGGGGTCATTGAACTTTGGGCCTGGGCGATGTCCTTCAGTTCTTCATCTCAAGGCTAGAACTCTACCACTTGTGTCACAGAAATACTTTTGGTTTTCTTGTGGTTTTTTTTTTATTGGAGATAAGGAATGGTCAGTCTCATGGAGTTTCCTGCCTTGGCTGGCTTTGAACCCGGTCCTCAAAATCTCAGCCTCCTGAGTAACTAGGATTACCCATTTGAGCCACCAGTATTCAGAGGTAGTTTTTATTTCATTGGAGCTTTCATTCAGGTTATCAGCTTTTTATCTGATTCTCCCTCTGCAATCTGCTTTTCCCTCTGCAATCCTTCCTGGAATACAGCTAAGCAGTGGCAGAGAAAATAGTCAAATGCCATGTTCACTCAGTCGGGCAGATGGATTTGCTGCACTTAACCCCTTTGATGCACTTAATTCTGGCTCAAATCCTAGCCTATTTCCTAGCTTGGTGTGCTTAATCCTGCTACTCAGGACCTGGACCTCTGCTTCTGGACCTCTGCTTCTGGACCTCTTCCTTTAGTTCAAGGTACCATGCACTGGCCATGCTCAGCCGTGCCAGTGTATTGGCATAGGTGACACCGCCAAGATTTGTCATAGGCCTGGCCTCCTTATGTCAGAAGTCTACATAAGCACACATTTTCCACTATTTACTTTTTTTTACTTTGATCTCTGTTTTGTTTTGCTTTGTGCCACTGCAGGAGATTGAACTCAGAGCACAATCCTTTGCCTTTCTCCTAAAAGCCAGTACTTTACTATTGAACCAAAGCTTCACTTCAGGCCTTTTGGTAGTTCATGGAGGTAAGTGTCTCACGAACTATCCTAAGCTCTCCTACCCCACCTCTGAAGAGCTAAAATGACAGGTAAAAGCCCCTGGAGCCAGGCACTGGTGGTTCACACCTGTAATCCTAAATACTCAGGAGGCTGAGTTCTGAGGATCGCGGTTCAACGCCAACCTGGACAAGAAAGTCTGCGGGATTCGCATCTCCAGGTAACCACCAGAAAACCGGAAGTGGGTCAAGTCGTTGAGCACCAGCCTGGAGCTGAAGAGCTGAGGGACAGCACCCAGGCCCAGCGTTCAAGCCTCATGCCCGACAAAAAGGAAAAAAAGCCCCTGGGGCCTGGCTATCTTTTCTATGTTCATCAATAGGTCTGTCTCTTCACATAACCATTAACCCAGGTAACTTTCAAATTCATCTTTACAAATTTCATTTCATAAATATTTGGTAGAATTCATCAATAAGACAAATGTTTGCCACAGTTCTTCTGTTTTTAAAAGGATGTCATGCATTAGTAATTAAAGCCACCCAGATGTTCTGAAATTTCTGAAGTCAGTTTTTGTAACCTCTAGACATTTTTCCATGGTGTTTAATATTTGGAGCTATTGGTGTTGTTTGTAGGATACTCAATGCTGGTATGTCGTTCTTCATTCCCGTTCTTCGTACTAGTTTTTCTTAATCTCTTTCTCGTTTTTGATAATGAGCTTATCTTAGGCCTTGCTAACTATTTACACCACCTTTTGATCCCTACCACCTGCCTAACTAGGGCTTGAACTTATGAACTGAGTGCTGTCCCTCAGCTTCTTCATTCAAGGATAGCACTCTACCACTTGGTCCAGAGCTCCACTTCAAGCTTTCTGTGGTTAATTAGATATGAGTCTCATTGATTTTCCTGCTAAGTCTGGTGTCAAACATGTCATATCTTAGCCTCCTGAGTATCTAGGATTGCAGGCACGAGCCACTGCCTCCCAGCTACAAAGTCCTATTCATGACAGTGCCCATATAGAGATGTTGTTTAAACAACCGCAGATGGGGGCCTTTAAGTCTGAAACTTCAGGTGTTCATTGGGAATCATCCCTCATGCAGTGGGCATAGGGGTCTAGCCCTACTCATTGCCTCCAATCCCAGACCCAATAGGCAGCGAGAGGCTTGGGAGGTTACCACTGAAGTCACAAGTGTCTGTGTGAGAGGCCCTATGTATTCCTGGTTTGTGCAGTTCCTGAGGAGTGAAGGGGAAGTAGACCCAGAATGTGGAAAGTAGTTGACCGTGCTGTGACCAGGCATGTGTTCCTAGGATGGACACAGGATCACTAGGTCCAGCAGACACAACCTGAATGTCCTTAGCATGGCTGATGTGCATGGTCTGTGGTACCAAACTGATAGCTGACAGCACTGTCCTCTCAGAAGGGTGGCCCAAGGAAGACAACACAGGAAGAGTGGGGATGGAATGGAGCTATTTCCAGGAAGCCAGGTGGTATCTTGGAGGCTGAGGTTTGTCCATGAATCATGGATGGCCACTCAGTTGCACACAGGCATGCCTCAGAAAAGCACTTGCCACTATCCCTCCCACCACTATTACTTCCTCTTTCCCTTTCCCACTTGAAGATGTTATACCCAAGTCCCAGAGACCCTCCGACGACTACCGAGAGACCAGGCAACCCGAACTGCAAAATGCAAGGTTTATTCAACAAGCCAAGGCTCAGGCCACGTCCTGTACCCCCAGACGCAGCAGAGGAAGGAAGGGGGCCCCGAGCAACAGTACAGCTGGGCCTATAAAGGCAAAAACCACAAAATTACAGCAATGCTATGGTTTAGGGACAAGTTCTATTCTGATTGGTCAGGATCAGGTGTCTGCTTGAGCCATCAAGGCAGACAACTCTTGTGGTTAATCTTCTGCTGACTGGGTCTCGAAACCATCCTGTTCTCGGGTGTTCTGTAATCTTTAAATAACAGTTCTCAAAAATTTTGCACAAACATATTATTGTTCATCTCATTTTTGCAACCTTTGCAACATTAACTTGGAACAGGAATTAAAGACTGAAACTAGTCAACTTTTGAAGCTATCACAATATGGCTTTAGTTTGGTTCTGACATTCCCCCCTTGAGTTTTGGCACAGTTATCAATTTTGATGACATTACATCTCAGTTTAAACATCAGATGTGTTTACAGGAGTATAGGTGTGTTGTACCATTAATTCAATAGTCTCCAACCTTTCCCTTATATATTGTAACAATCTATTTAGCAAGCAAGGCCCAACAGTATGCAATAGCAGTAATATAAGCAAGGGTCCAATTAACGTAGAAATTAAGGTAGTTACCCAAGGAGAAAAATTAAACCATGATTCAAACTATCTCTGTCCAGACTCTCATTTTTTCTTTCGTTCTTCTAATCCTTCCTTAACTTTTGTTATGTTATTTTTCACTACCCCTGAGTGATTTACATAAAACAGCATTTTTCTCCAAATGCAGCTCATAGTCCACCTTGTTGTAAAACTAGTAAGTCTAGTCCTCTTCTATTCTGTAAGGCCACCTCTGTTAAAGAAGTTAAGGAATCTTGCAAGCGGGAAATCGAGCTTTCTATTCTTTTAATATCTTCATCTATTGATTCCCTCAAGGCTAAATAATGCTGTTCCTGTCTTGTTAAAGCCGCTATTCCTGTTCCTAACCTTCCAATGCTTGCACCTAACAGCAGTCTAATTGTAATAGCTGTGAAAGGCTCTTTTTTATATCTATCTTTCTTAAATTTGGAGCTTCATATAAATCTTAAAATTCCTCATTACATTATAATTTTTATATGCACACAACTAGTTAGTCCAGATTGATTACACACCCACCATGAGTTGCTAGAAGGGTTCAAATATTTCCTCTGTTCGTTCCCCTTCTCAGGCAGTTTTATGGTTTTGTTGCAAATCCAATTCATATCCTGAGGTACTTCACCTATGCAGATCCCTTGACCTGTAACTCGGCCCATTGTTAATCCAACTTGACTAGTCCATCTGCACTCCTTTTCGTTCACAGTCCTGGTTACGTTACGTACCACTGCTATCCCCTCATAATAAGATGGTACAGTGTCATAGCATAGCCAACAAGAGATAGTTAATTCTGAGTTAGAGGCATTTAATAATGCAAAGGAACCTATAACCAATTCTATTAGTGGATTTTTAGGCAATGCTAGTACTAGGTTCACTGGTTCTACTTTTCTGGGGTTTGCTGCCCTACTAATGTAGGGTGTTACTCTGTAACTATAGGGCTAGTTAGTTTTCAGGTTGGGGTGGTACACGGGGGGTTTTCTTGGGCCAAATAAGCTGAATAACCTGGTTAGGGCCCACCGGGGCTATTCTAATGACTTCTTGTCTAAGGTTTATTCTGAAAATTGATCCATGGTCATAATCATCCTTTTGTAGCCTCAGTCCCCATGTCCTCCCTTGGGCCCAAACAGAAAATTGTTTCCCTTTCTCAGTAAACATAATAGTTAGAGGACTACACCGGAATTGTTTGCACGGTCCATCTAGAATTGCTCCACAAATTTTTTCACCCTGATAGGCCCATTTTCTAGCCATAGTAATAAGGTCTCAGTTAGAGGATGGCTTCCAATGTCCATCTCCTGGGGCTTCACAACCCCATTCTTTGCAAAAATAGTCTTGTTCATAACCACACCTTTTGCATGATCTGGGCTCTTCCCATCCCTAGGACACACATAGATAGGCCATCTCCCTAAGTAATATCTTCTCACTGAGGTGGCACATCCTTCTGGCCTATTGTCTAGCCATGTGAGTTACAATGTCTTTTTGTTGCTGTAAAAGTTGTTTGGCCATTGTATTCAGGCAGTTTGCTAGGGTCATAATGGTGGGAATATCCCAACTCCCAATTGCTAAATCACATAAGTCTATTGTTAAGTCTGGCCACCAGGTATTAAGTGGGGCTTCTGTTGTTGCCACAGGGATAGGTTTGCCCCGTTTAGGATTCACCAGCCAAGTTAGTTGGTAAGGGGCATGAGGGTTAATTCCCTTTACCACAGTACTTATCAATAGTAGAAACAGTCCTTGGACAATCTTCTGATCTTGTTGTTGGGTGATCTGATCTTGTTGTTGTTGGTTGTTTGGGTGAGGCACACCTTCCCATGCTGACACTGAAGATGCTGCTGGCTCCTCCTCCTCAGGATTGAAGAGATCAGCTAGCTTGGTGTGGGTGTGGTGGATCCACGCAGTTACTCCGTGTACCTTTAAAGCTGTGGGAGTGGTCAGAATCACCATATATGGCCCTTTCCACCTAGGCTCCAGTGCCTTGGGTGATGCCTCCTGACCAGGACCCAGTCCCCAGGCCTGAAAGAGTGAGGATTGGGTATAGAAGCAAATTCGTAAATGGCTTTTATCTTAGGCCAGATTTCTCCATGCACCTTCTGCAAGAATGGAACAGTTGTTAAGTCTCCATCCCCCAGCTCCTACAATAATTCTGATTGGAGGCTAAGGATCATTGGGGGTGCATTGCCATACATGATCTCAAAGGGAGTCAATCCTAACTGGTAAGGAGAGTTCCTAACTCTGAACAGGGCCAAGGGAAGAAGGGTCACCCAGTCTGCGCCAGTCTCCAAGGCTAATTTAGTCAAGGTGTCTTTTAGTGTCCGATTCATTCTTTCAACCTGTCCTGAACTCTGGGGTCTATAAGCACAGTGCAATTCCAATCTGTCCCCAGTGCAGTGGCTATTCCCTGACTTACCTTGGATACAAAGGCTGGTCCATTGTCCAACCCTATTACTGCTGGAAACCCATACCTTGGGAGAATTTCCTGTACAATTTTCTTGGCCACTATTCCCGCAGTCTCTTGCTTGGTTGGGAAAGCCTCAGTCCATCCTGAAAAGATGTCTACAAACACTAGTAAATACTTGTAACCAAACTTTCCTTTCTTAAGTTCAGTGAAAGCCACCTCCCAGTACGTTCCCGGCCTAGTCACCCTTATTCGACTTCCATTAACTTTTTTTCCCCTTCTGGCATTAGTAAGCTGACATGCTCTACATTTTTTAACAATGTCTTCTATTAGTCCATTTCCTTCTCTTATCTTGATCTTCCAGCCTCTTAGCAAGTTCTGCATCCTCCTGGTTCCCATGTGTGAGTCACGGTGAATTCTTTTTAACATCTGTAGTCCTAGAACTCGAGGAATTAACATTTTTTAGTTAGCTATGCACCAACATCCATCTAGGTTTTGGGCCATAGGAAGTTTTGATGCCCATTGCTCTTCTTCTTTAGTGTAGTCTGCCTGTACTGGTAGCATTCTAGGTCCAGGATGTATGTTTCTGTCCGCCAAGGTGATTAATTTTCCAGCTGCTGCTTGTCTAGAAGTCTGATCGGCCAATCTGTTGCCTTTCACTGTCATGGTGTCCCCTTATTGATGTCCTGGACAGTGCATGATGGCCAACCGTGCCGGGTCCCACACAACTCTAAGCAGTACCAAAAATCTGTTCCTTATTTTTAATAGTTTTTCCCTCTGCTGTTAGCAGGACTCTTTCTTCATATATAGCTTCATGTATATGGGCTGTTGCAAAAGCGTAACTACTGTCTGTATAGACATTCAGTCTTTTCCCTCCAGCCATGTTTAAGGCTTTTGTTAATGCCACTAGCTCTGCTCACTGGGCTGAGGTCCCACTGGGCAATGCTTCTGCTCAAACTGCCTGATCTTCCTGGTCACAGCAGCTCCCACATACTTGTGTCTATCCCTGATGAAACTGCTTCCATCGGTGTACAGTGTCAGGTCAGGATTCTGCAGTGGTTGGTCTTGCAGGTGTGCTCTGGTCTCAAGGACATGAGCTAGTATTTCCTCACACTGATGTAGCAGCTTCTCATAGTCAGGATCTGGCAGTAGAGTAGCTGGGTTGAGGAAAGTTGGCATGCAAAAGGTTACGTGTCCTGGGTTGAGCTGGAGAGCCTGATAATGGGTCATCCTGGCATTGCTCATCCATCTATCAGGTGGTTGCTTAAGAACTCCTTCCAGAGCATGGGGAATGGCCACAGTCAGGGGCTATCTCAGCGTTATCTTAGTGGCATCTTTAACCAGAAGAGCCACTGCTGTTATTATTCATAAGCACAGTGGCCATCCGGTTGCCACAGAGTCCAGCCTTTTTGATAAATAGGCTACAGGCCTTTTCCATGGTCCTAGCTTCTGGGTTAGCACCGCCTTAGCCACTCCCTCCTTTTCATCCACAAAAAAGGGTAAAAGGTTTAGATACACCTGGCAAGGCCAATGCTGGAGCCTGCAAGAGGAGTCACAACAGAAGTTCAAAGGCCTGCTATTGTGTTAGTTTTGTGGCCTCATACAGGGGAGGGCTATTTCTGCAAAGCCTGGTATCCACACTCTGCAGAATCCTGCAGTCCCCAGAAACTCCTTCACTTGCTTTGGAGTTTTTGTAGTTCGTATCTTTAACACAGTCTCTTTTCTTGCCTCAGTCAGCCACCTCTGCCCATGTCTGAGGATATATCCAAATTACTGTACTTCTGGTTTACAAAGCTGGGCTTTTTTGGCCGATGCCCGATACCCAAGCTCTCCCAGACTTTGTAACAGATTGGCAGTTCCTTCTCTGCATTCTAATTCGGTCTTAGTGGCTATCAGTAGATCATCAACATACTGCAACAGACTCACCCCTGGGTTCCTTTCCTGATATTCACGTAGGTCTTCGTGAAGTGCTTCATAAAACAGAGTAGGGAAAGTTTTGAATCTCTGGAGAAGTCTAGTCTACGTTAGCTGTCCGCTGACGGCTCCCTCAGGATCATACCACTCAAATGCAAACAATACCTGACTTTTAAGGGCCAGGGGAAGGCTTAAAAAAGCTTCTTTTAAGTCCAAGACTGAATATTATTTCCTGTCCAGAGATAAGGAACTCAGCAAAGCATAAGGATTTGGCATGGTTAAATGAATGTCCATTACTCTTTTATTTACTTCTCTCAGATCCTGAACTGGCCTATAATCGAAGCTGTTGGGCTTCCGAATGCGCAGTAAAGGTGTGTTCCAGGCTGATTGAGTCTGTATGAGGAGTCCTTTTATCAACCTCCGTATATGTGGAATTATGCCTTTTCAGGCATCAATGGACATAGGATATTGCTTTATTTAAACTGCGTCTGCTACTGATTTCAGCTCCACAAAGATAGGAGGCATATGCTGTGCCCACCCCATTCCTCCTGTTTCTGTCCTGACTTTCAGGTATTCTCTCAACCATAATTCAACCTCAGACTCAATTTTCTTGGGGGATTCAGTCTGATGAATTCTATATTCCTCTGTTTGGGCACAAGTCACTAACACTTTCATTGGTTCTTCTGCTTCATTTAGAACCTTCATTCCTCCTCGAGTAAATTGGATTTGGGCTGTCACTTTTGACAAGAGGTCTTTACCTAGAAGAGGATATGGGCAGTCTGGAATAACTAGGAAGGAATGTGTCACTCTGCCATTTCCTAAGTCCACTGTCCTGTTTGTAGTTCAATCATAACTTTTGATACCAGTGGCACCTTATATTATAGATTTCTTATTTTTTATTTTTCCCTTGTCAGCCCATAATACTGAGTTTAAGCCCCTGTATCAACCAGGAACGTCACAAGTTTCCCTTCTACTCTTAAGGTTATCCTAGGCTCATGGAAGGGTTCCAAGCCCCGTCCCCCTCAGTCGCTGTCTTCGTCTAATTCTCTGGCTGCTAGGACTTGGGGACTTTTGAGTGGAAAGGACTTTCCATTCCTGGTTTTCTTGTCTTCCTGTTTCTTAAAGGGACACTCATGGGCCCAATGCCCTTATTTCTTACAAAATGCACACTGGTTTTGCCCCAGTCTCAGCCTGGGTTTTGGAAATCATTTCCATTCCTTCTGGGTCTCCAGGGTCCCCTAGCCACGACATGAGTCACAGCCAGAATCTCCTTCAATTTCTTCCTATGTACTGCCTGTTGTTGTTGCAGGACCCAGGTCAGATTCTTTTCTTGTTCTTTTTCTCTCTCTTTTCTTTCCACTTCTCTTTCCCTTTCCTTCCTTTCCTCTTTCTGCTCTGGAGTTTCTCTCTTATTGTACACCTTATCTGCCATGGCAACTAATTCCCTCACATTTCTTTCTCCTAATCTCTGTAATGACTGTAATTTTCTCTTTAAGTCCAGGGCAGCCTGATTTATGTATGAAAACATAAGCATTTGAGCAGAATTGGGAGTTTTCAAATCATAAAGGTTATATTGTGAAAAAGCTCCCTTTAATCTCTCTGGGTATGCCGCCGGACTTTCTTCTAGTCCTTGTCTTAACATCATAGACTTTAGCCATATTAGTAGGTCGGTGTGCAGCCGCCTTGAGACCCGCCAACAGAACCTGGCGATAGACTAGGAGACGCTTCCTACCTTTGGCTACATTAAAAAAAAACTAACAGAAGTATAACGTCAGGGAATAAAATAGCTCAATATCTAGTTCAAAAATACATACTATGTTGTCCTCCACTAGCTATTGAAATAACCAAACTTCTGCTATTACTAACCACTAGCACTTGTAGAGTTTATAAAGTCATAGAATGAGATGCTTTCAGAGATGGAAGGGATTTTTTTTATTTTGTTTTGGATATGTGTTCATGAGATAACTTACTAGGGGCAACAATAAACACATAACCTCAGAAGAAAAGTTATAGCTGTTAGTCTCTGAATCTACCCCATGCATCTACCTTCACCTCTTCCTCCTCCTCCCTGAAATATCTGAGTACTGTTCTAGATACTGGCCATACAAGTGATGAAAGTAGGCAAAGTCTTGACATTTTGATGGAAAGTTAGGCAAATATAAAGAAGAAATTTCCTGTTTGGGGTGTACATATCCTGTCATGTGCACTCAATCTGAGCCCACACTACTAGTTCCCTTTTCAGAGAAACCACAACAAAAGCTCCCTTAATTGGTCTGGATTTACTGTTTCCATACAGACTATGAGTTTCTAGAGGGCAGAAATATTGCTAAGCTTTCGACAATGCTTATCAGGCTATATAACCACAGGAGAAAGCACAAAATCTCTAAGGTTCATGGCTACTTGTTTGGTCCTGAAACTCCTATTATCATCAAAAGCCATTCTGTAGGCATGTTTGATGATATAAACATTAGTTAATTGATATGCAGGAAAAACTTGTTGCAGGGTGGGTATGAAATAGTAAATGTCTATAATCCCAATCAGCAGAAAGTCATGAGTTCAAGGCCACTCTGGGCTGCTTAGAAGTCAACCTTGGCTTATACAGGGAGACCTTATGCTCAAGAACCCAAAGGAAAGAAAAAATAGAATAAAACAAGAGCTATTGCAGCCGGGATTTCTTGGGGAAAGGGCAGTCACACAAATAGAATTTGGAGCCAGATATTTGAGATCAATGCGAGGATAAAGAAGATTGATAATTGTTAATAACAGAGTACAAGAGTGTAGAATCAATGCCTGACTTCATTTTTAAAAATGTTTAGACCTCAGGTATGACACAGACTAAAAGGCCCTTTCAACTTGGCAACATAATGATTAAAAGATTGACCATTTGATTATTAGGACTTGAGTGATTTATGGCAATCCTTCAACAAATAACTGAAGACCCTACTAAATATCGGGCACTCTGAGGGACTCTGTATGACATCTGGGTGAGGACTAAATCTAGAACTCATTTGAGCAAACCTGTTCTGATTCTGAAGGTGTCCAGAGGTCAGAAAACAGATGAATGCCCGCCATTATGAATATCATCCGTGTTAACCCTATTATCATTGGACTGCAAATATAATATCCAGTGCCTCAGGCAAATAGAAATCTCTTGGAGGAGTGGTCAGTTGGAGCCTCCTATTTTCCTCCCAAAACTCATTAGTTTTGTCATCCGAACATGTGAGAATAAATGTGCTCGTTTATTGTACAATTGGATCTGAAATAGCTATTACCTGCCAGGATCCAGAAGTAGAAAACTGGGACGCCATTCCTGGTTCCTCCTCCTTGCCTCCATGACATGAATCTCTTCTTGTGTAAAACTGCCTCTCTGTGCCTGTATGGAAATTGGAGATTGCAAGGGTTTATATATAAAACATAAAAGGGTGAAAGGATCCAAGAGTTGGCATATAAAACACAATTGTTAGGCATCGGTGGCTAACATCTGTAATCCTAGCTATGCAGGAGGCAGAGATATTGAGAGTCATGGTTCAAAGCCAGTCTAAGCCAAAAATTAGAGAGAATCTTATCTCCAATGCACCAACACAAAGATAGAAGTAGAGGTCTGGCTTAAGTGGTAGAACACCAGCTTTGAGCAAAAGAGCTAAAGGACAGGAAGCAGACCCTGAGTTCAAGCTCCAGGATCAGCAAAAAAAAACAAAGGTTGAAAATTTTCATAATTAAAAAAACTTGGGGAAAAAAAGAAGAAAAACCATTCCACATGTCCTCCGTAACTTAGGGGAGTTGTGCCTCAAACCATGCTGACAATTGATTCTGAAGCATGAATATAACCAAGATCTCAGAGTAGATAAGGAAGCCTGAGGTTGCTGAGACTCTAGCATTTCTTTCCTTCTGTCTTTTTTTTTTTTTTTTTTGTCAGTCGTAGGGTTTCAACTCTGAACCTAGGCGCTGTCCCTCAGCTTTTCAGCTCAATGTAAGCACTCTACCACTTGAGAGACAGCACCACTTCTGGTTTTTTGAGTAGTTTATTGGAGATAAAAGCCTCAAGGACTTTCCTGTCTGGGCTGACTTTGAACTGAGATCCTCAGATCTCAACCACCTGAGTAGCTAGGATTACAGGCATGAGCCACCAGCGCTGGGCTTAGCATTTATTTCCAATTGGAATACCAAAGCAGAGATAGCCACATTTTCTCAGCAAGATATGAGAAATTGTTTTCTGCAGAACCCAAACTTCTCACGGAGAAAAGACCTCAAGAAGTAAATACCCCTCACAATTCTCCTAAGTCAGCACAACCAATCTTCTTAAAATGCAAACATACATGCACACAAAAAGCTCTGGATGAACCCTCTCAGTGGTATCCATGCTTAAATATAAGCAGATAACCAAAGAAGATTGATGTAAGAGAAAAGACTTGAACAACAACAGAAAAAGACAAGACAGGAAAAATATACTTTGGAGGGGTCAGAGGTGAGAGGAGAGAGGAATATACACTATTCAGGAAGATGAAAAAGTGAAAGAGAAAAACAAAATTTGTCCTTACTAGCCTGTGAGAGAGAGCAGCCAGAGACCCTGAATCCATAAAATTAAAATATGATTCTATTAAAGGAGTCATAACAAAGCTGAAAAAACTCTTGGAAAATAAGGATGTGATTGGAGAAATAAAAACCTAAGGATCATAAGACAGAGTAGAAGATAATCTAGCAAATATAAATACATAAAAGACTAAACAATGGATAACAAGGAAGAAAATACTAGAAAGACAGATAATTCATCCATAAATTCCAGCACCTGTGTAATAGGAAGTCTGATAAAGAAATGGGGGAAGACTAGAAAGGCAGTAATCACAGAATACTTTCTAATCTTTCGTATAAGGAAATAACCTGAGTTTCCATAGTGAGAGGCTCAGCCCAAGCTAAGTTGTAATTACAAGCTCACGCCTGTAATCCTAGGTACCCAGGAGGCTGAGGTGTGAGGATCATTGTTCAAAGCCAACCTGGTCAGCAAAGTCACTGTGAGCCTTTTATCTCTAAAACTCAAAAACTCAGAAGTGGTGCTGTGGCCCAAGTGGTAGAGCAGTAGCTGTGAGCACAAAAACGTTCTGGGACAGTGTCCAGGCCCTGAGCTCAAGCGCCACAACAGACAACAACAACAAAAAGATCAGTACAGGATAAAACAGACTTAAGTCAAGGCCAGTGCTCAACAATCAATGATCAAAGAAATTTCCGATTTCTCCAGATGAAGAGCAAAATATACAAATGTTGTTTTTGGTGGTGATGGTATTTTTGATTTTTTCTTCTTCTGTGAGGTGAGTAAAGAAAGGGCCCAGAAAGGGAGGAAGGGAGAATAAACAAATGAACTCATGTTATTCATTAGACACTATGTGGAAAATGACTTATATAACTTGTGGGCAGGGATAGCAGGGGGAAACAGAGAAAGTAAAGGAAGGGGTGACAGTTTCCAAAAGAAGAAATGTACTCATTACTTGACTTATGAGATGGTAGGCCCTCTGTACAACACATTAAAATTATATTAAAATATATCAACAATAAATTACATTAAAATTATATTTAAATTTTTGTATTAAAATTTAAATTATATCAAAATTAAAATAATATTTAAAAAGCTAAAAATTCCCCTATAGAAAAAAAAAACACGTGAATACATACCAATGCTCACTCAATAGAACTTCATGAAACTTTGAAGAAAATGAAACCAGGCCTTTTAAATGAGAAGAGAAAATAATTTCTAACCCAGAGTCCTCTTCCCAAGTCAAAGGTCAATGTAGTGCAGAGATTAAACCAGTAATATTTCAGAAAACAGTTTTCCTTTCAATGTTTGTTCCTGTGTGTCTATTCTGAGAAAACTCCCCAAAGAAGCTCTTCACTATGGTCAATAGACACATGAAGAAATGCTCAATTTCTCTAGCCATCAAAGAAGAACTAATCAAAACAACATTGAGATTCCACCTCACCCCACTTAGAATGGCTAGAATCAAGAAAGCTAATAACAACAGATGCTGGAGGGGATGTGGACAGAAGGAAAGCCTACTGCATTATTGGTGAGAGTGGAAACTTGTTCAACGACTTTTGGAAAGTAGTATGGAGGTTCCTCAAAAGACTCCACATAGAGCTCGCCTATGACCCATTAATCCCACTTTTGGGGCCCAAATGATCACAAATAAGACTACACTAAAGCTACCAGCACAATTATGTTTATCTCAGCTAAGGTATGGAACCAACTCAGATGCCCTCGGTAGATGGATGGATCAAGAAAACGTGGTATATATATACAATGAAATTCTACGCCTCCATCAGAAAGGATGATATTGCCCCATTTGTTAGGAAATGGAAAGGCTTGTAAAAAAATTATTAAGTGAAGTAAGCCAGGCCTAAAGAAACATACGTCCCATGGTTTCTCTTATTTGCAATAACTGGTATGTGTCTAGGACACGCAGCAAAGGTTAAAAGCTCTGTACATATGACCATAAGATGATGTTAAGCAAAATGAACCCCAAGATAGACAGTGTTTGTTTTTCTTTCTAGCAATTGTTTTTAACATATTTATAATGTAGTATGTGGGTATTTTTGATTCTTTGGTATGTTCCTTTCCCATGGTATAACCCCTGTTTTCACTGTATTTGATTCTAGTGTCCTGATTCTTGTATATACATTTTTCTAATTTGGGGAGGGGAAGGGAAAAAACAAGATGCTTAAATAGGGATAGAGGTTGGCTCATTGTAACAATGACATTTACAAGACACTATGTTGAAAACAAACTTTACAACTTCAGGCACGGAGGAGGGGAGTGGGGAGAGGAGTTGGGGAGGTGGGGAGGAAAAAAACATAGGGGAAAAACAAAGGGGGGGATAACAATGCTCTATAAGAAATGTACTCATTACCTTACTCAAGCAACTGTAACCTCTGTACAATAACCCCTCTGTACAGTATATTTACAATAAAAATATATATTTAAAAAAACAAGCTCTTCACCAAGATGACAAGAGCAAAAAGCAAGGTGATGGACATGAGGTTCAGTTGGGGAAAAGAAGAGAAGGAATTCACAAAGATGACAACAGGAGAGACCCCAATAGGAGAGCAGACAGAAAACACAGAGAGAAACAGGGACATATACAGGTTCAAACAAGTCAGAAACTCAACAGGTCATAGCTCCAAAAAAATGTTCTAGAACATTTCCAGAAAGTATGTTCTTGAATGGGTTCAAGAATAGGCACTGGAATAGTCTCCAGGATTGGGTATGGAACATATTCTAGAATCTATTGTACAATGTTTTCAACAATCAGTTGTACACTCGATATGGCTGTAAATAGTGAAGAGAAATTAGAACACATAAGGACAGTATGGCTGATGGAGGCATATTTTCATATTTAATTTAAATTTCTTAATTATATTTAATTTTAAATTACATATGTATATAATTTATACATAAATTTTATGTATACATTTACTTATATATTTATATAATTGTATATAATTTATGTATGCATATACATGAGCATATATTATATTATACATTATATTATACATATATTGCATTATAATTACATTAAATTATATAAATATATATGTATTTATACACAAATTATATACATATATGTAGAGGCAAGTCCACAGAAAATCAAGTTAGAATCATGTCTTTGTGGCTTAGCAAAGAATGACATTCACCTAAAGTAAGCTTCCAATATTCATGCAATCACCTAAGTAATACTCACAGGAAGGATTCAAATTGTGAAGATGGGATTTGTGCATTAAAGGGGAATTGGGGATGACCAATACCCACTATTTCTCTTTAGTGATGCATGTGTGCCAGAACTGGGACTTGAACTCGGGGCCTGGACCCTGACCCTGAGCTTTTGTGCTCAAGGCTAGCACTCTACGATGTGAGCCACAGCTCCACTTCTAGCTTTTTGGTGTTTAACAGGAGATAAGAGTTTCACGGACTTCTTTTCTGCCTGAGTTGGCATTGAACCATGATCCTCATATCTCCAGCCTCCTGAGTATCAAGGACTTACAGGTGTGAGTCACCAGTGCCCAGCTGACACACCCTTTTAAGTGTACAAAATTGAAATTATTGATTACTATATATACTCAATTATCCTTGAAAGAAGTATTTGATTCTGTAAACTTTTATTCAAAATGAAAAACTATCCAGGCACCGGTGGCTCATATATTTAATCCTAGAGACTCAGAAGGCTGAGATCTGAGGATCTTAATCTGAAGCAAGAAGATGCTGGAAGCGGAGCTGTGTCTCAAGTGGTCAAACTAGCCTTGAGCAAAAGAAGCTCAGGGACAGCACCCAGGCCCTAAATTCAACCTCCAGGACAGGCACAAAAATATTTAAAACCATATTTAGATGCATGGAACTGAATGCCCTAAATTTAAGCCCAAGGAAAAGCACAAAATATATTTAAAAATACATTTAGATGCATGGAACTGAATATGGAGCTTATATATAAACCCCAACCCAGATGCCCCTCAGTAGATGAATGGATCAAGAAAATGTGGTATATATACACAATGGAATTCTATGCCTCCATCAGAAAGAATGACATTTCCCCATTTGTTAGGAAATGGAAAGGCTTGGAAAAAATTATATTAAGTGAAGTAAGCCAGGCCCAAAGAAGCATAGGTCCCATGGTTTCCCTTATTTGCAATATCTAGTATAGGTATGAGTCAAGCAGAAAAGGTCAGATAATGTGATGTTAGGAAAATGAACCCTTAAATATGTATTTTAATATTTTCGTTTCTTTCATGCATATGTTTCTAACGCATTTATAAGATTATTTCTTTGTTGCTTTGTATGTCCCTCCCCCACAGTGTAACCCCCGCTTTCACTATATTTGATGTCAGTATAACATGTGGAGGAGATGGGGGCAAACAAGTCGTTTAAGGACTCAGGTGGACCTGTTGCAACAATGAGAAGTACAAAATGTCATGTCAAAACCAGCTTTACAATGTCGGTGGGGGGAGGGAGGGGGGTATAATTGGGTGGGGGGAGGGGGGAGGCTGGGAAGGGAGGTGAAGGGTAAACAAAGGAGGAGGCTACAATGCTTGGTAAGAAATGTATGCATTATCCTGCCCATGTAATTGTAGCCCCTCTGTACAGTATGTTCTCAAATAAAATAAAATAACATTAAAAAAAATAAATAAATAAATAAAATAAAAAAAATAAAAAATAAATAAAAAAATAATCCCCACCATCTAGAGCCAAGTGATTTTTGACCATGCCGAGAAAAGACAGGCAGGTACTGGAAAAGGGACAATCTTTTCAATACATGAGACTGGAGAAATTAGATATCTTGCGTGCAGATGAATAAAATCAGATCCCTACCTCTAGCAGTTTTAAAAGAAGAAATCAACTCAAATGGATCCATGATTTAAATAAAGTTTTGAAACTGTGTGATTATGATGTTTATATGTATTTCAATCAGGTAATACTTTATTTTCCTCACACATTTTCTTTTGAGACTAGGACTCAAATTTGGTATCTGATGTTTTTGCTCATTGGCTGGTAATCTATCACCTGAGGCATGCCTCCAACCCCAAAGACCATTGCTCTATGACAATTGTAAATTAGGGACAAGTACTTGGAAAAGCAGATTAGCACATTACTTACAGGAACTCACAAAGGATCAAGGCCATCACAGGCCAAGTCCCTATAGAATAATGAGATGGGATTGTTTTTACAAACAAATGACTCTCACACTCTTACCTTTCCTTCTGGCCTCCTCAATTAGAGCCAAGCAGCTTTTGGTTACATTCATATAGGTGGACTTTCTTCTCTAAAACCTTTTTCTTATTAGACAACTTAAAAATAAAAATAATCCAGCTGCTGGTAGCTCACACCTGTAATCCTAGCTATTCAGGAGGCTGAGATATGAGGATTGAGGTCCAAATCCAGCCCACGAAGGAATGTTTCCGAGACTCTTATCTCCAATAAACCATCAGAAAACTGGAAGTGGTATTGTGGCTCAAAGTGATAGATAGCTAACCTTGAGCTGAATAGCTCAGGGACAGTGCCCAGGCTCTGAGTTCAAGCCCCACGACTCACCAAAAAAAAAAAAAAAGCAAAAATACCTTTATGAGTACACAGATGAACAATAACACTTTCACTAAGCTCCCTTCAAAAAAAGGACAGAATACAAACATATATAGTAGCACAAAAGAATTTTTTAAATGAAGTTGTAAGTCATTTTTAGAGATAACAGGATATTCCTTCCACATACTAGAAAATGGGTTTTGCAAAATTGGCCAAAAGAAGGAAAATTGTAAGGAAAAAATAGTCTCATACAGTAGGATGCTTCAGAAGACAATATGGAAACAGCTATAACAAATTAAATCACATTTCTGAATCAGCAGTTTCTTCACTAAGCATTTAGCCTAAAGTATGCCAAGGAAATTGTAGAGCTGAATATAAAGCAACCAGAAAAGAAAAAAAAAACCCACAAGCATCTGTCAATATCAAACGGGGCTAGACACCTGTGGCTCACACCTGTAATTCCAGCTACTCTGGAAGCTGAGATAAGAAGATCAAAATTTGAAGCAAACCCAGTCAGGAATGTCTGTGAGATCTTATCTCCAATTAACCAACAAAAAGTAGAAGTGGAGCTATGGCTCAAGTGGTTGTGCTAGACCCCAGTACTGACACACACACACACAGAGCCATTGGGTTGCATCATTAAGTATTGCACATCCCTACAATATTATCCTGAACAATCTTTAAAAAGAATAAATTCAACATATCGCACTGGCACAGAAAAGCTTCTAAGATAAATGGTTTAGCTAAGAAAATCAAGGATCTACAAAGAACACCCTCATATTTTTTACGTGTCCCCAAACTGCTTTCCAGAAAGGAAAAGCTGTCACTTTGGAGAGAGGCTAGAGCTCAGGAGGAAGAACTTTGGTTGGCTGCTATTTGGTTTTGTGCTGTTGGATGAACTCCGGGTCTCATTTACATTAGACAAATGCTTTAGCATCAAGCTATACTTCCAGCCTTTGCTTGGTTTCTATGTCTTTTGAAAATTTTTTTTTTTTGCGGGGGGGGGGGGTCCGGTCTGGAGCCTGAACTCTGGGCCTGGGCGCTGTCCCTCAGCTCTTCAGCTCAAGGCTAGCACTCTACCACTTGAGCCACAGCACCACTTCCGGCTTTTTTCTTTTTGCTTATGTGGTGCTGAGGAATCAAACTCAGGGCCTCATGCATGCAAGGCAAGCGCTCTACCACTGAGCCACATTCCCAGTCCCCTTCTAAGCCTTTTGAAAGGTTTAGTGGCCCACCATAACTAAGGATCATTTTTTTATTATTTTATTTTTTGGGGGGTGGGGTCCGGTCATGGGGCCTGAACTCTGGGGCCTGGG
This sequence comes from Dipodomys merriami, assembly GCF_024711535.1. NCBI lineage: Eukaryota > Metazoa > Chordata > Mammalia > Rodentia > Heteromyidae > Dipodomys > Dipodomys merriami. The sequence goes on along the minus strand of NW_027206169.1, from coordinate 436,617 downwards.
CACTGTCCCTCAGCTCTTCAGCTCAAGGCTAGCACTCTACCACTTGGGCCATAGCGCCACTTCCGACTTTTTTCTTTTTGCTTATGTGGTGCTGAGGAATCGAACCCAGGGCTTCAGGCATGCAAGGCAAGTGTTCTACCACTGAGCCAACTTCCCAGCCCTCATTTATTTATTTTTAAATCACCAATTGTAAAGAGAGAGATCATGCATGAAAAGCAATGGATTAGTTCTGACTCCAAGGATGAAAATGGCTTTCTGAACTTTTATTCAAAAATTAGCAAGAAGCTGTGTGCCGAGTCATGCCTATAATCCTAGCTACTCAGGAGGCTGAGATCTGAGAATCCTGGGCACACAAATCTGGGAGGCTGTTATTTCCAATTAAGAAGCACAAGAAAGTACAGGTATGGATAAAGTGGTAGAACACCAGCCTTGATCAACAAAGTTGAACAAGAGCAAGCAGAAGGTTCTAAGTTCAAGTTTCAGTACTGGCATGCAAGTGCGTGTGGGCGCGCATGTGCGCATGCACGCACACACACACACAGACACACACACACATACACACACACACACACACACACACACACACACACACACACACACACACACACACACACGGTTAGCAGCAATCTCGGAACTAAACTTTCAGACTCTTGCTGACTACCCTGGAGGAATGGTAGCACTTGTTTCTTCTCATCTTTTAGAAGAGGTCAAGGACTATTGGCTGCTACCAGTAGCTAGGCATCAGCAACTTGCTCAATACATGCATTAACAAATGGGAGTTGAATGAGTAAATGCCTGCCAAACGTGCCAGAAGGAGGTGATCGCCCTTCCCCGAGGGAGCTAAGGCCCTCTGTCCCCCAGAGAAGTGACACCTCACCCCTGAATCCTCATCTGGGACGAGGTGACTGTCGCACTGACTCCATTGTCTGGCATGATGGATGAGGAGGGTCGGAACATAAACAGAAGGCTTCTGCAGTGGTGGCTTCTACTGGCTTTCTGAACACATCGTGCAGCTGGCTGGCTGTCAGGTGCAGGGCCCAGCAATTTGTGAAAATCCCTAAGCAGAAGCAGCCTCTACAAGGCTGGTTTGGCAATAGCCCAGGGACCAGAGCCAAATTCTCACTCTCCTTGAAGCTGTAGCTCCTCCTGCACCAAAGCAGAAGAAGGAAGAGGCCCTAGAGTCTCTCTCTCTCATGGGACCTGAATATATCACTGTTGTTGAGACAATGTCCACCTGGGCGACCCAGATAGCTTCACCAGGCTCAGCCCTGCCAAGAGATACACAGGGATTTGCCACCCATCTCAAGATGCCATAATTCATGTTTCCAACAACCAGGCAGAGCTCTGCAGCTGATATGGCAGTCCAGTAAGAACAAGTATGACTGATGGAGCCCATGAGGCATGAGTCTATTCCCTAGCTTTGCTGTTTGTCAGTGAGTTAATCATGGACAAGCTGCTTAATCTGTGTCTCCATTTCTTAACTATAAATTGACAAGTGTGTGTGTGTGTGTGTGTGTATGTGCATGTGTGTGTATGTGTGTGTGCATCTGACAGTCTTAGAGCTTGAATTCTGGACCTAGGCACTGCTCCTGAGTTTTCTTGCAGATCAAGGTTGGTGCTGTACATAAAGCTCTTTATTTTTGGTGGTTAATTGGAGATAAGAGGCTCTCAGATTTGTCTGCCCAAGCTGGCTTCAAACCATGATCCTCAGATCTCAGCTAGAATTGTAAGTATAAGCCACTGGCCCACAGTTTGGCAATTTTTATAAAATACAACTGCTTTGATCATAGGCTTGCTGTGAGAAAGGAAGGAGATAGGCCATTTGTTGAGGCCACTGTGTAACAGGCAGTTCAGGAAGTAAAATGGGATCCTATTTATGATCAAAGAGATTGCATCTGGTGATCATATCACACATGGCTTTTTGAAAGGGTAAGGGATTGGGAAGAAGATGGCTAAAACATTCTTCACCAAATGGAGGTGGCCAGGAATGAACAAAAGGAACCACAGAAACAGGAGAAAAGGAAGAAGTGGTAACCATAGTCTGGCACCAGTGGCACATGTCTGTAATCCTAGCTACATGGGAGGCTGAGATCTGAGGAGAGTTCTGAGATCTGAGATCTCATCATTCAAGCTCAGCCTGGGCAGGAAAATGTATGAAACTCTTTTTGTCAATTAAGCACCAATCACATACACACACACACTCACACTCACTCTCTCTCTCTCTCTCTCTCTCTCTCTCTCTCACACACACACACACACACACACACACACACACACACACACACACACACACACACACACACACCAGAGGTAGAGCTGTGGCTCAAGTTATAGACAGCACTCTGAGACAACATTCAGGCCCTGAGTTCAAGCCCCAAAACCAGCACCAAGAAGAAAAAAGAGAGAGAGAGAAACAGAACCATGCCCAGAGATTATGTGTGGTTTATGGGTCAGCAGGAAAACTATTGAATAGAGGACTAAGAAGATGCTTGTCTTAGAGTCTCTGAGTACCAGCAGAGCAATCCAACACTGCACTTCTGAAAAAGTCACTTGACAATACCTTGCTTAACACAGGGGGCAGAAGACGCTAACAGAGCTAAAAACAAGAAATCAACATCCCTGGCTCTTTCTCCCTCCTTTCTTCTCCAACCCTGCACTTTTAGCTAAGCCACCAGCTGCCCACAGAGGCTGATTCTCTAGAGAGATGCATGCATTCTATGGCTGTATCTAAAAAATTGTCCCCGGGTGTATTCATTTCTCCTGTCTCTGCATGGTGAGTGGGGAGCCAGACAGTTCTTTGCTTCCCAAAGTAACATGCACTGCTACACTGGATTTGGCCACCAGGGGCGCTGTTCGCTGAGAGCCCTGCCCACAGAATTTCCACAGGCCACTCAAGTCCCTTCCCTGGGCCTTTGGCTTCCCTACCCCAAAAACTCAGCATGAAGGAATGATTGTCAGTCCACATTCTCTACAACCAGATGCTTTCACCATTATTCACCATATTCCACCCACCTCATCTATTAGGATCCCGTCCATCTTTCTACCATTTCTCTCACATATCTTTTTTTCTTTTTTGGCCCGGTCGTGGGGCCTGAACTCTGGGCCTAGGCGCTGTCCCTCAGCTCTTCAGCTCAAGGCTAGCACTCTACCACTTGAGCCAGGACCAGAACATGCGCCCGTGTGTGCACACACACGTGTACACACACACACACACACACACACACACACACACACACACACACACACAATGGCTCACCATTTCCTTCCCAAGATACCTGGCTCCAGAAAGCACCACAGCATCACTGTTTGCAGTGCCCATGAGACAATCGGCATCCTATAAAAGACAAGCGATGTGTTTTGATGAAATGTTTGCTCTAGTATGTAAAGCATGGTTAGCTTGACAATGAAGGCCACCCGTATGAAGCACTAAGCACTGTCCTGTATGAAAAGTTTGCCATGTATGTCAATTCACTTCTTCCTAGCAGTAATTAGCTTGAAAGGAATGCCATGATACTCTTATTTAAGAGCAGAAAGTTGAGAATGAAGGAATACAGTAGCTCACTCATAAACAGTCCTTAAGATGGTGGCAAGCCTGTAACCTGGGTAACCTAGTTCTGAAATCATGTTCCAAAAGGAATGATCTCATCATAATGACCTCACATTTCTAGTTGACCAAGAATTCAGGGAGGGGCAACGATAAGTACCAGGGGCAGGCAGCCAATGTGATGATCTTGGTGATGGGCTGGACGTAATTGGTTGTGAAATAACCAGAAAACAACTTGGAACACATAGGAGTGAATTCACCAGGAGCATCTGCTCCATGTCTCAGCAGGAAACAAAATGCCCCATGGAAAGCCCAGTATTAGTAGCTCATGCCTGTCATCCTAGCTATTCAGGCAGCTGAGGTTTGAAGATCAAGATTTGAAGCCAGCCTGGGCAGAAATGTCTGTGAGACTCTGATCTCCAATTGACCAAAAAGCAGGAAGTAGAGCTGTGGCTCAAGGGGTAGAACACAATTCTTGAGTGGACTCAAAACAAGCAAAGAGACCCAAATCTAAGTACTTGCATACACACACACACACACACACACACACACACACACACACACACACACACACACACACACACACACACACACACACACAAATTCCAACTGGAAGAAAGAAGTGATGGGTAGGAGGTTAAAGAATAAACAAGGGCCACTGAGCCATATGGAGATAGACAGCAAAAGAGAGCTGTGGATTCCCCAAGGCCAAAGGAGATGAAAGCTCAGAAGTGTTATCAGAGTCCACAGAGATTTGTGCACAAGGGACCGTCCATCAGGGACCACACAGATGGAAGCCATGATGATCACCAATGTCACACTGAATCAAGAAAGCAATAGAGAATGGCCTAGGCCTCCTTCCTGCCTCCCACTGACCCAGCCCATCAAAACACATCTAAGTGTGATATTTAACTGGCCCCTTTCCATGTGAGACCAACCAGCAAAACTCATCCAGGTGAAGTGTCCTAGAAGGACCAATCTCCCAGGAGAGAAAATGGGTCAGAAGAGCTTCAAAATAGTTGGAGAGAGCTGAAAACTCAATCACATAGAACAGCTTTGGCTGAGGAATGGTAACCAGTGGGAATAGAACCTTCAACGTACAACGTGAATGGTTGACACCCACAGAGAAAGGAGAGGTTCCCCTCTGCTCCACTGAGCAGCATCAAGCAGAGTTCTCTTGATTTGAATGAAGGTCAAGCACATCTCTACCAAATCTGTAGAAGAGTGTGCTGTAGCATACTGCTTTATTTTGTTTTTGTCTTCTCTGGAGGCTGGCACTGGGACATCAACTCAGGGTCTGGGAGTTGTCCCTGAATCTTTTTTGCTTTTTTTTTGTTTTGTTTTGCTCAGGGCTACCACTTTCCCACTTGGGCTACAGCTCCATTTCTAGCTGTCTGGGGAGATTAATTGGAGATAAAAATCTCATGATGGGCCTGGGGAGGTGGCTCAGTGGTAGAGGGCTTGTCTTGCATGCCTGAGGCCCTGGGTTCAATTCCTCAGCACCACATAAGCAAAAAGAAAAGAGCCAGAACTGGCACTGTGGCTCAAGTGGTAGAGTGCTAGCCTTGAGCTGAAGAGCTGAGGGACAGCGCCCAGGCCCAGAGTTCAGGCCCCACATTCGCTCCCTCCCCCCAAAAAAATCTCATGATGGACTTTCCTACTAGGCTAGCTTTGAACCATGATCCTCAGATCTCAGTTTCTTAAATACTAGGATAACAGGTGTGAGCCACCAGTGCCCAGCTACAGGTGGAGGTTTTTGCAGGGGTAATTAAAGTTAACGGTATCATGGACCTTCTTTTGCAGGTTGGCTTTGAACTTCGATCCTCAGATCACAGTCTTCTGATTAGCCAGGATTACAGGTGTGAGCCACCAGCACCAGGCTATGCTGAGTTTCTCAGCCCACTGCTGAACTTTTATAAGAAAATCTTCCCTATAGCTATGGGTCCAAATGACATTTATAACATTTCCTAGTTTTGTAACTGTGCAATGTTTGCACAGGCCCAGCTGGTCTAATCTCACCAGAGATTGCTGAGCGAAATGTTGCCCAGAGCACCAGCCTCAGGTCTCTGCCAGTGTCATGGAGCTGAGCTCTTTTCTCACCTCTCCCTGACTTTGGAAGCAATGATTTACTTCCTGGCTACATTCAGCCTGACAGCTAGTATCTCATCACAATGACAAACTTTGACCTCTCTGGAGGACACTGTCTCCTCCCAAGCCCAAAGATGGTATATTCAGAGGTCTGAGGATTCCTTCCTATGACATGTGAAATGAGAAATCTATCCCAGATGGAAACTTCCTGCTTTGAAAACTCGCCTTATTGGTGTTATTTAATTGGATGAGCAGTTGGCCCTATCTCTGCTGTTGGATGATTCTAGTGGTTCCAGGGCAGGGGGTTGTGTTTTGTCAGTCAATCTGCATCAGAGGTTGGCCCGGTAAATTCCTTAGCTTCTTTGAACCTCTGTTTCCTCTTCTACCAAGTGGGAGATGTTAATGCCAACAACTCAAAAGAATCCATTGAGAGAAGGTGTTGAAATCATCCTAAATTCTACTAAATAATGGCTGTTATGATCAATAAAGTTAATGATACACATTCTTTCTGGGAGAGGGGGTGAAATATCAGACAGACAGGAAAATATCAATCTGCTTTTACTTCCCCTTTTGGCTGGAAGAATGGAGCAAGGCTTGCTGTAGTTAGAACCCTCAGGAGAATCTGGATCATGCTAAGCAAATGATCTGCTCAGGGATGCAGGCAGCAAACTCCACTGAGCCATTTGGGTGAGTGGAGATGAAGTTCCAGGAAATGTACCACCCCCTTTCCCCTCCCCCCCAAATCACCTTTTTGGCCTTTCAAATGTTGCGAAGTTGGAGGCATAGAAATGGAGGGACAAAGGGTGAACCAATGCTGTAACAGTACTCAATGGACACTTTTAAATGAACTAGCCAACTTACTGGTGGAGATGGGAAGGTAGGGAACACTGCAAAAGACCATGGGAAGGGGTGACCACTGGCCAAGAAGAACTGTCCTCATGACTTTATTTATGGAACTGTAACCCCTCTGTGCATCATCTTTATAATAACAAGGAATTTTTTTCTTTTTCTGGCAGTCATGGGACTTGAACTCTGGGCCTGGGCGCTGTCCCTCAACTCTTCAGCTCAAGTCTAGCGCTCTAACACTTGAGCTACAGCGCCACTTCTGGATTTCTGGTGGTTTATTGGAGATAGGAGTCTCACAGACTTTTCTGCCTGGGCTTTCTTTGAACCGAGATCCTCATATCTCAGCCCCTTGAGTAGCTAGGATTACCGGAGTGAGCCACCAGCCCCCGGCTACAATGACATTTTTTAATGGTAGCAATTTTCAACTCCAGCTATCTGTTCCTCCAGATGCAGAATGAAACCATCTACTCTTTAAATGATGACAACTAATTTGTGTGTGGTAGTGGGCACTGAAACTTGAACTCAGGGTTTCATGCTCTTCTTTAGCTTTTTCTTAAAAAATCAAGATTGGTGCTCTACCAACTTGAGCCACACCTCTTCCTCTGGCTTTTTTGCTGATTAATTGGAGATAAGAGCCTCTCCAATTGGTCTGCTCAGGCTGGCTTTGAACCTTGATCCTCAGATCTCAGCCTCTTGAGTAGCTGGGATGACATGTGTGAACCAGAGGCACCAGACCTGACAAACTAATTTGAAAGTCTAAAATCTTCTGTGAGTCAAGCAAAACCATCGGTGGGTAACAATCTGGGGGATCTATAGCACAATATAATATCATAATATTGTCTCTTTTAAACACACACACACACACACACACACACACACACACACACACACACACACACACATAAACACAAGCGAAGGCAGAGAGACCCATGTACCCAAACTTCCACAACCAGTTGGTATTTCTGTGGATGAAATAATCATGGAATTTTCTCCTTGATCTCTTTTCTACTCTACATTTGGCAATGGTCAAGGCTCCTACTCTAGTTGCCTATGTTCTGCATTTGTGTATTTTCTGTCCCGCTGAACTCTTTAAGAATCATTTCCAATGCAGTCTTCTGCCCAGTGTTTACTGGCAGTAATCATAGTTCAAAGTGATACATGCAGCTCAATTCTAACATGTTGAGGGAGCGACAGGCATGGGGTGACCAAACAACTCCAGCCCCCAGGCAGGACAGAAACCCAGTCTGAGCAACAACCTTTTGCTGATGACCTCTTTCTAAACAGCAAAAGCATATGATCATGCTTCTCTGCTTATGAAAATAGTACTGTTTGGGACTAAAATACACTTTCAGGTAGTTAAATGAATACACTGTATTGAGCACTGTTAGAGGCAGGGCCTAGACCAGAGACTTCCCATGAGATATCTTTGCAATCACCAAGTGAGGTAAACATTATCTTTGTTCCCCTTAGGTAGAGCAGAAAACTGAAGAACAGGAGTCGAGACAGAAGGAATAAGTCAGCCTGACGCAGAAACCAATGTGGTTCCCTATCCCACGTGTCTTCCATCTTTGGAGCAGCAAAAGAGACGTGTGGTCACACGATCACATGATCTTCTGGTCATATAATCATGTGGTCTCCTTCCTGAAGATGTGGAGGAGAGATCAACAGAAAGCATCAGCTGACCTGTGCCATCTTTGTCTGTGAAACAAGATTAGGCAGGTGACCTATTCCAGGATTCAGGCAGCATGGATCCTGGAGCAAAATTCCATGGAAGGAATTTGGGGACTATATTTCTCAGTACTTGCCTCAGTCCTTGGTATTTCTTCATTTGACTCTCCTGGGAGTCTGGCCTCAAAGGGCATACCCAAATCCCCCCTATGGCAAGAAAGAAGGGACAGCATTGGACTTGTGCTTATGATATAACAGGATTATGAAAGAATTAATGCATTAGGGGATGAATGAAATGATATAAACACTTGGTAAATTGGTTCCAACTCTCCAGTGACATTTGATATACATAAGCAAAGATTTCAAAGAGAAGCTTTTCCATTTTAAGCTTAAAATAAAATCAGCAGAGCCAGGTGCCTGTGGCTCACCTCTGTCATCCTAACTACTCAGGAGGCTGAGATCTGAGGATCGCAGTTCAAAAACAGCTTGGGTAGGGCTGCCTATGAGACCCTTCTTTTTAATTAACTACCAAAAGAATCCACCAGGGCTAGGAAGGTGGCTCAGTGGTAGAGTGCTTGCCTTGAATGCCTGAGGCCCTGGGTTCAATTCCTAAGCACAACATAAGCAAAAAGAAAAAAGCCAGAAAGTGGGGCTGTGGCTCAAGTGGTAGAGCGCTAGCTTTGAGCTGAAGAGCTGAGGGACATCACCCAGGCCCAGAGTTCAGGCCCCAAGACCAGACCCTCCAAAAAAAAAATTAAACAAAAGAAACCATCAGATGTGGAGATGTGACTCAAGTGGTAGAGTACAGGCTTGAGCAAAAAATAATTCAGGGACAATGTCCAGGACTGGTACAAAAAGAAAAAGCAAGAAAACAAACAAAAAAACAACCAATAATAAGCAGAAAGCCCACAAGGGTGAAAACAAAGGTGGGGTGAATAAATCTTTTCAATGCTAACAAAGCAAATGTTCCCAGAGAAGGATAAATGAGTAGATAAACCTATTGGGAGCTTCTATTCTGGATGCTTGGGTCTCTGCAGAGAACAGAAATTTTAGAAAAAGAAAAAGCAAAGAAAGATGGAAAAGGAAATAGGAGGCGAGCTTCACTCTGAAGCTTCACCTCTTCCTCTTCCTCCCTGTCACTCTAATACCTTCCTCCAAGTCCATTAATCCCCAGGACCTAGGTTTGCTCAGATAAAGGATTTGCAGAGAAAGAACTCTCCCTTTCTCTCCCCTGAAGAAGAAAAGTTCTTCCCACTTTCCTCTCTGCCAGTGTTCCCTATGTGATCTGCTTGACAAACAAAAATACACTGAATTTTTAAAAAGGGCAGTGGCAGCCCAAACAGCTATCTGTTCAACCCCAGAGAAATTTTCTCAGCCAGGGCTGGTTTTCTAAATACCTCTTATCAATGATTGGCTCAGCAATTGGCCAGGTGACCATTTCTGGCCAATGAGGGAATGCATGTCAAGGGTGTAAAGGAGGAGGGGAGAAGTTTTCCGTCTCTGTGAAGCAGCGGCAGGCAATGTCTCCTAGAGCAAGGCCACCCATCTTATTCCCAAAGATGGACTTAATATGTTGAATAGATATGCCAAAATAAACCATGATGCATCCCCACCCAGCTACTCTCTGCATCTTACCTTGACACATCCCTCCTTCTGTACCTGCACATGATATATACCTGATGTGGTATATGTTGTTTATTTAAATTCATTTGTGCCAGGGGGTTCTGTTCATGGTAGCCAGAAGCCTCCAAAGTGATGAAACAACTCCTTTCCCCTCCTGACCACATGGATTCACTTACTGGCCCTAAAAGTTTGGGCAGCTTGGCTATCACCAAAGACTGTGAACAACAGAAGTGGGACCCAAAAAAAAGGAGGAAAGAGATAAAGCAGCATTGGGGGGAGGGGTGCGGCTATGCTCTGAGCCTCCCTCTCAAATTGAGAAAAAGGTGAGTCTTTCCAATACTGTATTCCAAGACAAGTTCCATGTAAGCCTCTAGCAGGGGACGAATCTTCAGCACAATGGACAGAGCTCTGTGAAGGAATGACTGAAGAGCTTCCAGCAGCTCTGCTGTACCCACTGAATAGCCCCGGAGTCTGTGAATCACTGTCTCCACATGATTTCTTCTCTTACTCAGAGATGCAAAGGTTGAGGCAAGACTGGTCACGATTTTGCTTGAAATGTGTCCCCAAAGTGTCTGGTAGATACATTTTGGTTTTTCTACCTTAGGCCTGAGTAAATGAGCTGTGATTCAAGACCAGAGGTAGTAGCCGCATCAGACTGTTGGTGTGAGCTAGTGATAACCCTTGCATTGTTAAAGCAGCGTTCAAAAGAAGAGGAAGGAAGAAGAGTGGGTACAGAGATCCTAGGATCCACAAAAGTCTAAGATATTTTTTGTCTGTGCTTTTTGGTGGATTAACTTTGTTTGTGCTGAGTAATAGCCTAAAGTTCATCTGTCATAAGTAGCCATGAAAGATAAATAAAGCCAGGAGCCAGTGCCTCACACCTGTAATCCTAGCTACTCAGGAAGCTGAGATCTGAGGGTCGCAGAGCCAGCCTAGGCAGGAAAGTCCATGAGATTCTTATATTCCATAAACCACCAGAAAACCAGAAGTGGCGCTGTGGTTCAAGTGGTAGAGCACTTGTCGTGAGCTGAAATGCTGAGGGACAGTGTTCAGGCCCAGAGTTCAAGCCCCACAACCGGCCAAAAAAAAGAGATAAATAAAAGAGTCCTGTGTGCTGGAATGAAAGCAAAAATGTTCAGCAAAAATGGAGGAGGTCTACACACACCATGAGTGGCCTAATTACTGTTGTGTTAAAATACTGGGGGAGAAAGAATTTATTAGATTCCTGCAAATAAAATGTTGAAGTAAGCACTCAGGAATCTTAACAACGATCATCTCTGAGGTAAATGAGACGCCATGACATAGAGATTCAGAGAAAGCCTTGTTTTTTGTGCCAGTACTAGGATTTGAACTCAGGACCTTGCACTTGATCTTGGCTTTTTTGTTTTCTTCGCTCAAAGTTGGCACTCTACCAGTTGAGCCACAGGGCAACTTCATATTATGTAAACAATGCCTACTCTCTCTGTGGTGGAGGCTGTGTGACTCTGATAAAGTCACACACCTTATCTGGGCCTCATGTACTTACTTGTAAGGTAAAATGATTGCCTGGATCAGGTGTCATAAATGATTGGGCCATCAAGTATTAAAATGGCTAGACAGGTCAAGAGGTCTGGAACTAGAGAGCTCTGTGCAAGTGCAAAGCAAGGTGTATACTCATTCATATGTATACACACATATGCACACACATGCATGCATGCACACACACACACACACACACACACACACACACACACACACACACCAATTTCTCATAGTATACTACTGAAGACGTATAAGGATCAATATTGTCTGGAAATGTGACTTAATGGTAGGGTGCTTCCCTATCATGCATGAAGTCCTGGGTTCAATTCCTCAGTACCACATAAATAGAAAAAGCTGGAAGTGGTGCCATGGCTCAAGTGATAGCATGCTTGATCAAAAGAAGCTCAGGGACAGTGTCCTAAGTTCAAGCCCCAAGACTGGCAAAAAAGACCAATGTTATCAAAAAAAACTGGTGTCCCAGAGGAGCCAGAAACACATATGAATTGTATGTGAAAATAGCTCATTTTATAGTCAGGCACCAGTTGCTCATGCCTGTAATCCTAGCTACTCAGGAGGCTGAGATCTGAGGATCATGATTCAAAACCATCCTGAAAACTCATGAGACTCTCATCTCCAATTAACCAAAAGGCTAGAAGTGGACTTGAGGCTCAAGTGATAGAGCAGCATCCCTGAGCACAAAAACTCAGGGACAGCACACAAGCTCCAAGCTTAAGTTCCAGGAACAATTTGCTGGTACTAAATCAAACCCATCTAACAAATCATCTACCTACAGGCTGCCTACCTACCTACCTCTTGCTAAAAAGTCATTGTAAGTTGGGCACTGGTGGCTCAGGCCTGTAATCCAAGCTACTCAGTAAACTGAGATCTGAGGCTCAAGGTTCAAAGCTAGCCTAGGCAAGAATATCTATGAGACTCTTATCTCCAATTTACACCAAAATGATGGGAGTGGAGCTATGGCTCATGTAGTAGAGTGCTAGCCTAAAGATCAACATCCAGGCCCTGAGTTCAAGCCCCACTTATAGCACAAAAAAAAGTGATTGTGGATACTGGAAGTCCAAAGCATTGAAGCCCTGATGGAGATACAGAACTCCATCTTCCAGAAAGTTCTACTGAGCTTCCACTAGCCCCCTCCACCAAAAGCTCACATTTCCTTTTCCCACTGGTGTCTCTTCCTCCCCCAGCCAAATGGGAGCTGGCAGAAGACCCTTGGGATAAAAATTCTGAGCAAAGCCAAACATGGGTGGCTCACACCTTTAATCTGAGCTGAGATCTGATTATCGTAGTTCAAAGCCCAGGTTAAAATAAAGCCTGTCGGGGCTGGGAAGGTGGCTCAGTGGTAGAGCGCTTGCCTTGCATGCCTGAGGCCCTGGGTTCGATTCCTCAGCACCACATAAGCAAAAGGAAAAAAGCCGGAAGTGGCGCTTCAGCTCAAGTGGTAGAGCGTTAGCCTTGAGCTGAAGAGCTGAGGGACAGCGCCCAGGCCCAGAGTTCAAGCCCTACGACCGGACCCCCCCCTCAAAAAAAAGCCTGTCATATGACCATATAAGATGATGCTAAGTGAAATGAACTCCCCCCACCCCAAGATAGGGAAACAAGAGGTTTTATCTTTCTTGCTGTTATTTTAATGTATGTATAATGTACTATGTGATTTTTTTGTTTCTTTTGTCTGTTCTTTCCCCATGGTATAACCCCTGGTTCACTGATTGTAGTGCCCTGCATCTTGTATATACAATTTTCTAATTTGGGGAAGGGAAGAGAAATAACAAAATGCTGAAAGAAAGATACAGGTTGACACATTGTAACAATGAGATGTACAAGAAATTTGTTGAAAATGAAGTTTACAACTTCTGGTGGAGGGTGGGGAGGGAGGAGTGGGGAGGTAGGGAGGGAAGGGATGGTATGGGAAAAACAGAGGAGGAGATAACAATGCTTCCATGGGAAATGTACTCATTACCTTACTCATGTAACTGTAACCCTCTGTACAGTATCTTTACAAAACATATATTAAATAAATAAAGGTTTCATAATATATATTTGAAGATATATCTGTATATATACATAGCATATATATATGAAAGTGGAGCATTGGCTCAAATGGTAAAGCACCAGCTGCAGATTTCCACCCTAGAGGAGCTGTGAAAGGTGCAGGCCCTCTGTCTCACTGCTTCAGACTCAGCCTGAGTGTTTTTACTTCCCATATGTTTACCTTACCATAGGGTCAATGTGCTGGTGAAAGTGGTTTTGCAGGGCTGTGGAAACACCATTTCTACTTCACATGATTATAGAGATGAGGAAACCTCCTAAGAGCATGCACACTACCATTATTACCTAAAGAACTCAATGAATGCTTTGCACCCCTGAGAGGGAAGGCAAGGACTATAAAACTCACGCCACAGCTCAGCCATCAAGGTTATGGAACTGAGTGTTGGGTCACACAAAAACGTTGAGAATGGCCTGACTTCTGTACTCCTCACCTCCTCTTAGTATCCCCTAATAGCTCGATCCCTTCATAAAGAGAATTCCAACAAGTAAGAGCTAATTCAGACGTTAGAACCATGATTGCATCTATTTTTATTATTATTTTGTGCTTGTCCTGGGGCTTGAACTAGTATCCTGGGGCCTGGCTAGTATCCTTGGTCTTGTTTTCTTTTTGGTCTTTTGTGGACCTTGAACTCAGGGACTGGATGCTGTCTCTGAGCTCTTTTTGCTCAAGGCTAGCACTCCACCACTTTGTGCCACAGCACCACTTCCAGTTTTGTGGTGGTTCATGAGTCTCATTGACTTTCTTACCAGGGCTGGCTTTGAACTGCAATCCTCAGATCTCAGACTTCTCAGTAGCTAGAATTACAAGCATAAGCCCCCAGGGCCTGGCTGACCAACAGAATTTTGAAGTCTCAAGTTCTGTCCATTTCATTTCCATATAGCTCACCTTAGTCTGGTGTCTAATTCCATGTGATTCCTGAGTGAAATACAAATTAGAATTCATAAACGAGCTTATGCTGTTTGAATGGGCATCACCAAATATAGCTCCATGCTATATATTTGGAAAGCTGTCTTCATGAATCTTTTTATCCTAGTACTCAGAAATCACAATGGTGGCCTGGAAATAATACCAAGATACAGAGGACAAACTGACACTTTTGTTCACAGTGTCTTTAATTCTATTCAGGAGAAAGGGATAAAAATCCTAGAAAAAGCGGGCGCTTGTGGCTCACTTCTGTAACCCTAGCTACTCAGGAGGCTGAGATCTGAGGATCACGATTCAAAACCAGCCCAGGCTGGAAAGTCTGTGAGACTCTTATCTCCAATAAACTACTAGAGAAACAGGAAGTGGTGCTGTGGCTCAAGTGGTAGAGCGCTAGCCTTGAGCTGAAAAGTACAAGGACAGCGCCCAAGCCCAGAGTTCAGGCCCCATGACTGCCAAAAAAAAAATCCTAGCCATCATCCCTTCTCCTGGCATGTTTCCTGATGCTCATATGATTTCACATGGAACTCCTTAATATACCTGTTTAGCACGCAGAATGTTTTATATCAGAGATGCGGAAAGTGAGATCACTGTGATCTGAGCACAAACACACACACACACACACACACACACACACACACACACACACACACACACACACACGAGTTCACAGTTGAACACTTAATCCCCATCCTCTCAGTGTTAGAATGTGGTGACTTGGGGAGGTGTTTAGGCCAGGAGGGCTCTGATCTTTTGGAGAGATTAATGCTATCAGAAAGGAATCTAAGGGGAGTCTGACTGCTGGTGTCCATGTTCAGCAAGTGTCTGTCCCCATCCAAAGATGCTGTGTTCCAAGCACCATGTTGGAAGCCAACTGTAGCATCATCTGACAATTGAGCCTTTGATCGCTGGGCCATGAACTTGTCTCCATTTTCAAGGCAATAAAACACAAGTTTCTCTTGTTAATAAAATGTCTAGCCTCTGGTATTTTGTTATAGTCATACCAATGGACTAAGATGACAAAGATGGGTCCCAGAGCTATGTGGTACACTGTGGTGGCTCTCCTAAATATCTAACAATGTGGAAGTGGGTTTGGAGCTGGATACAGGGCCCAAGCAAGAAGGGTTTAGAGATGAATGCCATGAGGAGTCTTGCTTTTTTGTAAAGGAAGCATTAGGCAATAGGTTCTGTGAGGATAAAATGGTAGGGAGGGAAAACAACTGTGTTCTCAGCAGTTGCAGTCAGGACTTAGAATCAGCTGAAATGGAGCCTCAATTAGACATGCTGAGCAAAGTGTGAGAAAGAAACAAGAGGAAAGGCCAGCCTTGCTGTGACGTTGCAAAGATCCTGGGTGAATTCTGTCCCTCTCCTCAGATGCTATAGAAGGCAGAATGTGTGGGGTGATGCTCTGGAATTAGGCAGGAGAAATCTCTCCAGGCTGCAAAGGTTCGGGAACCTATGAGGCTTCTCTGAACAGCTTCTTGTAAAATGCAAGAAGAGACAAATTATCAAATGATCTGAAGCCCAGAATTTACACTCAGGAGGGAATGAGCATGGAAAGATCTGGAAAGTTCTGAGACTGTCCATGTAAAGAGTCAAAATAGCATGTTCAAGCTGAGCACTAGTGGCTCATACCTGTAATCCTAGTTACTCAGGGAGGCTGAGATCTGAGGATCACGGTTCACTAGTGGCTCATACCTGTAATCCTAGCTACTCAGGGAGCCTGAGATCTGATGATCATGGTTCAAACAAGACTGGGTATACAACTCGATGAGACTCTTATCTTCATCTAACCAGCCAAAAAGCAAAGCCAGAAATGGAGATGTGGCCCAAGTGTTAGAGCACCAGCCCTGAGCATAAAAGCTAAGTAAGAGCTCAAAGTCCTCAGTTCAAGTCCTAGTACCCATGCAAAGAACCAAAAATGGAGGTGTGGCTCCAGTGGCAGAGCACCAGCCTTGAGCAAAATAGCTAAGTGAGAGCACAAAGTCTTGAGTTCAAACCCTAAGACCAGCATGCACACATGCATGCACACAAGTGTGCACATACACACACACACCTACACACACATAAACAAAGTGTGCTGAGGACAGAAAAGCAAAGTTGTGACCAAGTAATCATATGGAGATTAGCAAAGGATAGAAAGAAGCTTCTAGAAGGCATTTCAGAGATTTCTAGGGTTACCCATCCCCTCACAGGCCCAGAGTACCTGCGGGACCTACGGGGATCCTTGCCCAGAATTGTTCTAATTTCTGATCCCTACATTCTGCCACAGCACTCCTCTGCCACACCCCCAGCTGTGGCTCTGAGGGCCCAGATGTGCCTCAGGCCACCACAATGTAAGGCTTGTTTGTGTACTGTCCACATACAGTGAATTCCACAGGCAATCTGAAGGTGGGAGCTATGGGGGCATGGCTTCCTCCGGCCAGATTTCAAAGGATGCTTGCAACAGCCTTGAAGACCAGGCAGGGTCCTACTTCAGGAACAGAGTTGCTATAGAGAGCAAGCTGTTGACACTGGAGTCTTATCAAGATCTCTGCTAGGACAATATTGAGAGGACTGATGGAAGACCTGGCTACACACACACACACACACACACACACACACACACTCACACACACACACACACCCAAGCACAGAGCTACAATGTACAGCCTCAGCCTAAAGAAGTCATAGGCATGAAATTTCAGCATGAGCGGAACCTTGAGCATCACCTAGGAAAGTCTTCCTGAGGCCTTGAGTGTCCACGAAATGGAATCATTAAGATGACCCATCTCCAGCCTTGAGATTTAATGTTGCTTACACTGTTGGATTTTGGAGACTTAATGGCTATTCCTTTCTTCTGTTCTATGTAGTCCTCTAGAAATGAGGATGTGCATTTTTTTTGGGGGGGATCCAGTCATGGGGCCTGAACTCTGGGCTTGTGTTCTGTCCCTCAGCTCTTCAGCTCAAGGCTAGTGCTCTACCACTTGAGCCACAGTGCAACTTCTGGGTTTTTTTCTTTTTGCTTAGGTGGTGCTGAGGAATCAAATCCAGGACCTCAGGCATGCAAGGCAAGTGCTCTACGACTAAGCCACCTTCCCAGCCCGAGGATGTTCATTCTATGCCAGTCTGCCATTGTATTTAAAACTATACATTAGGTTCTGCTGGCCTACAGCCTCAGAAGGAAGCGTGATTTAAAGCTGGTCTGTATGTGACTTAGGTCATACTGGGGATTTTAGACAAAGTTGATGCTGTAATAAGTGACAAAGTTTACATTTTTGTGGGTGCAGGGATGGGGAATACTAGGATGAAGTTAATGTGTCTATTTTGTTTCTTGGGGGGTTTTTTGGTCATGGGGCTTGAACTCTAGGTCCAGACACTGTCCCTCAGCTCTTCAGCTCAAGGCAAGCGCTTTATCCCAGAGCTACTATAGAGAGCAGGCTGTGCCAATGGAGTCTTATCAAGATCTCTGCTAGGACAATATTGAGAGGACTGAGAGGACTGATTGAAGACCAGGCTACACACACATACACACACACACACACACACACACACACACACACACACACACACACACACACACACACAAGCACAAAGCTACAATGTACAGCCCCAACCTAAAGAAATCATAGGCATGAAACTTCAGCATGAGCAGAAACTTGAGCATCACCTAGGAAAGTCTTCCTGAGGCCTTAAGTGTCCACGAAATGGAATTTCATTAAGATGACCCATCTCCATCCTTGAGATTTAATGTTGCTTACTCTTTTGGATTTGGGAGACTTAATGGCTATTCCTTTCTTTTGTTCTATGTAGCCCTCTAGAAATGGGGATGTCCATTCTATGCCAATCCACCATAGTGTTTTAGAACTATACATTGGGTTACACTGGCGTACAAACTTAGAAGGAAGCGTGATTTAAAGCTGGTCTATATTTGACTTAGGTCATACTGGGGATTTTAGACTTTAAAGTTAATGCTGGAATAAGTGACGAAGTTTACTTTTTTGTGGATGGAGGGATGGGGAATACTAGGATGAAGTTAATGTGTCTATTTTGCTTTCTTGGGGTTTTTTTGGTCATGGGACATGAACTCTAGGTCCAGACACTGTCCCTCAGCTCTTCAGCTCAAGGTAAGCACTTTATCACTTAAGCCACAGTACCACTTCTGGTTTTCTGGTGGTTAATTGGAGATAAGAGTCTCATGGAGGACTGGGAAGGTAGCTCAGCGGTAGAGTGCATACCTTGCAAGCATGAGGCCCTGGGTTCGATTCCTCAGCAGCACATAAACAGAAAAAGCCGGAAGTGGTGCTGTGGCTCCAGTGGTAGAGCGCTAGCCTTGAGCTGAAGAGCTGAGGGACAGCGCCCAGGCCCAGAGTTCAGGCCCCATGACTGGCAAAAAAAAAAAAAAAAAAAAAAAGAGTCTCATGGACTTTCCTGCCTGGGCTGGCTTTGAACCATGAACCTCAGATCTCATTCTGAGCAGCTAGGATTACAAGTGTGAGCCACTGGTGCCAGGTGAGTTAATGTGTTTTGCAAGTAGAAAAGACATGAGTTTAGGGGCATCAATGAGTGCCATTGTCTGAATGTCTGTCTTACAAAATATGTGTCTCCCTCGAATCCCTCCCTGGTGTGGGGGGAGGGGGCTCTCACCTGTTAGGAACCATTTGGCCATAAGGGCTGCCATTTTTAAGGGACTTGACAGAGTAGAAAGTTATATGCTTGACAAAGAGACAGTCTAAGATGGAGGATTCGTTACAGCACTTTATTGTCCAACATTGAAATTAATATTTTATGTATGATTCACTTCATTTAGAGATATAATTGGTTGCTGGGCACAAATATCTCATATATTTTAGCCTAGCTACTCAAGAAGCTGAGACCTGAGGCTTGCTATCCAAAGCCAGTCTGGACAGAAAAGACTGTGCAATTCTTATCTCCAATTAATGAGTAAAAAAAGGCCAGAAGTGAGGCTGTGGCTCAAGTGGTAGAGCACCAGCTTTATGAGTAAAAGATAAACGACGGTGCCCAGGTCCTGAGTTCATGTCCCATAACTGGCACCAGGAATAAACAAATTTTAAAAATGTCTTAAATATATAGGAGAGAAGAAGGAGCCTGGGAAAAGCAAGAGGACAAGGCCAACGGGACTGGAGAAGAATATAGAGATTGCTAAGCATGAACTCCATTATTTGAATGGGCAAATGAACAGCCAGGAGATAGAGACAAGGTCACAGAGCTGATGGAGATTCTAGTCTAGCCCATACTGTCTCCTGTCTCAGTACAAGTGCATTATGGTCAGTTATAGAGCAACCCTGCTGTGCTCAGGACAGGCAGCAAGCCCTACCTCTTCTGTGTACATGCAGACTTCCAGGTTGTGTAGGTTAAGAATCTGGACAGTAAAGTGGATTTTAGTTCCTGGGTATCTCAAAAGGAACTCACCAAGGCTAAGTTTATTCCTACAGAAGAATGCACCATCAGTCAAAAAGTTGGCAAGCAACCACACAGAGCAGGCAGGCTGGCTGTTCCCTTTCTGTCCCTGATCCAGAAGGCACCACCCCTCTGCTCCCATTGGCTGAGCTCAGGCTCACAATGTGGAAAGGGATGCAGATGTAATTAAAATTCAAGGAGCTTCTCAGGTGCTCAGGAATAGGAAGTTTGTAAGTAAAGTGTACTTAACAAGGGCCAAGCCACCTGGCCAAAGCAGGAACCCTTCAGAAAAACAATTCTCACCAGGCACTGGTGGCTCACACCTGTAATCCTAGCTACTCAGGAGGCTGAGATGTGAGGATCACAGTTCAAAGCCAGCCTGGGCAGGAAAGTCCATGAGACTCTTTATCTCCAATAAACCACCAGAAAACCAGAAGTGGCGCTGTGGCTCAAGTGGTAGAGCTCTCACCTTGAGCTGAAAAGCTCAGAGACAGTGCCCAGGCTCAGAGTAAAAGACCCATAGTGGACAAAATGGAAAAAGAAAAGAAAATCTCTCAATATTAACAGAAATGAAGAAAACTCCTTTGATAGAAAAGACTTTTTCTCACATTAGTGCTAATAGCTCATGTCTCTAATCCTAGCCACTCAAGAGGCTGAGACTTGAGGATCAAGGTTGAAAACCAGCCAGGGCAGACAAATCCATGGAAAATTTCTCGCCAATTAACCAGAAAAAGGTCAAAATTGGAGGGGTCAGTCGAATGGCGGGCAAAGCACTAGTCTGGAGCAAAACAAGCTAAGCAAGTGCATGAGGTCCAGATTTCAAGCCTCATTGCCAGCATAAGCATATTTCTGTGTCTGCACATTTAATAGATCTTTGGAGGAGAGAAGGGTGAAGGGCAAAGTCTGAGTTGCAAGTTGCCTGCTTCATGCTTTAACAAAGCCTGATCCTTGGTCCTATGTGTGTGGATATCCTTGAGCTGTAGGATGACGTGGGCCACAGTGGTGACCTCTGTGTACAGACATGTGGTGCATGCCATAGGAACTGCATTGTTTCTGCCCTTCTATGTGATGCCTCTGCATTTCCAAAGATCAGAAACAAAGGGAAGATTACTAGGAGCAGAGAGAGAGAGAGACAGAGAGACAGAGAGAGGGGGGAGTGGAAGAGGGAGAAGGAGAGAGAGAAAGAGAAAGAGGGAGCACTGCAGAAACAATGCCTGAGATGCAGAACATTAAAAGGCAAGTCATATAAACCGGCAAACCTGTACCAACACAGCCATAAAACACCCACGACTGCTATCATCCACAGCCATGTGTCTGCATCAGGCTGTTCTAGAGCCCATGTTATAATTCCTGGAGAGTGTGAACCCATCCTTAGCCAGAACCTGATTGCCTTCCTCCTCCTCCTCCTCCTCCCTTCTCTCCCCGGGCCACCCAGAGTGGGCCCCACCTGCTGAGATGAGAAGGAAAGAGGAAAGCAGCCTTGGTCTGTCACCTATATGGGTTTTCCAGACAGCAGGACAACAGCACTTGGAATTCCCTACCATCCATCTATCCTCTCTACCAACCCCCACCTCCCACCCCAGGGACACATCCCTTGTCACATGGCCCACGAGCTGCTCCTCCCAGGTGCACTGCTATTTCTTCGGTCCTGACCCTCCTACAGCTCCTTTCCCCAGCAGCTGCCACAACCAAGAAGCACCCAGAAGACCTGCTTTTACTTATCACTTAGTGACTCTTGTGAGCACCTTGCTGAGGGCTACATCTACACTGCCTTCAGTGAGGTATGACAGGTACTATGGCTTCAGTGCATTGACAATCAGGAAACCAAGACAGCTAGAAGGAGATCGAGGTGTGTCAGACTCTGTGCCCTTTTGTGCAGGTTTGCATTTTAAGCAGAATCACAATGATCTTCTTTGGGGAAAAATAAATAAATCAGTAAATAAATCTTATGGTGGAATTTTTAACTTATACTAGTGAACTGACAAGGATCTATTGACCAAAGGGCATTCTCTGGGCTCCATGAAAGCAATGCTAGGACCATCTGAGCCCCAGAAATTATCTACTTTATGCTGAATGGAGCCCCTGAACATCATCCTACAAAAGTAAATTGGCCAAGATCCACTTGCTCTTACAGAAACCGTTCTGGCTCCATTCATGGGGGTTGCAAATCAGCCATCCATTGTGGATCTAGAAGGGTCTAGAAGGTCTCTATCACAGGAATGTTATGAAGTGAGGAGTGGACATGAGGTGGTGGAATGGAGGAGTGTGGAACAGGTGACATGAAGGGCAGGCAGGCTCAGAAACTGGCTGGATGTGTGTGTCACACTAAGTGAATGGCTTCACTCAATGAAACCTCTTTGCTCTCTCTGAAAAGTTGGGATTCATAATGGTCTCCTCCCTCTGGAGGAGTCATGAGCAGTGAATGAACTAGTGACTGAGAGTATGAGAACATACTTTTGAAATTGTAAGTGATATGTATATATGTGTGTTTCTGAAGAGTATAGAATTATTAATTTTTTTGTCGGTCATGGGGCTTGAACTCTAGGCCTGGGTGCTGTCCCTCAGCTCTTCAGTTCAAGGCTAGCACTCTACCACTTGAGCCACAGCGCCACTCCGGGTTTTCTGGTGGTTAATTGGAGACAAGAGTCACAGACATTCTTGCTTTGGCTGGCTTCAAACTGTGATCCTCAGATCTCAGCCTCCTGAGTAGCTAGGATTATAGTGGTGCCTGGCAGAAAATAAGTTTGTTTGTTTGTTTGTTTAAGAAAAGCATTTGCTCCTTTAACCTAGAAATTCTACCACTAATAAATCACCCTATAGAAAGAATCGCATGTACTTTCATTACTGAGTTACAACTGTGCTATTTCAGATCCTTTTTAAAAGGCAAAAAATAAAACAACAAAAACTAACCTGGAAACATCATAAACTGTCCAACTAGATAAATATATCATGGAGCAAGCTGGGTGCCTGTGGCTCATGCCTGTTTTCTGAGCTACTCAGGAGGGTAAGAAGTAAGACTCGTAGCTCCAAGCTAGCCATGGCAGAAAAGTCCTTGAGACTTTTATCTCCAATTAATCACCAAAAAGCCAGAAGTAGAGCTCTGGCTTGAGTTGTGCTATGCCAGCCTTGAGCAGAAAAGTCAAAGCAAAAACTCATTCTCTTAGTTCATGTCCTATTACCAGCACACACACACATGCACACACATACATGAAAGAAAGACTCATGACCAGCAAAAAAAAAAAAAAAGAAGAAGAAGAAGAAGAAGAAGAAGAATCTCAGATTTGTCTGCCAGGGCTGGTTTTGAACCTTGATCCTCAGACCTCAGCTTCCTAAGTAACTGGGATTACAGGTGTGAGCCAGCAGCACCTGGCCTAAACATCCATCTATCTTTTTCTTTCTTTTTTGTCAGCCATAGTTCCACTTCCAGTTTTCTAGTGGTTAATTGGAGATAAGAGTCTCATAGATTTTCCTGCCTGGGCTGGTTTCTAACCACAATCCTCAGATCCTTAGTCTTCTGAGTAACTAGGATTATAGGTGGGAGCCACCATTGCCTAGCCTAAACTTGTTTTTGTTGTTGGTGGTGGTCATAGGGCTTGAACTCTGGGCCTGGACTCTGTCCCTGAGCTCTTCAGCTCAAGGCAAATTCTCTACCACTTGGGCAAGAGTGCCACTTCTAGCTTTTTGCTGATTAATTGGAGATAAGTGTCTCTTGGACTTTCCTTGCCTGGGGTGGCTTTGAATCATGATCCTCAGATCTCAGCCTCCTGAGCAACTAAGATTACAGGTGTGTGCCCGGCCTAACCATTTCTTAATATGGGTCTTGGTAAAAAAAATATTCAAAGCCAAGTATGGTGGTATGTGCTGGCAATCAGGAGAATCAGAAGTTCCAGGCCAGTCTGGGTTATATAGTGAGACACTGTTTCAAAATCAAAACAAACTAAGGAAAAGTATATAGGTGAAAATATTCTTGTAGCCATCTTTGGAAAATAAACCCAGCCACTTAGCAATGTGGGTTTCAGAGAAAGCACTAGTGATGGCAGCTTCAATTTGCTGTCTGAAGTGTCTGCCTGGCAAGGGGCTTGGATGGTGGTGGTCATGGTGGTGGTGGAGGTGGTGGTGGTGGTGGTGGTTGTGTGTGTGTGTGTGTGTGTGTGTGTGTGTGTGCGTGCATGTGTACATGCGCACACTCATGCCTGTCCTGGGGCTTGAACAGAGTCTGGGTGCTGTCCCTGAGTTTTTTCACTTAAGGCTGTTACTCTACCACTTGAGCTCCATTTTGGCTTTTTAGTTAATTGGAAATGAGTGTCACAGACTTTTCTTCCTTGGCTGGCTTTGAACTGTGATCCTCAGATCTCAGTCTCCTGAGTAGCAAGGATTATAGATGGGAACCACCAGGACTTCGCTTCCTCTCCTGTTCTTTGAAACAGGGTTTTGCTATGGAGTTCCAGGTGGCCTGGAACTTGTAATTCTCTTGCCTCTGCCTTCTGATTGCTGGGATTACAGACACACACCAACTTGCCTGGCTCTCTGTTCAGGAAGACATTTGATAAGCCTTCCTTCCTTCCTTCCTTCCTTCCTTCCTTCCTTCCTTCCTTCCTTCCTTCCTTCCTTCCTTCCTTCCTTCCTTCCTTCCGTCCTTCCTTCCTTCCTTCCTAACTTTCTTCCTTCCTAACTTTCTTACTTCCCTCCATCTCCTTTAACTTGGGGCCTTGTGCTCTTACTGAGCCTTTTTTCTCAAGGCTGGTGCTCTATCACTTGATCCACAGCTCTGCTTCCAGTTGTTTGCTGATTAATTGTGGAAAAGTGTCTTTCAGGTTTTTTCTGCCTAAGCTGGCTTTGAACCGCGATCCTCAGATCTCAACCTCCTGAGTAGTTAGGATTACAGGTGTGAGCCACCAGCATCTAGCCAAGATTTTTCAATAATTCTCCAAGGACTTGGTTTGGAGGGCATTTCTTGATAAATGTCCTATCTCCATCCCATGACCACAATAGCATAATGGTTGAAATACGTGGATTTTAAAAATTATTATTCTTTTTTATTCTTTTGCTTTTTTTATATGCCCTCAGGCTTGGAGACAAGTACTGAGTGCTGTCTCCTCCAGGTGTCTTTTGTTCAAGGTGAGCATTCTACCACTTGAGCCACAGTGCCACTTCTGGCTTTTTTGTTGTTGTTGTTCAGTTTTAGGGCCCGAACTCTGGGTTTAGGCACTGTCCTTTGAGCTCTTCAGCTCAAGACTGGCACTCTACCACTTGAACCATAGCACCACTACCAGATTTTTCTGCTTATGTGGTGCTGAAGAATTGAACCCAGGGCCTCAAGCACGCAAGGCAAAGCACTCTATCACTGAGCCACTGTCTCAGCCCCATAAGGAGTCTAGAAGTGGATTTTTTGTTGTTGTTGTTGGTGGTTGTGGGGCTTGAACTCTGGGCCTGGGCACTATTGCTCAGCTCAAGCTCAAGGCTAGTGCTCTTCCACTTCTAGCTTTTTTTGAGTAGTTTATCAGAGATAAGGTTCTCACAGATTTTCCTTCCCAGGCTGCTTCAAACTGCAATACTGAGATCTTAGCCTCCTGAATAGCTAGGATTGCAGGTATGAGCCATGGTGCCTATAAATTGTTTTATTATTATAAAGGTAATGTACAGAGGGGTCACAGTTATGTAAGTCAGGTAATGACTATATTTCTTTTTGGACACTGGCACCCAAGAAATATTTGTTTAAAAAATTCAACAATTTTCTGAATCTAAATTCTCCTTCCTTTCTTCTTAGCAGGCAAATCTTTATCCTGCTCTTCATGCATTAGAAGTTAGTAAATTAGAAATAAATGCACAGCTGTGTGGCAGTAGGGACAGAGGAAGTTCAGAAGAGAAGATAAACACGTCATCGAAACATCTGCTTAATCATCATCAACAACAACAGTAACCAAGCCTACACAATTGGATCAGTGATCTTAAAATGGATCACAGAATTAAAGGCAAACTAAAAATAAAATATAATTGAGTGCTGGTAGCTCACTCCTGTAATCCTAGCCACTGAGGAGGCTGAGAGCTGAGGATTGCAGTTCAAAGCCAGCCTGTATTTTGGAGATAAGACTCTTATCTCCAATTTATCATAGTAAATGCTGGAGGTGGCACTGTGGCTCAAGTGTAGAGTGTTAGCCTTGCACAAAAGGAACTCATGGACAGCATTCAGGTCCAGTTCAAGCCCTAGGATCAAATACATATATCCAGAGACAAACATAAGGGAAAATCCTTGTAACTCTAGGAAAAACTTTTTTTTTATGATTCTTTTATTAATCTTATGTGGTACCAAGGAATCGAACCTAGGGCCTCATGCATGCTAGGCAAGCACTTTACCACTGAGCCACATTCCCTGCCCCTAGGAAAAACTTTTTGTTTTGCGGAGGTGGTCTTCGTGGGCTTGAACTCTGGGCCTGGGTGCTGTCTCTCAGATCTTCAGCTCAAGGCAAGTGCTCTACCACTTGAGCCACAGTGCCACTTTGGGTTTCTGGTGGATAATTGGAGATAGGAGCCTCACAGACTTTCCTGCCCAGGCTGACTTTGAACCATGATCATCAGATCTCAGCCTCCTGAGTAGCTAGGATTACAGGCATGAGGCACCAGTGCCCAGCTTGTGGTTACTTTTTTCAGTTATTAAGGTGTTATACAAAGGGTTTACTATTTCATAAGTCAGGCAATGAATACATTTCACTCCTTTCTTTGCTTTTGCTCAGTTTCTCCCTCCCAGCCGGCCTGCAAGTTACACAGTTCATTTTCCACAGTGTATACTGACTTTTGATATAGTTATTTTTGAGATAGGATCATGATTGTCGCTAGCATAGACCACATTTTTTTAATATATACTGGTGCTTGAACTCAGGGCCTGTAACTCTGTTTTTTCTGCTTAAGGATGGACCTCTAGTGTTAAGATAATGGGACATAAGAAACTCTTAGGTTTCCTGCCTCAGCTGGCTTCCAACCTCTATCCTTAGATTTCAGTCTCCAGAGTAGCTGGAATTACAGATGAAACCCACAACCCTGGAGCCTGAGATTTCTTTAAGAAGGGCTCAGTGATGGGGTAGACAGATGGAGATATTGATCAAGATGCGCTGTAGACCTGTGGAAAGTCACAACGAAACTTGCAGTGATGTACGTGCTAATTTGAAAAGTCATTGGTTAAGAGGAGCAGGGGCGGGGCTTAAACCTGGGGGTAGGGCTTGATTCCCAGGGCCCTGCACCTTTGTGCTCCAGGAGGCTAGAAGACTGGATCAAGACCCTAGGAAAACATCTGCCACTTGATAGACTAGTGCCTCTCTGGAATGGCAGCTCAAGTCCCCTTCAGCCCAGCCCAGCACTTGTGGCTAAGCCCAGACTATGGCCCAGCCTGCTGGCACAGCTGGTGGCCCCCAAAACGCTGAAGAGGGATTGCCAGAGCCCTCGATATGTAAAGAAGATGCGAGCTGGTGTTGGACTGTGATCCGCCTTTGCTTTGCACTCCCCTAGCTCTGGGTTCCTGCTCATGTGGCTTCCTGGTGCTAAATGCTGAGGAGGGAGCCAGGCAGGTGCTGGTGGCTCATGCCTGCCCATAATCCTAGCTACTCAGGTGACTGAGATCTGAGGGTTTCCAAGAGACTCTTATCTCCAAGTAACCCCCAGAGAGTCAAAGTGGAGCTGGGGCTGGGGATACATGGAACAGCACATCTCCTGGAAAATTGAATTGTCTTAAAGTGGTAGAGTGCTAGCCTTGCGCAAAAAGACCTCAGGGACAGTGGCCTGGCCTTGGGTTCAAGACCCAGGACTGACAAAAACAAAAAACCCCTACCCCCCAAAAAAAACTGATGAGTGACAATGTCAAGCAGATTTGCAATCCCTAACCATGGGTGTGTTTGGCACATAGGAGCCTTTGACCCTCCACCCCAGGCACAGGGAGGGCCTGTCCCAAAGTGGCAGCCCTGGAGGGCAGCCTGGCCTTGTCTGCTTCCCACTCCAGGGTCTTCTGCTCTTGAGGGCCCAGGTCACTTTTGGAGCTCTTGTGACAGATTCTTTTATTCTCTTTTCTTGGGGGGGCAAGTCTTGGAGCTTGAACTCAGGGCCTGAGTGCTGTCCTTGAGCTTGTTTGCTCAAAGCTGGTGCTCTACAACTTGAGCCACAACTCTACTTCTGGCTTTTTGCTGGTTGATTGAAGATAAGAAGAGCCCATAGCTCTGTTTCCCCCCTCACTGTGAGATCCTTCTGGGTCATGTTACCCTCTGCCTGCCCTCCCCCCCCAATGGATTCTGGGAGAAGCACTACCCCATGTGATGGGGTCTCTTAGCTGGGGCTCCTGTCACAAGGTCAGAGGTTGGCTCAGCACTGAACACATTAGCTTCTCATGGCTCCTCACTCTGTGGAGTCCAGGGTCAACACAGCTGCCAGTGGAACATCCTTGAACCAAGCCCTCTTCCCCTCAGCCATGGCTTTAACAAGGTTTTGTTTCTCTTTCTTTCTTTCTTTCTTTCTTTCTTTCTTTCTTTCTTTCTTTCTTTCTTTCTTTCTTTCTTTCTTTCTTTCTTTCTTTCTTTCTTCCTTTTGTCTGTCTGTCTGTCTGTCTGTCTGTCTTTCTTCCTTCCTTCCTTCCTTCTTTCCTTCCTTCCTTCCTTCCTTCTTTCCTTCCTTCCTTCCTTCCTTCCTTCTTTCCTTTCTTACTTTCTTTCTGATAGGGTTTCACCCTTCTGCTTGATTGAGATCTTCCAAACCTACACTTCTCACACAGCTGTGATTACAGATACTAGCCACCATGCCTGAACTGTGTCTCTTCTTCTAAGGTCACTGACCCCACCATTGCAGCCCCACCCTCTCCTTCCTCCTATCAGCTCCCTTCATGCAACTCAGTCCTTCTGTTCTACCTTCTTTTGTTCTCTCCCTTTTGCTCCCCCTTTACACTCTTCCCTTCTTTTCCTCCCTTCTCCTCTCCTATAACCCTTCTTTCTCCCCTTCCCTTTTCTTCCTTCTTCTCCTTCTTTCCTCCCCCTCTCTCTTTTCCTTTCTTCTCCCCTCTCCTCCTCTCCCTTCTTTCCCCTCCTCTCCTTTCTCCCTCCCTTCCCCTCCCTCCCCTCACCTCTCCTTCCCTCCTGGGACAGGCTTCACAGAGTTCTCTGGCTGCCTCTGGCCTCCAAGGCCTGCCCTTTGTGGTCAGCATGATGCATTTGCCCCAGTCCCGCAGAGCTGCAGCTTCCCTTCCCTTCCCTTCTCTTCCTTCCCCCCTCTTCCCCTCTCCCTTCCCCTCCACTCCCCTCCCCTTCCCTTCCTTCTCCCTCTTCCTTTTACACCTTCTTGTCAGTCCTAGAGCTTGAACTAAGGGCCTGGGCACTGTCTCTTAGCTTTTTCACTGGTATTCTATTGGTATTCTACCACTTGAGTCACATCCCTTGCTTCCATTTTTTTGTTGATTCATTGGAGATAAGAGTCTCATGGACTTTCCTGCCTTGGCTGGCTTCAGACTTTGATCCTCAGATCTTAGCCTCCTGAGTTGCAGCTAGTATGACAGGCATGAGCCACTAGTGCCTGGCTCTTCTTTTTATTCTCTTTGTGTTTAACTGGTTCTCTCTCTCTCTCTCTCTCTCTCTCTCTCTCTCTCTCTCTCTCTCTCTCTCTCTCTCTCTCTCTCTCTCTCTCTCTCTCTCTCTCTCTCTCTCTCTCTTTCTCTCTTTCTCTCTCTCTGAGTCACATGATCCCATGATCCATAATGATATAAAAGGTTCTAGAATTTTCCAGAGGCAATCTTCTGCCTTGCTTGTGATCTGAGAAGGTCAAGTTGAAAATTTAATTACTGAGGGAACTCAAAGAGAGCATCATTGCTCCCATAGATTAGCCCCAAAATTGAGCGGTGGAACCCCAATGTACTTGTGTGGGCCAGGATCCCAGAGGTGCTTATTCACGTAGTTCTGCCACCTGCTTCAGGCCCCAAGGGCCTGGAACTGGCTGGGGGTGGAGGTGGAGGCATGTGGAACCGCTGGAGCCATCTGCCATGCTGTGCTGGCTCAGGTCATATGCAGGGTGTGTTTCTGTGTGTGTGTGTGTGTGTGTGTGTGTGTGTGTGTGTGTGTGTGTGTGTGTGTGTGTGTGTGTGTGTGTGTTTCTTTCCAGCACGTGGTCTTCAAGGCAGCATGGGACTACAGTATGTATGTTCTGAGGAGAATTGGAGTTAGCATTGCATTGCAGCATGGCTGTGCCCTGCACAGACCTGGTGCTGCAGCTAGCCTAGGATCAAAAGGATGGGACATAGCTTGGTATGGGTGGCTCACACATGTAATCCTCAGAAGTCTGAGATCTGAAGATCACAGTTCAAAGCCAGACTGGACAAGAAAGTCCCTTTGTATCTTATCTCCAATATACCACCAGAAAAGTGTAAGTGGAGCTGGTGGCTCAAAATGACCGAGTGCTAGCCTTGAGCCAGAGGTCAGGGTCAGTGCCCAGGCCCTGAGTTCAAGCCACATGACCAACGAGAGAGAGAGAGAGAGAGAGAGAGAGAGAGAGAGAGAGAGAGAGAGAGAGAGAGAGAGAGAGAGAGAGAGACAGAGACAGAGACAGAGACAGAGACAGAGACAGAGACAGAGACAGAGACAGAGACAGAGACAGAGACAGAGACAGAGACAGAGGCAGAGACACAGAGAGAGAGAGAGAAGAGGAGGGGCCTTGTCTCACTACATGTTGATGGGAGAGGAACACCAAAGGATTTATAGCCCTCCCAGGCCATTTTGTGTTCCTCAAGTCTTAGGTGCCTGGTGCAGTAAACAGAGTAGACATTCCTTGTCTTGGGGTGAAGGAGTACACGGGGCCTCTGCCTCTTGCACAGGCTCATCTCTGCAGTGGGAAAGGATCCATTTATGTGTGGGCTGGTGGGTTGCCTGTGGGCCTGGGGTGGTCCAAGTGCTACAATGCCAGCCTTGAGCAAGAAAGCCAAGCAGCTGAGTGAGTCCCTGAGTTCAAGCTTCTGGAACCAGTGTGTGTGCATGTACCAATCACACACACACACACACACACACACACACACACACACACACACACACACACACACACACACATACACACACACCAATAATAAAAGCACAGGTCTTCGGCTATAAGCTGTCCCTCAAATACAAACAGCAAGTAGCTCTAGGACCCCTCCATCCAGCCCTGCCTTTCTGGTGTCTGCAGATCCACATTGACCTCAGTGTTCAGAGCCACCGGCTAGTGTGACAGGCACAGGCAAGGGCTCCAAATGCTCTTTCCCCCAATTTCTCAGTTGACATTGAATCCAAAATGGTGATATTAGGGAGTGAGCCACTGGGAGGACCTTATGGAATGGCATGGGCCTCTGTTCCAGGGGCCTACAAGCTCTCATTTGCCTTTGCCCCCATGACGTGGCTCAGCCACAGCCATCCTCCAGGGGAGCAGAGAAGTACCTCTCCCTGCTGGAGCAGTTGTGTTTGTTGTTTAGATGAGATCTATGTCATCTTCCTTGGTGGTGCAAGGGATGGATCTGTAGGTGAGTGGACAGTCCTTGATTTATGATGGCTGAACTCTCAATGGCAGTATCCCACCATGGGACAAAGACAAGAGCAGTTCACTTTCACCAGGTCTTGCTTGGTCCCCTGGCTAGTGATGTCCAAGACATTGCATGGTGACAGTGAGCTTACATATCCCCGGGGAAATCAGTGGACCCTCTGTGGTGTGCTGTGTTGCTAAGCAACAATGCCTGGGAGGAGGTGGATGAAAGGCATCTTTGACTTACACTCTGTCAAAATGTTTGACAGGAGACTTGGGATGTAACCCTATGGGAAGTCGGGGTGTAGGCTGTGCATGAAGCATCTGTATATAGTAAGAGTTATCGTCAGTAATTTGTTCCTGAGTTATGGAAATCTAGTCTGCTATCTGTCAGTTGGAGACCTGGGAAAGGCTGAGGGTGAATTCCAGCCTGAGTTCAGATTCTCTGAGACTTGGAAGACCCAGAGGTGCCAGTCCCCGTCCAAGGGGAGAAGAGCAAGGTGTCAGCTCCAGCTGGCAGGTTGAGAGAATCAAGCTTCTTCCACCTTTGTGCTCTATTTTTGGGTTGGATGACGTCCACCTGCACAGCCCAACCTGGCTGGACTCTGCCCACCAAGTTAAATGCCAATGCCATCCAGAAACTCACAGGGAGGCCAGAAACCACATATCTGGGCACTCTGTGGCCCAGTCAAGGTGACACAGAGAATCAACCAAGGCATGACACCTGAGGAGAGGGAGACGGTAAGGGATGGTAGTACTTTTCTAGCCTGTCACGCCAATTCTCATGGGCTTGGTAACTTTAAATAACAGAGATTTATTCTTTGTTCAAACCAGGTGCCAGCAGGCCTTGCTTGCTCTGAAGGCTTACCTCTTTCTAGAGGCAGGATCTTACTAGGTTACCCAATACTTCCTTAGTCTCCTGAGTGCTGGGATTACAGGTGTACAACAACAAACTAGCTCTGTGGCTTCTTAATTTGATGCAATCCCAATTGTTAGTCCTTGCTTTTTTGGGGGGAAGGTGTGTGTGTAGGTAGTGGGGCTTGAACACTGGGCCTGAGCGCAGTCCCTGAGCTCTTCAGCTTAAGGCAAGCGTTCTACCACTTGAGCCACAGCACCACTTCTGGTTTTCTGGTGATTAGTTGGAGGTAAGAGTCTCATGGACTTTCCTGCCTGGGCTGGCTTTGAACCATTATCCTCAGATCTCAGCCTCCTGAGTAGCTAGGATTACAGAATTGAGCCACCGGGTACCCGGCTAGTTCTTGCTTTTATTTCCTGAGCTATTAGAGTCCTTAGGAAATTATTGCCGTGCCTACATCTGCCCCCTCCTCTGTGCTTGTGTTTGAGCTCAGAGCTCCATACTTACTAAGCTGGCATAATAGTGCTGCGCTACACCTTCCATTCCCCATGTCCTGGCTGCTTTAGGGGCTCTGTTGTTGTTGGAACCACAGGAACAGGCTGCCCCATTCCAATTCCCTCTGTACAGATGGAGTTTTGAGGGCATTTATTTATTTATTTATTTATTTATTTATTTATTTATTTATTTATTTATTTATTTATTTATGCCTTGGCTGGCCTGGAACCATGATCCTCCCAATCTCAGCCTTTCATGTAGCTTGAGATGACAGGCATATGCCACTGTACCCAGCTCTGGGTTAAGGTAGGGTATCTTGAACTTTTCTGTCTAGTCCTCCTGTTCTTAGCCTCCAAGTAGCCAGGATTCCAGGCAGAAGCCACCACACCTACCTGGTGGTCTTGAAGTGTTTCCTCTAATATTTTCAAAGCTTCAGGTCAGACCAATTTTTGAGGAAGAGATGGGAAGAGACTGAATTCCTAGCCTGGGAATTGGGTCCTGGTTAAGGTAAATAAAAAGCAGTGCCAGGTGCCAGCAAGTCCTGAAGGGAAAGCAGTGGTCTGTGTCTTAAATGTGGCATGAGTCTGTTCAGCTGCAGACAGTTCTGAGCGGACAGCAACCCCACAGCCACTTTTGGAGAGGAACAATGGCTGTGGTCATCTTTCCAAAGTGTGGATTTGGATGAGCACATGGCAGCTGCCCTTGAACACAGCCAGTGTCTTTGTGTCTGCTCTGGGTGCTGAAGCAGTGTTCTTGAACTGGAGGACTATATGGGTGCATCAGGGAAGGGTTGGCAGTGTAAGAAGAGGGTGGAACCAGGAGAGCATGTGTGACAGACTGTTTTTTTGCTTTGCTGGTTTGAACTCAGGATGTCTTGCTTGTTAGGCAGGTGCTCTGCCACTTGAGCCATGCTTCCAGCCCTTTTTTATTTGAGATTCTTTCTCAGATAGGGTCTCATGCTTTTTCCTGGGGAGCATTAGTACCCTTTTTCTCAATGGTAACTGGGATTAAAGGCATGTGCTACCAAGCTTGGCCAAGGAATTCCAACCCCCCACCACACACACACTTTTAATAGCAGATAACCACCTAGTTGTCCGGGACTGGGAGAAGTGTCTCATGCTGAGCTCCCACCCTTCCTTCTAACATGCCCTTGGCTTGATGGGAAGAGGTGCTCAAGAGGGGCTTTGACGTGGACCTTCTTTCTCGACTGCCCCTGTTCCGGTGGTCCTGGTTCTGCTTGTCACTGCCTCACTTGCTCCTCCCAGGTCGAGGGCATGGTGGGAGTCCAGGCCCCCGACTTCTGCCTCTGGAACCCCAGCAAAGTCCCCCTCTCCTTCCTCTCCCCTGCCCGGCCTTCCTGGCCGAGCCTCCCAGCTGGGCCTCCCAAACTGCTTCACTCCAACCTGGGCCCAGTGAGACTGGAGACGCCTCCCTCCCCCCACATCCAGACCCTTGCTCCACCAAAAGGAGGCAGCCAGGAGGAGGTTCTGCATCCTGTGGAATTGGCGGGGTTCTTGGTGATTGCATCCAGGACTCTGGGGCGGGGCTGGGACTCCCAGCTTCATTGTCAGTCACCCTTATGAGCCCCGCCCTAGGGGAGGGGTGGGCAGTGGGCAGACAGACAGGGCTGGGGACAATCAGAGACCTTTGCTAGGAAACTGGAGACCTATGCAAATTACAGCGAGAGGGTCGGGGATCCCAGCTGGCCTGCCTCAGAGCTTAGCTTTCCAGGGACTCAAGTCCTCTTCCTCTCTCTTCCTCCCTCTCTCCTCTCCCTCTCCCTCTCTCCCTCTCTCCCTCTCTGGTCCTCTTCTCCCTCACTCTTTCCGTCCCTCCCTCCCTTGCTCCCTCTCTCTTCCTCTCTTCTCTCCCTTTGTCCCTCCCCCCTCCTCCTCTCCCTCCATCTCCCTTTCTCTCCCTCCCTCCCTCTCCTTCCCTCCCTCCCTTTTCCTCCCTCCCTCTCTCTCTCCCTTCCTATCTCCCTCCCTCCCCCTTCCTTCCTCTCTCCCCCTCTTCTTTCTTCCTCTCTCCTTCTTTTTCCCCTTCTCTCTTCTTTCTCCCTCCCTCCCTCTTTCCCTCTCTCTTCTCTACTTCTCCTCTATCTCCCACTCCCTCTCTCTGTTTCTCTTTTATCTCCCTCCCTCTTGTCTTTCTCACTCCCTCTTTTTCCCTCTCCCTCCTCTGCCTCTCTCCCCTGTCTCCCTCTCCCCCTTTTCCCCTCTTCCTCTCCCTCTTTTCCTCTCTTACTTTCCTCTCCCTTCCCTTCCTCCTCCTATCTCCTCCTTCTTTCCACTTCTCCAACTTTCTCCTCCCTCCTCTCTCTCCTTCTCCCTCCCCTTCCCTGTAGATACATCTGACATGAAATTCCATGTGCATGGGGGGAAGGGATGTGTGCCAGCACGAGTTTATGCCAGAAAGGAAACAAGGCAGACTTTTATGACTCAAACCCCACTGGGGGTGAACTCGCCTTCACCCATCTTAAGTGGGGAGCTTGCTCAGTACAGCTTTTCCAGAACTTTTGCCAGGGCTGCATGCCAGCCATATGAGGGCCAGATGCCAGCAGCCCATTAGCCACGAGCCACCAGCCTGTGTGTACCTGTTCAGCCTGTCCCCTGGGCTCGGCGGCCCTGCCTCCTGAACCAAGGATGCCTGCTCTGTTCTTGCAATTGCAACATCTTCCATTAATAAAACCAGGATGGAGGTTAATTGCCTACATCGTTCATGAACAGCTCCATAAAATATTTATGAGGCGCATACAGGGGGAGGAATGGGAGTTGCTTGCTTGGTTTGGGGCTACAGCTAACATATGGCGAGGGAGTCCGCAGGAGAGGAAGTGTCTTAAGAATTGCTGATGTTCAGTTTGGAGCTGGCGGCTCACTCCTGGAATTCCAGCTACTTTGGAGGCTGAGATCTGAGGATCATGGCCTGAAGCCAGCTGGAGCACCAAAGTGAGACTTTTCTCTTCAATCAACCACCAAAAAGCCAGAAGTGGTAGAGCACCAGCAAAAAAAAAGAAAAAAAATAGAAAAAAAAAGTTCAGAGACAGCACTCAGGCCCTGAGTTCAAGCCCCAAGATTGGCACAAAAAAGGACTTTCTGATGTTGAGCATTTGGAACTCCTCTTTGGGTGCTGTCCTAAAGTATTTAGGAGTCTGAGTTGGTCCCTTGCTGCTAGACATGTTGCTAGTGACGTCAGGAGCATTTGAGTTTAGCTACTGCATTCCAGGATGAAATGAAGGGGAAGGGGCACTGAGTCTAGAAGAGCAGACATACACCATCCATGCAGCTCACCAGCGTGGCTCATTCCACACCCAGTGTCAGACATGGGTACACCCTGCACAAGCTCTTTCTTTTGAGAAGGGGTCTTCCTATGATGTCTAGGCTAGGCCGTAGAATTCTTGAGTTTAAATATTACTATACCTTGGTCTCTTGAGTTGCTGATACTACAGGCATGTACTACCACTCTTGATATTATGCAATCTCATTGAACAAAACAAAAAATCTTTGAAGCCAAGTGCCAGTTGCTCACGCCTGTAATCAAAGCTACTCTAGGAGGCTGAGATCTGAGGATCATGTTTGGAAGCCAGTGTGGGCAGGAAAGTCCTTGAGAGTCTTATCTCTAATAAGCCACTCGGAAAAAGCCAGAAGTGGTGCTGTGGCTCAAGTGGTAGAGTGCTAGCCTTGAGCACAGAGAGGCTCATGGACAGAACTCAGGTCCAGAGTTCCAGCCCCAGGACTGGTAAAGACAAACAAACAAAGAAAACAAACAAAAACAACAAACCTTTTGGTCCCAACTGGGGTATAGAAACTGGATTGAAATGTTCAGTTAGTCCAAGCTGGCTTGATTTGTTTTTATTTATTTTTTAGTCAATTGTGGGGCTTGAACTTGGGGCCTGGTGCTATCCCGGAGCTTTTGTGCTCAAGGCTATCACTTTACAACTTTAAGACACATTCTACTTGCAAACACTTAGATCTCTTTTTTATCTTTTTTTTTGTGGTGCTGGAAATAGAACCCAGAACTCCAGGCATGCTAGGCATGTGCTCTCCTACTGAGTTACCTTACCAGCCCCCAGGCTGGCTTTAAATTCCTCCCGCCACCTCTGGGTTTCTGGGATTATAGGCATGCACCACCATGCCTGGCTTCATATTTTGTGAAACCACCAAACAAACCCAAATCAAGAGACCTCCTTCTAAACAATGGGCTTGTCCTGCCTACGAATATCTGGGGAGCTGGATGTGGGCACGTCTGAAATTCTAACACTTGGGAGGTTGAGGCAGGATCATGAGTTTGAGGTCTGCCTGGGCTACATAACAAAACATCCTCTCAAAATACAAAATGAAAATAAGAACAAGGTATGCATTTTTAAAAGACTTTTGCTTGGGTCTTTAAATAAATGTAACAGATTAGTTCTTACAGGTACAGCAGAAACTTCCTGGATAAAGTCCCAGGAGCACAGCAGAGAGGAGAGAGACTTAATAAGTGGGACTACATCAAAATAAAAAAGTTTTGCACATAGTTATTCACCTAGAAAGACAGCTAGCAGACTGAGAGAAGATCTTTACCAGAAATACATCAGACAAAGGCTTAATAGCCAAAAAAATACAAGGAACTCAAGAAACCAACCTCTGTTAAACCTAATATACCAATCACTAAATGGGCAAGGAAGCAAAACAGGGAATTTCAGAAAAGGTAAGAATAGCAAAGTAATACAGGAAGAAATGCTCATCATCCCTGTCCATAGATAAAATGCTCATCATCTCCCAACATAAAGGAAATGCAAATCAAAACAACCCTAAGGGCTGGGAAGGTGGATCAGTGGCAGAGTTCTTGCCTTGCATGCATGAGGCCCTAGGTTCGATTCCTCAGCACCACATAAGCAGAAAAAGCCAGAAGGGGCGCTGTGGCTTGAACTGAAGAGCTGAGGTTCAGTGCTCAGGCCCAGAGTTCGAGCCCATGACTGGCCAAAAAAAAAAAAAAAAAACAACAAGATACCATCTCACCCCTGGTTATACTGGCCAGTATTCTGAATTTGGACAACAAATAATGCTGGGGCAGGGGTGGGGGGAATGTGGGAAAAAAGGAACCTTACAGTACTTCTGGTGGGAATGTAAATTAATACAACCACTCTGGAAAGCAATCTGGAGGTTCCTCAAAAAACTAAATGTAGACCTTCCCTATGACCCAGACATACCCAGCATCTACCCTGAACATCATGATTAGGACAATTGCACAT
This sequence comes from Dipodomys merriami, assembly GCF_024711535.1. NCBI lineage: Eukaryota > Metazoa > Chordata > Mammalia > Rodentia > Heteromyidae > Dipodomys > Dipodomys merriami. The sequence goes on along the minus strand of NW_027206169.1, from coordinate 398,852 downwards.
CCATGTTTATTGCCACATTATTCACAATAGCTAAGATATGGGAACAGCCCAGATGCTCCACAATAGATGAATGGATCAAAAAAAAATGTGGTGCTGGGTGCCGGTGGCTCATGCTTGTAATCCTAGCTATGCAGGTGTTTGAAATCTGAGGATCACAGTTCAAAGCTAGCCCAGGCAGTAAAGTCCATGAGACTCTTATCTCAAATAAACCACCAGAAAGCTGGAAGTAGCTCAAGTGATAAGAGTGCTAGCTTTGAGCTGAAGAGCGTCTAGGCCCAGAATTCAAGCCCCATGACCACCACCACCACCACCAACAACAACAACAAGGAAAGTGGTACTTGTGTACAATGGAATTTTACATAACCATCAGAAAGAAGAAAATAATATCATTTGCAGGGAAATGGATGGAACTAGAACAAATTATGTTAAGTGAGGTAAGCCAAGATTACAGAGACAAATAGCGCATATTCTCCCTGATAGGTGGATTAGATCTGAAACACAGTGGTATATGACAAATTATACAGAATTCTAAATACTCACACACAGTGAGACCAAAAGAGGATCGCCTTAGGAGAGAATCACCAAAGTGTATTACCCAAGCACCTCTTTTTATTTATTTAATACACATACTGAAATGAACTCCAAAGATATGGAAATAACTAACTTTTTTCTTAGTTTTTTTTATTTATATGATGACTCTATGTTCTTTACCTTATAGATAGTGTATTCACATGAACATCTGTGGAAGGGGAGGGGAGGCCATAGAATCTGAGGGAATAGGGTGAAAAAGTGCAGCAGTGAGTGTACTAAACATGGATGAAACAAACTATGCAACTCGTGGGTGCAGATAGAAGGGAGGGAATGGGAGAGGATGAAGGAAACAGATGATACTCTGTGAAAGGAAATGCACTTATTACCTGGCGTATGTAAATGTAATCCCACTGTATATCACCTCTAAATTAACAAAGTAAATAAAAAATGTAACCAGTTCCAAATATTAAAAAGTGGCAAAATCAAGGCACGGATGGTTCATTCCTGTCTTCTTTGCTACTCAGGATGCCGAGATCTGAGGATCACGGTTCAAAGCCAGCCTGAGCAGGAACGTCTGTGAGACTCTTCTCCAATTAGCCACTCACAGAAGCTGAAAGTGGAACTGTGGCCTGTGTAGTAGAGCACTAGTCTTGAACACAAAAGCTCAGGAAGAGCACCCATGCCCTGAGTTCAAGGCTCAGAACACACACACACACACACACACACACACACACACACACACACACACACACACACACACACACACACACACCAAAAACATGGCAAGAAGTGTTTCATTGGATTTTTTTGGCAACTACCCTGCTTTGACCATTTCATGGTCTCTTCAGGCTCCTGCTATTCACCTCTGTGGACACTAGGTGGCAGTGCTCCCCTGATAATAACCCAATGGCACCAAAGTTTAGGGGCTTTTCTGAAGACTCTCCAGGTTGCTAGCTCATCCTTACATCACCTAGATTGAGCAAGAATCCTGTCAAGATGGCTTAGCAAGAATCTCATCCTCAAAACATGATTCTCTTTAATATCTTCTTGAAGATTTTTGAAGCTCTGTGCTAGGAGGAGCAAAGACTAAATATATTTCCATCTACCTGCGGTCAATTTATCTACACATCCATCCCTCATCCATCTCTCCACCATCTGTCCATCCGCCCATCCATTCATCATTATTCCAATCCCATTTACTCATCAGTCATCCATAATCTATTCACCCATCCACTATCTACACATCATCCATCCACCCACCCATAATCTATCCATCTATCATCCATGCTGATCCATCCAAAATCCACCCATCCATCCATTCACCCACTCACCAATTCATCTATCATCCATCTTTCTACCCTCCATCCCTTATCCCTCTCTTTACCATCTGTTTATCCATCCATTCATTCTCCATCTGTCCACAATCCATCCATCCATCTATCGATCTATCCAAACTTGGAGCATTTTTTTCCCAGAAAGTGCTATATGAATTTGTTTTTTAGGTATAATATGTTAAACATTCATGTCATTGAAGAGAGAGCTTGTTGAATATTTCACATCCTCCCCGGGAGATAATTGGTATCTCTCTAGGAACTGGTGGAGTGAAGACGGGGGATGGTGGCAGGAAGCACTGACACACCAGCAACAGTTTTCATTAAGTTTTTTTTGTCAGTTGTGGGGCTTGAACTCTGGGCCTGGGGACTGTCCCTCAGCTATTCAGCTCAAGGTGAGCACTCTACCAATTGAGCCACAGCACCACTTCTGTCTTGCTGGTGGTTCATTGGAGTTAAGAGCTCATGGACTTTCCTGCCCGGGCTAGCTTTGAAACATGATCCTCAGATCTCAGCTTCCTGATTAGCTAGAATGAAAAGCTTGAACCACCAGTGCCCAGCTGCTATAGATACTTTTTCAGAAAGTCCTTGCAATTTTGCCCAGTGTCAGCCTCCGACTAAGATCCTTCTACCTATGTCTTCTCTGTAAACAGGATGAGAGGTGTGCCCTGATGTGCTCGGCCCCTTTCCCGTTTTGCAGATGGGTTTCAGGAAGAAATCTAGACTCACAACAGTCATGTCCTTGGCATGACCTTAACTAAGCTCTGCTTATCTTGCAACTCTGAAATTAGGTTCAACATCCAGCCTTCTCTTCCCAGAGAGGTCGTTCTGTGAGGCTAGGTGAACCCTTAGGGGTTTGTTCATCCATGTGGACTGCTGAGCTCCAGGTCACAGCACTGATCTCTAGGTGCATAGGTCCTTGCTGAAGTTGGAGTAATGCCATCTTGTAGCAATCCATTACTTAGCTGTTGGACCAGGTGAACTGCAGCACACAAGACGTCCTTCCCTTGGCTGGATCCTGGGTGACAGCAAGCAGGGTGCAAGCAGAACATCCCATATTTCACCTGCAGCTACTCTGCGGGCTTGACACTAGGTGGTGCTCTGACCTAGATTTCCGTTAAAGACAGAGTCACAGGAGAATTTCAGGGTGGTGGTATATGGGTGTCTGTCTTCCAGGGTCCTGGTAATGACTCTCTGGATGGCACAGGCCAGGGGCTCATAGCTGTCTCCTGCTCTGTAAGTAACCCCTACTAAGACGTCCAGTCAGCCCCGATCAAACCAGTTCACAGGCCCCCAGCTCTGTGTAGAGCTTCCAAGGAAGTTCACACCACAGTCTGCCCTTCCACTGGCAATACATGCAGAGCCTTGGGCTTAACTGGATGGCCTTCCACATAGCTCTGTCCCAGGGCATCCTGGGGATCTGCTGAAGGTTAGAGACCCCTGACCAAGCTCAGGGCTACTTTCTGGCTCACCAGGATCCCTGCGAGAGAGGCTGGCTGTCTCAGACCAGGCAGGCCCCAGGTTGTGGCCATGGCAGGGGGAAGGAACCTGCGACAGGGCAGAGGCCTGTGCTTCCTTCTTCACTGATGCCCCAAGCACCTGGGTTGGCCGTTGCCTCAGGAACAGTCCCATTCCCTCTGAGTGTTGTTCTGTCCCCTTTTTCACCTTTGTGGTGGCACAAAACCATTCTTCCCATCACCCACCAGCATCACCAGTGAGGGGCTTGTGACCTAAGCCCAGCGAATCACAGCAATCCAGCCTCTCTCAAGAGTGATTGGGGTGATGGACATTGATGCAAAACTTCTCAACAAAATTTTGGCCAATCGATGTCAACAATTCATCCAAAAAATCATAAACCACGATCAAACAAGATTCATTTCAGGGATGCAAAGCTGGTTCAATATACGCAAATCAATTAATATTATTAATCACATCAACAGGAGCAAGAATAAGGACCACATGGTTATCTCAATAGATGCAGAAAAAGCATTCGACAAGATCCAACACCCCTTTATGATGAAGGTTTTGGAAAAATTAGGAATCCATGGAACATTCCTCAATACAATAAAGGCTGTATATGACAAACCTACAGCCAGCATTATACTTAATGGTGAAAATTGACACCATTTCCTCTTAACTCAGAAAAAAGACAAGGATGTCCACTCTCTCCACTTCTCTTCAATCTAGTATTAGAATGCCTAGTTACAGCAATAAGACAAGATGCAGACATGAAGGGGATCCAAATATTGAAAGAAGAAATAAAACTCTCCCTGTTTGCAGATGACATGATCTTGTATTTAAAGAATCCCATAGACTCCATTCCCAAATTACTCAAGCTGATTCAAAACTTTGGCAAAGTAGTAGGGTATAAAATTAACTCCTAAAAATCAATGGCTTTTCTGTATGCCAACAATGAGAAAATTGTGGCAGAAATTAGGATAGCAACTCCATGTGTAATAGCCCCACAAAAAATAACATACCTAGGAATTAACTTAACGAAAGAAGTGAAGGACCTGTATGATGAAAACTTTAAAATCTTGAAAAAGGAAATTAAAACAGAACTTAGAAAATGGCAAAACATCCCATGCTCCTGGATTGGAAAGATTAATATCGTAAAAATGGCAATACTTCCCAAGGCTATCTACAAATAATTTAATGTGATATCTATCAATATTCCAACCTCATTCTTCGAGGAAATAGAAGAGGCAATCCAAAAATTCATATGGAACAATAAAAACCCCGAATAGCAAAAAAGCTCCTCAACGGAAAGATCACTGCTGGAGGAATATCAATACCAAATTTCAAACTCTACTATAAAGCCATAGCAATCAAAACAGGTTGTTATTGACATAAGAACAGACCTCAGGACCAATGGAATAGAATTAAAAACCCAGAAATGAACCTACAGACCTATAGCCATCTAATCTTCGATAAAGTAGCTAAAACAAGAGAATGGAAGAAAGACAGCCTCTCCAGTAAATGGTACTGGCAAAATTGGTTAATTACTTGTAGAAAACTAAAGCTAGATCCTTATATATCACCTTGCATCAAAATCAGCTCCAAATGGATCAAAGACCTTGAAGTCAAAGCAGACACTCTGAAAATATTACAGGATGGAATAGGAGAAACCCCAGGTCTCCTTGGCTCAGGCCGAAATTTTCTGAATAGAGACCCGGAAACACAACAAATAAAGAAAGGTTGGACAAATGGGATTGCATGAAGTTGCAGAGCTTCAGCATGGCAAAGGACATATCTAGCAAGATCAATAGAAAGCCCACGGACTGGGAGAAGATCTTCACTAGCCATACAACAGACAAGGGTCTCAAATCTAAAATATACTCGGAACTGAAAAAATTAAATCCCCCAACAACAAATCCTCAAATAAACAACTGCCCAATAAGTAAGTGGGCTAAAGACTTAAAGCGAAACTTCTCTGAAGAAGAAAGATGGCCAATATACACATGAAGAAATGCTCAACATCCCTTGCCATAAAAGAAATGCAAATCAAAACAACATTGAGATACCACCTCACTCCAGTTAGAATGGCAAAAATCAAGAACTCTAACAACAACAGATGCTGGAGGGGATGTGGACAGAAGGGAACCTTACTTCATTGTTGGTGGGAATGTAAACTTGTTCAACCACTTTAGAAAGCAGTATGGAGGTTCCTCAAAAGACTTCACATAGAGCTCCCCTATAACCCAGCAATCCCACTTTTGGGCATTTACCCAAATGTTTACAAACAAGACCACACTAAAGCTACCAGCACAACTATGTTTATTGCAGCATTATTTACCATAGCTAAGATATGGAACCAACCCAGATGCCCCTCAGTAGATGAATGGATTAAGAAAATGTGGTATATATACCCAATGGAATTCTATGCCTCCATCAGAAAGAATTACATTGCCCCATTTGTTAGAAAACGGAAAACCTTGGAAAAAATTATATTAAGTGAAGTAAGCCAGGCCCAAAAAACATAGGTCCCATGTTTTCCTTTATTTGCAATATCTAGTAAATGTATGAGTAAAGTGGAAAAGGTCAGGTAATGTGATGTTAGGAAAATGAACCCTTAAATATGTATTTTAATTTTTTTTTCTTTCATGCATTTGTTTCTAATGCATTTATAAGATTATCTCTTTGTTGCTTTGTACGTCCCTCCTCCACAGTATAACCTCTGCTTTCACTATATTTTATGTCAGTATAACCTGTAGAGGAGATGGGGAAAAACAAGTCGTTTAAGGATACAGGTAGACCTGTTCCAACAATGAGAAGTACATGTTGTCATGTCAAAAACGAGCTTTACAACGTTGGTGTGGGAGGGGGGATGCGGGCAGGATTGGGTGGGGGATGGGGGAGAGGCTGGGAAGGGATGTTAAGGGTAAACAAAGGAGGAGGCTGCAATGCTTGATAAGAAATGTACGCATTATCCTGCCCATGTAATTGTCACCCGTCTGTACAGTGTGTTCACAAAAAATTTTTAAAAAAATAAAAAAAAGAAGTTACAGCAAAGAAAAAAAAATAAATAGGGATACAGGTGGACCTATTGCAACAATGAGATATACAAGACGTTATGTCGAAAATGAATTTTACAACTTTCGTGGGGGAGGGTGTGAGGGGAGGGGAGGATTGCGTGGGGAGGCGGGGGGAGGATGGGAAGGAATGAGAAGAGGAAGCAAAGGAGGAGGCTACAATGCTTGATAAGCAATGTACTCATTATCTTGCCCATGTTATTTTAACTCCTCTGTACAGTATTTTCACAATAAAAAAGTATTTTTTAATGAAAGAAAAAAAGAGTGATTGGGGGCTCGGAATTTGGCTCAGTGGTAGAGTACTTGCCTAGCTTGCATGAGGCCCTTGGTTTCATTCCTCAGCACCACATGAATAAACAACAAAAAAAGAGGGATTGGTGCAGGAGGTGGGTGTGTGACCAAGAGGAGCCAATAAAAATCCCTCTGCAGACCCAAGGTGGGCCAATGGGAATACCTCTTGCTCACCTATGAAGGGCCAATGGGCATTTCTCCTGCAGACCCAAGGAGGACCAATGGGAATGTCTCCTACAGACCCAAGGAGGGCCAGTGGAAATGCCTCTGCAGACTCTGTAGCTCTTGCAAAGACAGTCTGGGATTCCAAAATGGTTGGTCCATGCTTGCCATGAGTATGACCAGAGGCAGTTGGTGTCATGGCTGAGGTTCGAAGGTGGGAACTGAATCCCAAGTGAGGAGAGTGGGTCTGTGGTGTGGATAAATGCTGCTACCATGGACTAGAGTGGGTCAGGTATGGCAGGAAGGCTCCTGAGGCTGAGGTTCACCTCCATCCTGCTCTGTGATCTGGCATCTTCTGCCGTGGCCTGGTGCAGCAAGTTTGCCCTTGACCTTGAATGCTGGAGTAAGAACCTTCCATGTCTTGTAAACCAGCCCACCTCAAGTACCCTATCATCATGGTAGCTCGAACCACAGGAGATAGTCCCCAGACATCTGTAAGGGCAGTGTAGATAATGTGAACTTAGAGCTGTAAAAAACCGTGGGAGAATCTCTGTCCAGGAGAGACTGGAGGAGGAGGAAGACTGCTTTGTTCTCTGCAAAGCTCAAGCTGGACTTTGAGGGGCCAGCACTCCTCTGCAAGGGTGGTCTGTGGAGCTATGGAACCTTCCAGCAGGGCTGGTGACAGTGGCCTTTAGATCCCTCCTCAGCTGAGATCCTCAGGTGCCTGGGGGATGGGCCCCAGCCGCTCGGCTTCCTAGGAAATCTCAGCCTGCACTGTTGTCATTCAGGCCTCAAATCCTAATTTATATCGCTGGGAAGGTAATTTATACACTCATTAAATTCCTTTTTACTGCTGAGTTTTGAGTAACAGGTGTGTAATTATTTTCAGCTCTCCTTTCAAGAAAATTCTAAACTGAGGGCTGTTAAGACCTTAATATTCTTCACCGTTGCCAGGGATGGTATTTTTCCTGGATCAAATTCATCCCCTCTGTTGGGGCTGACATTATTAGGTTACAGATTTTGCTTCAGGGGGCTGGAAGGTTTAGCCGTGTGTGTGTGTGTGTGTGTGTGTGTGTGTGTGTGTGTGTGTAGGAGGAGAATAGCCAAGGCTGGCCATGGCCCTGGCCCTGTGTGTGTTGCTATTTTTATTTTTACAGCCTGGTCACTTCTTTATTAAGTCATGGATGTTCCTTGCAGACCTACTATGAGCACAGCTCCACCAGGATTGCATGACACGCACAATGGAGACAAACTTATCCAAGTACAGCAGCTAATGAACCTTAGGGGAGATTAGTTGTGGGCGGGAAGCGGGGAGAACGGGTCCTGAGGCTTGAACTCAGGGCCTGGGCACTGTCCCTGCAGCTCCTAGTCTGGCTGACCCTGGCTGATGCCTTCACCTTGGGCTTCAGGGTTCTCAGCCGGTAGTTGAGATTATATGGGCCCGGACAGTTAGCATCTGGCCCTGCCCCGCTTCCTAGGAGCAGTGGGGCATGGAGCGTGGATGCTTGCCAGGGAAGCCCAGCTGGCTTCCAGACACCAGCTCTGCAGTGGGCTGGGCATGGGCCACACCAACCAGGTTTCACTTGGGGAGGCTGGGCAAGGCCTGAGTCCCAGACCTGAAAAGGCCCAGGGCTGACAGCCTGGCCAGCAGCCCCACACCATGGGCAGGCAGTGGAACCTGTAAGAGGCACCGCCTAGAGGCAGAAGTGATGGTATTGGGAAAGAGGCCTAGAGATGCAGTGCATTTGGGGCGTGGCCTAGAGGAAGGGAGTAAGAGCATTGGGGTCTAGAGAAGAAAGTAAGGCCATGGGGGTGTAGCCTAGAGAAGAAAGGCTAATGGGGGCGTGGTCCACAGGGAGGAAGTGAGGTCAATGGAGCGTGGCCATGCAAGGGCTGTTAGGAGCCTGGCCCTGCTCATCCTCTGTCTGTCTCCAGCGAGGTGAAGCCATTTTGCCCCACCTGATGATCTCCACCACAGTGTTCTACCCCTCCACAACCCAAAGCAACAAGGCCAAGTGGGCAAGAACAAGAAGAAACCCTTCATCCTGTAGGCCAATTACCTCAGGTGTTATGTTACAGATGGGAGGCTGAGGAGCACGTGGGATAGCACTGGATCAGGGTGTGTTTTGGGATACACACACATACATGCAACATGGAAGCACACGAAAACACATGCATGCACACACAAGCATGCACACATGCACATATTAGCATATGTACATGCATATACACATGTGCACAGACACAAACACACATAGAGTTCATGCACACACACATGTACACACACACATGGAGGCTTGTTTCCTCCCGCCCCTCCCCCCATTTCCATGTCTCTCTTCAGCTCCTTGTCGGTTGCATTATCAGGAACTGCTTGATAAAGGAACTCTTTTGGGTGATGACAAGAATTGATTTCCAATTCCCTGCAGAATGAGTTCATCATCACAGTGGCACAGGCAATTTAGCTCAGATTCCAGGACTGCCTGGGGTTATAGCTCACACTGACAGCATCCCTGTCAAGCCCCAGGTGGACTTTGACAGGGAGGGGAAAGAGACATTCTCAGAGGGGTTTGTGTGGGGGTGTGGCCAAAAGGACATGTCTGCTTCAGGGTCCCCCTGAGGCCACTGGTAGGAAGTAGTCTCCCAGGCTGCCTTCCATGAGGCTGTAGGAAATTCAGTCTTGCTCAGCTTGATCACTCAAATGTGCAGCTGACAGAGAAAGGATCAGTTTCCCCTGTTTAGGAAGCCCTCAGGTAGTGTCCATGGAGGGTTAAAGGAGGTTTACAGGAGTTTGGGAGGTGGCCTGCATGGGCTGGACCACTGACTATAACAGGCAAGCTGATTGGTTGAGACCACATTTCAAAGATAATTGGAGTGAGGAGAGCTTGAGTGTGGCATGAGGCCCTAAGTACAACCCCAGTATGGCCCTCAAAAATATTTCAGACAAACCAATTTAAATATACATATATATATATGTGTGTGTGTGTGTGTGTGTGTGTGTGTGTGTGTGTGTGTGTGTGTGTGTGTGTGTGTGTGTGTGTGTGTGTTTCTACTGGCCCTGGTGCCCTGTAATCCTAGCTATTTGGGAGGCTGAGTTCTGAGGATCGAAGTTCAAAGCCATCCTGGGCAGGTAAATCCATGAGGTTCTTATCTCCAAATAATCACCTAAAAGCCAAAAGTAGAACACTAACCCTGAGCAAAAATGTGAAGGGACAGCAACCAGGTTCTTATTTCAAGCCCAAGGACCATCCAAAAAGAAAAAAAAAGAAAAATGACTGATTCTCATTGTGCATCAAGTGACAGGTGCTTCAAAGCCACTTTTGTTGGACCCACAAATGAACTATAAGTGGAGGCAGAGTCTCGTGCTGCTAACTCATGTTGTATGTGTCTCTGCTCTGAACCATTTTTCCAGCAATTGCTTTGCAATCACCTTGGGGTTCAGGAAGGACGAGGCAAATTGATAACTTCTTAATGACAAGGGATGAAGCCACCCCTGAGGGCCGGCAGAGCCCCCCAGGACAGCTCACCCCGCAGGACACAGGACATGTTGATCCTGACCAGCTGTGACAGCCATCATGCCTCTCCAGAATCCACCAGAAACAAGGACCAGAATTATCACCCCCCCAGGCCACACTGGGACTGGTGGCCATTTTAACATGGCATACCTTTGTCCTCAAGTCTCCTTATTTTTTAATTTTTGCCAGTCTTGGGGCTTGAACTCAGGGCCTGGGCACTGTCCCTGAGCATCTTTTGCTAGTGCACTACAACTTGAACCACAGTACTGTTTTTGTATTTTTCTGTGTAGTTTGTACTGAGGAATCAAACCCAGGGCTTCATGCATGCTAGGCAAGCACCCTAACACTAAGCCACATTCCCAGCCAAGTCTCCGTATTTAACTTAAGGCAAATGTCTGTACCCCAAAGATAGCTGAAGATGTACCCAAGCTGTCTTTCACCCCATGGCCACCATGGAAGAATTGAACTTTACATGCCCCTCACCGTGTCTCTTTATTTGGAGTGGAGCTCTTGGGGTTTGGATCTGGGGTGTAAAACACTGTTTTCCAGAGGACAGCTAGACCAAACCAATCAATGGGTGTGTGGGTGGATTGGTAGTGATAGGCTCCCATATAAGTAGCCAAGGTAGTGTGGCTGTGCCGCCTTATTTACACTGATTATATAGATGCATGAGGGGAGATCATCACATAAGTAGATACTATGATTGTATCACCCAACATTCAACAGTTGGTACTTCGTGTAACAACCTCCCTGCTCATGATGCAGGAATGAACATCTGCTTGGATCCCTCCCATCCTGCCACCTGTCCGGAGTTCTGGGTGCAGTGAGCAGTGTCAGTGTCTGTCTATGTCTCAGGAAAACCACATTCCTAACGCTACCTCCCTAGTGGCTGGAATTGCAGAATTACAAGATATGTACACACACACACACACACACAAACACACACACACACACACACATATACATACATATGTATGTATATATATGCATATACATATATGTATATATATGTACATGTATATATGTGTGTGTGTGTGTGTGTGTGTGTGTATGTGTGTGTGTGTGTAAGTATTTGAGCTTCAGTTTGTGGGAACAGCCAAGACCAGTTACTGGATGATGGAAGAGTTGTGCTGTGGGCAGGGCACCTATGGCACCTTCTTTGTCCTGTGGCCAGAAATTCCCAGGGGCTGAGGCCCCTACTAGGCTGTCACTTGGAGCCACTGCTAGTCTCCTTCCCATAGGGATTCTGCAGAATGATTTGCCTCTGTGTATGTGTGTAGGGATGGCATTCATGCTATGGTCTCCTGCCACTCATTTATGCTCCTCTGGAGCCTCCTTTCCCAGTGTGGAGGATAGCCAGAGAGGAATCTTTGAAATCAAAGGCACTTGGACTAATGGCATAATTGCTCTGTGAAACCATTTGCCAAGTAATTATAGACTATTGTTAGATTGATCTAGCTTCTTTTTTTATCCCTGCTAAATAATGAGGCTTTGCTTGGAGTGATGGGTGGGAGCAATCATACACACACACAGTTAGACAGAACAGAAGTCCCCTCTTTGCCACCCTTTTCTTTTCTACGTTCTTTAATGCAATAGCGGAGATGAAACAGCACCCCACCACCACAACCCAGCCCCAAGCCAGCAGGTGAGTGAACAGGCCCGTGGGGACCTCTGAGTTCTTACCCCTGCTAAGGGACATTTTTGGTATTAAAATGCACTTTCAAGAAACAGCAGCTGGAGAATTTGCTGAGACTGGCAGTTCCTGTAAGGATAGAAGTTCCTTGAGGCCCCGAGGTTAGAGTAATGAAACCCAGGAGTTTTCTATGTTGCTCTTTTGAGCCTCTCCCTCCCCCCACCAGTGCGCTTCCTTCTTCCTCTGCTCCTCCTCCTTCTATGCCCTGAGATCCTGTCCTTCATGTGCTCGCTGCTCACAGCAAGCCAATGCAGATACATAGTACACTATTCACTTTTAAAACATGGTTAATAGAGCTCCATTAGGATAAATGAGGTCTGTGGAAAACAAGAGCATGCATTTCGGTGTCTGCTTAGCACATCCATTGTGTCCGGATGTGGTCCTCGGAGCCACTGCCCGGGGAGAAGGGGTGAGCTCTGCCCAGAAGAAACTCCATGTGCAGGGGTTGGCGATGGGAACCAGAGGCACACAGGGGGGATGGGACTGGGGTGAACTTAGTGGTCAGAGCCCATGGCTGCAAACAGCCATCAGGGAAGATGGTCACCTGTTGGGGAATCAGAAGTGCTCTGGCCATGGCAGTGGGTCGGGAGTTGGGAGAGTGAGGTCATGGTGTGACAGTGGGTATAGAGTCTGGAGCACCGTGGCCGTGGCAGTGGGTAGGGATCGTCCTTCACAATGACTAGCAGGGCCCTGGCTCCCCACATCCTAAGAGTGAGGTGCAGCTGCTTGTCACCTGACCCCACTTGAGACCATGGACCATAACCTGATCTCTCCTAAGACCAAGAACTGTCGTTCCACTTCAGAAGCCACCTCTGGCCAGATCTGAATGCACTGGTGACCAGGCCCTGCTTTCCCTCTGCTCACCTCCTCTCCTCCCGCCCTCATCCTTCCTGTGGAACCTAAAGCAAACATCTGTCTCCAAAGATGGCCGAAGAAATACAGAAGAGCTGTCATTATCTATTACCTGTAACAGACCCCCATCTCTGCCCTTCACTACACATCTTTATTTGGCTCAGAGGAGCAAGTGGCCCAATGGAATGTGGGGCTTCTGGTGCTGTGGCTTGGGGTCCCTGGCTCTGATTTATGCACTGTGTGACCTTGGGAGATCCACGGTCCACAATGACCTTCACACTTCATCCTTTCTCCTTCCTGGGAGCCAGCGCTCCACAGAGCCGCTTGCTGATGATGCTAGAATGGGCCCAGCCTGTCTCACTGCTTATGGCGACCCATTCTGAGGGAAGGGGGCCGGGGCTGTGCTTGATAGCACTCACTGGAAATCCTAGCACTTGCATGTCTGAGGCAGGAAGATCAAGAGTTCTAGGACAGTCTGGGCTACTTACAAAAGTCTGAAAGGTGCTTCTTATGTCAGGGAGCCAGCTGAGCCTGCCTCTGGTCTGAACTATACAGTCACTGGAGCTTTACTCCTCTTCCTGCTCCTCCTCCTCGCCTCCCTTCTCCTGCTCTTACTCCTCTTCCTCTTCTTCCTCCTCCTTCTTCATGCCAGTCCCGGTGCTTGAACTCAAGGCTTGGGTACTGCCCTTTAGTTATTTGTTTTTTAATTTGGTCAAGGATGATGCTCTACCACTTGAGGCACAGTTCTACTTTCAGCTTTTTGGTGGTTAATTAGAGATAAATGTCTTATGGACTTTCCTGCCTGGGCTGGCTTCAAACCATGATCCTCATATTTCAGCCTCCTGAGTAGCTGGGATTACAGGTGTGAGTCACAGATGCCCTCGCTGTGATTTGACATCTTAATGGAGTTGGTGGAAGGGTACTAACTACTTTTTGTTCTGATTTCTGAGTTTGACACTTTTATTATTTATTAAAAATGATACGATTTCCTTGTCTCAGCATTTCTCCTGCTTCAGGGGGTCTATTTGCATTTGTAAAGTTCCAGAGTCCTTGTCAGTTTTCTTCCATTTGGAAATAGGTGCCAGGAACGTTGTTGGCCTATGTATGTCCCACATGTAGCCTCAGCTCTTGTTAATGATGAGATTTATTGCAGTAAAATTTATCTGCTCAGTGTCTTTTTTTAGTAAGACCAGGGAGATTGCACAACTCTTAATCCCTTCTCAGGAAATCAAGCTGTCCCCTATCCTCAGTGAGGAGCCCAGGGGTGATGTCCAGGAAGAACATACATCGATCAAGACTTTCCAAGGGTAACTTAAATTATTGTTATTATTATATTTTGGTGGTACTAGGATTTGAACTCAGGGCCTCGCCTGCTAGGCAGATGCTCTAGTTGAGCCTTGTTACTGTTCTTACTGCTTAGGTTAAGGATGGGGCGTTTGCTTTTGAAATAGGGTCTCATGTTGTTGCCAGGGTTGGTGTGAACCTCCTATTTGTATGATACTCCCACATGCATAGCTGCCACGACAACCTGCCTATTGATTGAAATTGTGTGGGAGTGTGTGTGTCTGAGCTAGCTTCAAATTGAGAGCCTCCTGATCCCTGTCTTTCAAGGAGGAGCTAGATCCCACCCAGCTGTGATGTCCTTGATTGCTGAACCCATTGGTAGAGCCAGAGCCCTCACGATCCAATCACTTATCAAGGCCCCACCTCCTGACAGTTCATTCAGCTATGATGTCATTGTTGGATGAGCCCATTGGTGGAGTCAGAACCTCTATGACCCAATCACCTCTCTCTTGTCTCCAGATGGCAGCAAGCTTTCAACCCAGGAGCCTTTGTACCATATTCATGCTTCCCAGGTGAAGAAGATGACATAAAGGGATAGCAGGGATGGCTGGTTGCAGTCCTAATGGACCAGTTGATCAAATCAAGAGGACAGCAGAGATGGTGACTCAGAACTCTAAACCTAAGGTGTGAAAATACCTATCCTGGAATCATCCACTAACAGATTTTGTCTGAGTGAGAAGTTAATGTCTGCAGTGCCTAGCTTCTTTTATTGGGGTAGAATCATGTATTTGGGGCTGTCAGGGAGGTGGGGAGACCTATGGAAGATGAGGCACAGAAAACATGCCACTTGCACATTGCAAAGTTCGGGCCAATGGCTCTTCTTTCTCCTCTCATTGAGAGTCAGCCGTTGGATAGTAGGCTGGGGAAGAAATATTCAGTGTCATCAAAAAGCCAGAAAATCCCCAAGCCAAAGCATTTCGACGCACTTCCAAATCTCCTCTATCAGGCTGGTTATTTTTCTTGCCATAACTATTAGCAGGTGTTTGGCTGTGTCCATTAAAAACCATTTCGTGTTCCCTTGACAAACGAGTTTTTTATTTAGTGCTGTAAGCTCAATAATACAGCATCTCATGAGAACTATTAAAATGGGAAATGTCTTCTGGGCTGACAATTGTGCTATCGATACATACCGAGTACTACATTAAGGAGAGCCAAATGGACCAATAGCTCTTATGGAAAAGGCTTAGCAGGGGGCCCTGGCTGTGCCGCAGCTTCCGTGCTGGCCTTGGGGGATGCATTTGAAAGAGTCCTCCATAGATCCCCGGCAGTCCTCCATCTCAAGTGGGGTGGAATATGGCTTTGGCTGCCTGAGCTGCTCAAACTCATGTTTTCCAGTGTGGTGGAGAGCTGTGTAGACTAAACTCCTCTCCTTGCCTTTTCAGGCAGGCCTAGAGCAGTTTCACTCTGGACTGCAGTGCCTGGGACTCCAGAACTGCAGACCCTCTGCCCCCTTACTTTCCACCAGTCTGAATCTATAGGTTTTGTCTACTGATTCTTAATTGTTCCTAGGACTTTTCCTCCACTTCTGTCTACTGAACACCATTTTGTGTAAATCCTCTTTTCCATCCTCTTCATCACCACCCCCGCATCCCCCCCTCCTCTCCCATTGATAGGGCTTGAGAAGTCCTAGCCCTGATTGGTCAACTTGACTGGATGGAGAGACTTGGGGGAGACTGGGGAGGCTCACTTCTGCCCATGTCCATGATGGATTTTGAAATGATCCAATCACATCAGGGTGATGATTGTAGATGGATTCATCAGATCATGATGTGATCAGTGTAGATCTGATTATCAGTGAATTCATCAGATCATGATGTGATCAGTGTAGATCTAATCATCAGTGAATTCATCAGATCATGATGTGATCAGTGAATCTCATTATTGATGGATTCAGGATTTGATTAGACCCTTGGGAGCTGGTGGAAATGATGCGGTCTGGGTGGAGGAAGTGGGTGGCTGGGAATGTCTCCTTGGGAGTTGTATCTTGCCTGTCCACTTCCTGTTACTGCTTCTCCTCACTTCCTGTCTACCAAGACATGAAGTCCTCCCCCCCCCCAGCTGCCATGATGTTTGGGAACCTGGTGCTGAGCAACCAGGGATGGAGCCCTCTGAAGTTGTGAGCAGGAGATACCATTCTTTCTTCAATGTGTTTATCTCAGGGCTAATCACAAAGACAAGAAAAATTTCAAATTTCAAATATACACACTGATAACTCCCTGTGAAGAACTTATGTTTCAACCATTTTTTTTGATTGGTCATGGGGCTTGAACTCTGGGATTGGGTGCTGTCCCTGCACTCTTCAGCTCAAGGCAAGTGCTCTACCACTTGAGCCACAGCTCCACTATTGGTTTTCTAGTGGTTTATTGGAGATAAGATTCTCACAGACTTTCCTGCCTGGGCTGGATTTGAACCTAGATCCTCAGATCTCAGCCTCCTAAGTAACTAGGATTACAAGTGTGAGCCACCGGCACCTGGCTCGACCATTTTCATTTCACCCAGTGTAGAGCTCAGAGGCCATGATCCTCCTATCTATGCTTCCTCCATAGCTGGTATTCTAGCTATCCCTCATCATGCTCAGCTTGTTTTTGCCCTGGTTTGGCCACAAACCACAATCCTTGATCTCTGCCTCCTTAGTAGTTGAGATTGTAAGTGTGAACCACTGTGCTTTTCTTTTTCTTCTTCCTTTTCCTGGTACATAGCCCAGGCTGGTTTCAAACTTACTGACTTCCTGCTTCAGCCTCTTCATCACTGTGATTATAGGGCTGCACTTCCGTGCCTGGCTGACTGTAGTTTTCTTTGGGGTGCTTACCAGCACTTAAACAATATTAATGAGGATTAATGATGTTGTAAATAGGTGTTTAAAATAAATAAAAAAGGTGAAAACAGGGATTAGGGAAAGCTACAGTGGGTTAATAACTGAGGTGTTCCATGGTGAGCCCCTCCAAGATTATTTTAGCAGCAAGAAGGAAACATTTTGTCACAAACAAAATCAATCTGTAATCAGAAGATAATTTGCAATCAGCTTTGCAAGTGAAATTGCATTTTCTTGTGGTCTGAGGGTGTTTTGGGAACTGCATGAGTGAGCCGATAAGCGAGTAATGGATTGGAAGGTGAGGGTGAGGACTGGTTTCACCAGCCAGGTGTTCACAGGGAAGGAGGGGGTGCCTCCCCCACAGCGATTCTTTAGAAGGAGCCACACATGGACTCTGCTGAGAGTAGAAATGCCTGGAGCCTGGCAAGTGCACTGGTAACACGCTCTGCAGGATGTGTATGTCTCCTCAAAATTCACTCCACCTCCTGCCCCATTGCCTTGGTGATTCTGTGTATTTAAATTCTTGTGGGGGTCCTGGGGTTTGAACTCAGGGGCTCATGCTTGCTATGTTGCTTTAGTCACAACCCTGGTTCTGTTTGCTTTCTTATTTTTTAACTGGATTTCATGGCCTTGCTCTTTTCTTTCTGAACTGTGATCCTCCTGTTTATACTTTCTGTGTAGCTGGAATGACAGACAGGAGCCTCCATGCCTGGCTTATTGATTGAGATGGGGGGGTCTCATAAGATTTTTTGGCTTTCATCAAACTGTGATCCTCCTACCCTAGCCCCCAAAGCAGCTGGTATTACAGGTGTGAGCTCCCATTCCAGCTAGGTATAACTCTGTATGGGCAGTGACAAATGCTTCCCATGTTTCCCACTTAGGTTTATCTTGAAACCAAAATGAGGGTGACATGGGGTTTGGGCAGGTGACCAGCCAGTCACACAATTACACACATTCTCTAAAGAAACCACAGATTGTCAAGTTAGCAATTACTTAAAAAACAAAACCAAAAACCTCTTGACCATAAAGACTGAATTCAGAAAAGACTTAGTGTATTTCAAGCAGTGGCTTAAAAAAATCTAGCAATAAAATGGAAAACAAATCAAAAGAGGATGGCAGGCTCCCATCTTTCCTCTTGTCATGTGCAGAATGTGGGTACTAAAGCTCGGAAGCTTCCAGAGCTAGTTTTCAGGGGCAGCTCTGCTTTGGCCAGCTGGCTCTCTTCATGCATTATGCAGTGTTTTCCCTTTGCCCATTCTTGTCTTAAATACTTATGAAACTTGTTTAGACTGCGCTGATCCAAGAAATAAAATAGAATTATCTGAGCAGAGGCAATGCAGGGGTTCACCACCGTGATTTAGAAAGCCAGCTTGGAGGTGTGTGTTAGAATATGAGGGAATTAATTTGCTGAGTTCCTGGTGATGCACTGCTGTGGCCCTCACAGTTTTCTGCAAGTAAACAGGACAGGGTTTCATGCTCATCCTCCTCGTGCCTGCTTTGGTCTCAGATTTTGTTGGATGGAACTGGGTTCAAGGTTATGCATGACTGGTCATGAATGGGCTCTGGCTAATTTGTTTCTTTCACTCATGTGTACGTCTGCTTTGACAGTCCTGAGTTTATATTCTACTCCAAATCAGTAAATGTGGACTTCTTCCAGAACATTCTCAAGATTCCTACCTTGGATATGGACTTCTTCTAGAACTTTCTGACAATTCCATCCTTGGGAGTCGATTTTGGTATCTGTTGTCTATGACAGTTTCTCACCTCTTTCAGAATGAGTGGAGGGGAAAGTTTGGAGGGTCACAACATGGAGGGGATTAAGGAGATGGAGATGTGGATTAATGACAGTTTGGTAATTACTCATCATATGTGTGTATTGGCTTATGTACAGTACCCCACAAATAAGTACAAATATTGTATCTTCACTAAGAAGAAAAAAAAGCAGTCAGGTGCAGTGATACATGCCTGCAATCCCAGTACTTGGGAGGAAAGGTGAGAGGATCTTCAATTTGATTGAGGGCAGCTCAAGTAGTAGAGGCTAACTTTGAGTGGAAGAGCTTAGAGACAGAACCCAGGCCCAGAGTTCTAACCCCATGACCGACAAAAGGTTAGCACTCTACTACTTGAGCCACAGCATCACTTCCAGTTTTCTCACCAGAAAATTGGAGATAAGAGTCTCACAGAATTTCTTACTCAGGCTGGTTTGAACCATGATACTCAGATCTGAGCCTCCTCAGTAGCTAGGCTTACAGGCATGAGCCACTGGCACCTGGCTGCACATGTGTTTTGAACCCCTAAACTAGAGCTCAGCCTCTGTCCTCCTGGTTCTCTGGAGTCTCATGGACTTTCCTGCCCAGGCTGGCTTTGGACCATGATACTGAGATCTCAGCCTCTTGAGTAGCTGGAGTTACAGGTGTGAGCCACTGGTGCCCAGCTAGTCTGGGGGGGTGTTGTATTCCTGGTTCAGGGAGGTGAAGAGGACCTCCCCCCATGGCCTCCCATGACCCAGGCACCCCAGGGTTCCTTTGTGTCTGCTTCCCTTCTGCCTGGGAAGAAGGTGGGCAGCTTTTCTCTGCCAAGACTGGAATGTGATGATTTTGGGCCTGGCGGGCTCTGCCATGGCTGCGGACACTGCTCAGCCCCGGACCATTGCCATGGACACTGCAGTAGACATCACCACAGCATGCAAGGGCAGATAACAAGGCCTTACCTGTGAGGGTGGGCAGAGCACTGCACTGACAGGCTGAGTCCAGATGCCCTGCTCTGCCATGTCTGTCCCTGGGTCTACCTGGTCCGTTCTTGCCCTGGTCCCTAGACAAGAAGAGACATGCTGATGGGGAGCCATTCAGCCAGGCAGAGGATGGTGGTTGTTTGAATATGGATGCGGAGGACACAGGCAGTGACCAGAACTCGACTAAACCCCGAGATCATGGACAGAGGAGATGGTGATCAACCCTCCTCCCTGAAGGTGGGAGAGGGGCCTGCGGGAACTCTCTAAGGGAATAGGGCCAAGTGAGCTGACTCTCAGCTATAGTCTGGGTCTAGAAGATTCTCCAAAGGCCCCCACATGGAAAGATTGGTCCTCAGTCTGGGAGCTGCCAGAAGAACATGATATAATATTTAAGCATCTCCAGGAGGAGTGGTGTTTGGGACCATGTTATCTCTCTCTCTCTCTCTCTCTCTCTCTCTCTCTCTCTCTCTCTCTCTCTCTCTCTCTCTCTCTCTCTCTCTCTCTCTCTCTCTCTCTCTGTCTCTGTCTCTGTCTCTCTCTGTCTCTGTCTCTGTCTCTGTCTCTGTCTCTGTCTCTGTCTCTGTCTCTGTCTCTGTCTCTGTCTCTCTCTCTCTCTCTCTCTCTCTCTCTCTCTCTCTCTCTCTCTCTCCTAGCTGCCATGAGGTAAGAAGGTAAGAAGTCTTCTCTGCTACAGGTAAACCCACAGCAATGGGACTGCTGCCTTAAATGGAAACCTATGTGGCAGTGAACCAAACTAAACCTTCTCTCGTGGTGAATGATCCCACACGGGGATCTGGTCACAGTGCTGGGGAGCCGGTGCATGCAGCCCTACACTGGACATCCAGCCCCTGAGCTTCTCCAGGGTCCTTACAGGCTCAGAGCCCCAGGGGTCAGAAACCATGGATGGACTAGGATGGAACAAAGGGTCAGAGCCCCTGCCACCCCATTGTTCCCTCCCCATCCCCTGCATCTCCATGAAGATGTCTCCTGTTGTGCTTGTGGGTTTGGGGAGGCCCAGTGTGGTGCTGTTATTTGAGAATTAATGTCTTTCCCTTGGAAGGAATAAAAAAAACCAAACATGTGGTGACAAAGAATTTGTTCTGCTCTTTAGGTGGTAGGCACAGATTCCTCACCAATTAGCAGCATCCTGTTCTAGTGGAAGATGGGTCCCTGGTGGCGCTGGCAGCCACCCTGGATGCGACAGCGAGAAGCTCCTGATGGCCCATCTATGCTGTCTGCCCTTCCAAAAACCCGTCCCTCCCTCCTTCCCCTCTGCAGCCCTCCCCCTCCCAGCAGCCTACCTGCCTCCCTTGCTTTAAAATTTATTTTTAAATGCTCAGCACTGAAAAGTGGCAGCTATCTCCTGCCAGAGCCTGCCGGCAACAAAAGGGAATCCAGAATTAGGAGGCGAGGATGCGGAAAAATAAAGACATAAGAAAAAGGATGGGGTTGGGATGTCTGCAGTTTAAGACTGCAACCCCATTTATTTTCAACTTTCACTATTATATGCTATTAGAAGTCAAGAGGTAACATAAGGTTACCAAAGTCTAGAAAAACAAGGAAAATTTCAGTAAAAACAGAGTGCAATAAAAAAAAAAGACAAGGTCAACTGTAGAAAGTAAAACAATCTCTGCAGACATAACAAAGAAATCCCAGGCACCTGGTGGTTTTTAAGTAACCCAGTTTCTTGTACATGCCCCACATTGAGCATTTGGGTCAAGATGACCTTTAAACTTTACTGCGGCTCCCAACAATCTCCAGCTCTTTCTATCTTTCTTTCTATCTTTCTTTCTTTCTTTCATTCATTCATTCTTTCTTTCTTTCTTTCTTTCTTTCTTTCTTTCTTTCTTTCTTTCTTTCTTTCTTTCTTTCTTTCTTCCTCTTCTTCTTCTTCTTCTTCTTCTTCTTCTTCTTCTTCTTCTTCTTCTTCTTCTTCTTCTTCTTCTTCTTCTTCTTTGTTTATTTATTTTTTAAAATTTTTTGTTTATTTATTTTTGCTGGTTTGGTATCCCTTTTATTGACTCATGTATTGTGTGGACATAAATTTTGGGTGTTTGGGGAGTTACTGGGGTCCTGCTTGAAAGGATCCTTCATGCCCATTCCAGGGGACCACCCAAAGGCAAGCAGGCACAAGAGAAAAATTACTACAAGGTGTATTAGAGAAGCCATATTTCCCCGAAGAGGGAACACATGGCATCCGTCCCTATTCAGGTAGCAGGAGGGGCTGGGAGTAGGAAGTGAGGTGGGTGTTTGCTCAGGTGGGTCTGGGTGGAGAGAGGTAGTGGCCAGCTGTAGGGCGGGAACTCCAGGGCAGACAGTAGCTCAGGGATGGGTGGAGCTGAGGACCAAAAGTGGGCATAAAGCTAACTTCACTTGGGAGCTGGTTTGAGGCTCAGCTTTCCAATACGGCTTCTTGCATTGGTCTGACACTAGTGCTGATTGCTGGCTGGCTAATCTAAGTGTGTTCACTTGGTGGAAGACTTCTCACCTGGAAGCTTCTGTTTATATTTGCTGATGGCCCAATAGCCAGAGCAAAGTGCATGTGCAAAGGGCAGAGTGCATGTGGGAGGGTGTGCAGGGAGTGAATTGAGGAAGTGAGATTCCCTAGCCAGCTGTGAAAGGAATCATCAAACAAGTTGTTGAAACATCTCCAAAAATCTGAGTGGCTTCCTCCAACTAAGGACTCTTCTTATTTTTGTCCATCACGGGGCTTGAACTCAGGGCCTAAACACTTCCTCTGAGATTTTTTTGCTCAGAGCGAGTGCTCTACCATGGTAAGCCACAGCTCTACTTCCAATTTTTAGGTGGTTCATTGGATATAAGTCTCATGAACTTTCCTGCTTAGGTTGGGTTTGAGATCGTTAGATCTCAGCCTCCTGAGTAACTGGGATTACAGGCATGAGCTACTGGCACCCAGCTTGAGGATTATTTCTTGCCTAACACAATTCCAAGCTGAGGAAACTCAGCAGGAATTCTCTTATTCTGTTGCTCTGCCATGGGCTAAGAACTTTAGAGCCCATGGCCTGTTATCAGTGTCCACCCTTTCTGGAACCATGGGCCTCAGGAATTCTCCACTGCTCTGTACAACACTGGAAAAAGCAGAGGATGGAGGACTAAGGAAATGTTTTAGAGATCAAGTGTGGAAATGTTGTATGGCAGCTGTAGCTGTTGCCAGGTCAGAGGGGCTGGAAGGTTCTAGAAAGAATTCAAGGATAGATGGAGAGGAGACACGAGTGGGAGCAGGCTTACTAATACAAAGTGAAGGCAAAGGGCGAAGGCGGCATAATAATGAAGGACTAATGGCCTTGAGGGTCCAAGGACCCTCGATCATTTCCGGGAGCTTAGAGGTGGTCATGTCTGGAAACCCATGTCCACAACTTCAGGGCTGTGCAGCACCAACACCGGCATGTTGGACAGGACTTGATGGTCAGACTAGGACTGTCCCCTTCCAAAGCTGTGGGGATGGCAAGTTAGCAAGACCTCGTTGTATGACACGACTCATTCTATGAAGGGCAGCAGGTCAAGATGTGACTTTTTCTTTTTTTTGGCTATTGCTGGGGTTTTGAACTCGGGCCTTTCCCTTCTAGGCAGTGCTTTACCAGTTGAGCCACTCCCTCCATGCTTTTTTTGCTTTCTTTTCTAGATTGCATCTCTTGTTTTTGCTTACAGCTGGACTCAGAGCAAGATCTTCCCTCCTGTGATTGCTGAGGAGCTGGAATGCAGTTACCTTTGGCTTATTGGTTGAGATGGGGAATCCTCTTTTTTGCTACACTGGCCTTGAATTTAAATCCTCCTGATCCCTACCTCCCTTGAGAGCTTGTTTTATGGCTTGTTCTAATGTAATTCGTAACCCTCTGACATTCTGCCAAGGTTTTAGAAACTGACTAAGATGTTGGAAATTAAACAAGCTCTACCTGAAGATGAGCTGTGAATTCCAATTGTTGTAGGTGTTACAGGTGTTCTGTGGTCTGTTTTTCTTTATGGAAGGATGTGAGTATTTTCTGTGGCTTACTTCCTGATTTCTTATAAAGTTTTTAATTCATCTTCAGGAAATTAGAGTGGTTTAGCCTGAAAGCTAGTGACTCCTGTTAGCCATAGCCAGAATAGAGGACTGATTTCCATTTGTCCAGACTGCCTCTGGTATAGATGGGGAGCTGGAGTAGTATGAGGGATGTTGTTTGAGGGTAGTCCATTCTTAATCCTGGGTCCACCCCCTGTCTGTGGACTGGCTCAGGGTCCATCACTCCCACGTGTCTGTGCTGGCAACGAAAACGTCGATGGGTTAGTCGGGGGAATTTGAGCAACCGGGCTCCACGTGGCACCCAACGAGCACCTGACAGGGACCTCCACCGATCAGTGAGCCCAAGCTCGGTCCTAGCCACATGCTACCAATGCACTAACATCACGGGCTTCTTCTTCTTTTAATTTAAAGTTTTTATTTTTGTAGAGAGATTACCAGTGAGTTGTTTATTTTTCTTGCCCTTTTCCATATTTGATGAGGGAAGAGTGCCATGGCAGTAACAGCTGTGATTCATTGAACCTTTATGGTGTCTGGCTCTGTATGCAGCACCGTGTTGTAGGGTCTTCATGATCAAAACAGCCAGGGTGGGAGGGGGGAGCTGGGTTGTCGATGTCAGCACCCCATTTCCACACCTCAGGGGTGGGAACCCCTCCTGGCCAAGGCCCCATGGTACAGAAGTGTTTCTTGTAGTGGAGACCGCACCCTCCCACTTTGTCTGTCAGATGGAGGAGATCTGAAATTCATGTTGGCCCAGCCCTGGTGCCTCACACCTGTAATTCCAGCTACTACAGAAGGCTGAGATCATGGTTCAAAGCCAGTATGGGTAGGAAACTCCTCAAGACATTTATCTCCATGGAGCCAACAAAAAGCCAGAAGTGGAGCTGTGAAAGTGAATGAAAATGTTTTGGGACAGCGCCCAGCCCTGAGTTCAAGCCCCAGGATTGGCACAAAGGAAAACAAACAAAATTCCCATTGCACAGAGAACTGTTTTATCAGTGATACCTTGTGGGAAGTGCTGTCTCCTCCTGCTTTTGAGTGAAATCGGGGTCCTGTGAGACAGGTGGGTCCTGTGCATCACGAAGCTCTGCTGCCAGGGGCCCAGGGATGGCTGCTCGGTGTGTGGTGTGCCTGCCACCACCGGGGACAGAGGAGCTGCTTCCGCCTGGATCCAGAACTTTCCTAGACTCACAGGCTCTCCTTTCTCCTTCAGGTAGAGGAGGGTTATCTCCCAGACTTGTGGAATTTTCTATTTGTCGTCCTGAGCAATACTTGCCTGCTGCTCCCTGCTGTGAAAATTTCATGTGGCAGTGGGAGAGCCACAGAGCCTGTGGTCATGACTCCATTCACTGGGACGTAACAGGCCTGGGCTTCTTGGAGAATG
This sequence comes from Dipodomys merriami, assembly GCF_024711535.1. Classification (NCBI taxonomy): domain Eukaryota; kingdom Metazoa; phylum Chordata; class Mammalia; order Rodentia; family Heteromyidae; genus Dipodomys; species Dipodomys merriami. Next base: position 373,659 of record NW_027206169.1, on the reverse strand, counting down.
AAGAATTCAGAGATGGGGCCTTCTGGCTCTATCAGAGGTTCAGGTTGACAAATGGAGACGTGGCAGGCTGAGGTCTTTTGTTTTCAGCAATGGCAGGGTAATATCTGCACCGGAAGCAGCTGACAGCTGACAGCATCCCAGTGTTGGCCCTTCGCCCCTCAATTTCATATCCTCCACTCGAAGCCACATAGCTCTTCCCTAAGCTAAATAATGGGACACACAGCTCTCCCAAGAAAAGACAGGGCTCTGTGCGAACATGTGCCTGGGTGAGTGTGCACACTTGTGTGAGGGAGAAGTTTCCACCAATCAGAACAGATGCATCTCAAATAATGACTGACCTTAGAGCTTTTTCATTTCTCCTAGGGATCTGGAACACAATGAAAGCATCTGGAGTTGACTGGGCCCACTGTGCCATGATTTCACATAAACACAGAGACTGAATGTGTCCTGGGGTCTTTGAATTGAGCAGTTGTGGGTGAGCCTGCATCCCACCTTGCCATCTGATTCCTGCATCAACCCCAGGATGCAGCTTCCATCTTTGGACACTTACTTTTGGCCTCCCAGATGCTTCTTGGTTTGAACATTATGGGTCAAGACTACCTCAGGCAAAAACAAAAAAATGTTTGTGAGACCTCATTTCAATGAAACAAGCCAGGTGTGTAGCACATGCCTATCACCCAGATACACAGGAGCTGTAGGTGGGAGGATTGCAGGCGGGGCCAGCCCTGGGTATTTAGATGTGATTAGAACAGTGGGGGCACAGGAGGCAGAGGGTTGGAGGGGTGTGTGGGGGCTGGTTAGCAGGGGGTACCATTGCCAACTATGGTAGAGTGGGAGAAGGTGGTGAATCTCCTGGAGATTGGAAGTCTGGAATCAGGAGGGAGAGACAGGAGGTGCTCAAGTTCCAGGTCTTTGGGATCCCATACACACATCTCCCTGCCTGTCCCTGGCCAGCAAAGCCAGACCCCATCTTCATCCTGGGGTGCACACACAGGCCGACCCACCCTGGGTGCCAGGACCGAGACAAGGAGTGGTCTCGGGAGACATGGCAAACCACAACACAGGACAAGCGAAGGCTCTCTTTGCCCCTTATTTCTCCTTTGGGAACCATTTGGAGCCCTCACTGTGCTCATTTTCTTGGCCTGTGATGTGTTCTTAATCACATTAATTCCTCCTCTAAATATAGAGGCCATCTGCCGCCAGCTGGCTTGTGATCACTGATCGCCCACTTAACAATCACTTCCTGCGGCTGCTGGGTTGGGGTGTCCGTGGGGCCAGGGCAAATCACAGGCCTGGAGGTCCGGAGGCCTAGACCTGCAGGCTTCACCCAAGGGCTGAAGCAGGGCCTCCTTGTGGAGGAAATGTCTGCCTGAATAGCTCATTTGTCTATCTATCTTTATCTATCTATCTATCTATCCATCTATCTATCCATCCATCCATCTATCTATCTATCTATCTATCTATCTATCTATCTATCTATCTATCTATCTATCTATCTATCTATCTATCTATCTATCTATCTATCTATCTATCTATCTATCTATCTATCTATCTATCTATCTATCTATCTATCTATCTACCTACCTATCTATCAACCTACCTACCTAGCTACCTATCTACCTATCTAATGAGTCTATTTTATCTGTCTGCCTGATCTATCTGTCTTCTCTTTCTAATCCATCTATCTGTCTGTCTTATCTGTTTGTCTAGCTAATCCACCCTTCTCTCTTGCTTTGTGTTGGTCTTCTGTTAAAGCTCCTTCTAAGAGGGTGCCAGCCTGGTGGGAGGCACCTGTGCACAGGTTAAGGGATGCTAATGACACATATCCCCTCCCAGCTGGTCTCTGCCCTCCCAGCCGCTGCCTGGTCTATTCCAGCACTCCTGTTAAGGACAATTTACCCTGCCACTGATTACTTTTAAAGTTCTAGATCTCAATTAGAGAGTTCATTACATTTCACCATCTTGCCCCCATTATAGACATTTTCATTATTAAGTTGATTTGGCAGAATGGAAGAGCCCTGCTGAGACCGAAGTGTTACTGTCCACAGTGCCTCCTGCCTGCTCTGCAACCTGCCTGGTTTTAGGGATACCCTTGAAAGCTTTGCTTTGGGACCTCCTCCTCACCCTCCAGTCAGTTAACAAATATTCTTGAGGTCTTGGCTTTGGACTCGGTGCTAGGCTGGGCTGGGCACATGGAGCCGAGTTAGAGTGCTACCATTGCTGTTACAAATACTTGTGAGAAGAAAAACTGCAAAGAAGAAAGATGAAGCTAGGCACAGAAGCTCATGCCTGTAATCCAACCTACTCAGCAGGTTGAGATCTGGGGACTCAGTTTGAAGCTGGCCTGGGCAGGAATGTCTATGAGACCCCTCTCTCCAATTATCCACCAAAAAGCCAAAGTACTGCTGTGGCTCAAATAACAAAGCTCCAGCGTTGAGTGAAAAAATCTCAGGGAGAGTAAACACCAGGACTTGTTCATGTGTGCATGCACATGCATGCAAGTATGAACACACACCACATACACACAAGAAATAAAATAAAATAGAGACGAGGCTTTTCGGACGTTTGGGTTGGGTGGCCTGGGCCCATATCTTTGGCACCACGCAGCCCCACACAGAAGAACTTCTGGTCTAGCCCTTCCTCACAGGTCACGGTGCCTTGCCCATTCCACTGGGACCAGTGGAAGTGCCTCTAAATCCTACATCTTTTAAAATTCATTTATTTATTTTACATTAATTTACTTCACTGTTCTTCTAGAGATGATCAACAGTGGGATTCTGATTACATGAGTCAGGTAACAAGTACATTTCCTTTCCTACAGTGTCTTCCGTTCCCTTGCTCTCTCCCGGTCCCTCTCTTCTGTCTCCACCCGAGAGTTGCGTAGTTCACTTTCACCAGTGTCTAGTGCCCTCCACTATTGCACTTGTCACCTTCTTCCCCTCTAGTTCTGTGCCCTTCCCACACTCTTGCAAAGACATACACGTGAATATACCATACATAAGGAAAAGAAGACTGAATCGTCAAAAACTAAAAACACATACTAGGGAGAACCTGGGGCCATTTGTCTCTGATCTTGGCTTACCTCACTTAACATGATTTGTTCTAGTTCCAGACATTTTCCTGCAACTGACATTATTTTATTCTTTCTAATGATGTGTAAATTTCTATTTTGTATAGGTACCATATTTTTTGGATGCCATCATCTATTGTGGGCATCTGAGTCGTTTCATATTTTGGCTAATGTGAATAGTGCAGCAATGAACATGGATGTGCAGGTGTCCTTATCATATCCTGGCTCATGATGTTCAGGGTAGATGCCCAGGAGTGGAATGGCTGAGTCATAGGGGAAATCTGTGTTTAGTTTTTTGGGAACCTTGGGACTGCTTTCCAGAGTAAGGTTGTACTAGTTTACATTCACACCAGCAGTACAGTAGGGTTCTGTTTCCAACATTTCTTGTTGGAATGCAAAATGTTGGCCAGTCTACCTGTGGTGAGATAGTATCTCAGGGTTGTTTTTATTTGAATTTCCTTTATGACCAGGGATGATGAATATTTCCTCCATGTTTCTTTGCCATGCTTACCATTTCTTCTTCTTCTTCTTCTTCTTCTTCTTCTTCTTCTTCTTCTTCTTCTTCTTCTTCTTCTTCTTCTTCTTCTTCTTCTTCTTCTTCTTCTTCTTCTTCTTCTTCTCCTTCTTCTTCTCCTTCTTCTTCTCCTTCTTCTTCTCCTTCTTCTTCTCCTTCTTCTTCTCCTTCTTCTTCTCCTTCTTCTTCTCCTTCTTCTTCTCCTTCTTCTTCTTCTTCTTCTTCTTCTTCTTCTTCTTCTTCTTCTTCTTCTTCTTCTTCTTCTTCTTCTTCTTCTTCTTCTTCTTCTTCTCCTTCTTCTTCTCCTTCTTCTTCTTCCTCTTCTTCTTCCTCTTCTTCTTCCTCTTCTTCCTCTTCTTCTTCTTCTTCTTCTTCTTCTTCTTCTTCTTCTTCTTCTTCTTCTTCTTCTTCTTCTTCTTCTTCTTCTTCTTCTTCTTCTTCTTCTTCTTCTTCTTTTTAAATATTATTTTATTTTATTTGAGAACATACTGTACAGAGGGGCTACAATTACATGGGCAGGATAAGGCATACATTTCTTACCAAGCATTGCAGCCTCCTCCTTTGTTTACCCTTCACCTCCCTTCCCAGCCTCCCCCCTCCCCCCACCCAATTATACCCCCCTCCCTCCCCCGACATTGTAAAGCTGGTTTTGACATGACATTTTGTACTTCTCATTGTTGCAACAGGTCCACCTGAATCCTTAAACGAATTGTTTGCCCCCATCTCCTCCACATGTTATACTGACATCAAATATAGTGAAAGCGGGGGTTACACTGTGGGGGAGGGACATACAAAGCAACAAAGAAATAATCTTATAAATGCGTTAGAAACATATGCATGAAAGAAACGAAAATATTAAAATACATATTTAAGGGTTCATTTTCCTAACATCACATTATCTGACCTTTTCTGCTTGACTCATACCTATACTAGATATTGCAAATAAGGGAAACCATGGGACCTATGCTTCTTTGGGCTTGGCTTACTTCACTTAATATAATTTTTTCCAAGCCTTTCCATTTCCTAACAAATGGGGAAATGTCATTCTTTCTGATGGAGGCATAGAATTCCATTGTGTATATATACCACATTTTCTTGATCCATTCATCTACTGAGGGGCATCTGGGTTGGTTCCATATCTTTGCTATGGTAAATAATGCTGCAATAAACATAGTTGTGCTGGTAGCTTTAGTGTGGTCTTGTTTGTAAACATTTGGGTAAATGCCCAAAAGTGGGATTGCTGGATCATAGGGGAGATCTATGTGAAGTCTTTTGAGGAACCTCCATACTGCTTTCCAAAGTGGTTGAACAAGTTTACATTCCCACCAACAATGAAGTAAGGTTCCTTTCTGTCCACATCCCCTCCAGCATCTGTTGTTGTTAGAGTTCTTGATTTTTGCTGTTCTAACTGGAGTGAGGTGATATCTCAATGTTGTTTTGATTTGCATTTCTTTTATGGCTAGGGATGTTGAACATTTCTTCATGTGTCTATTGGCCATCCTTCTTTCTTCTTCAGAGAAGTTTCTCTTTAAGTCTTTCGCCCACTTATTTATTGGGCAGTTGTTTCTTTGAGGATTTGTTGTTGGGTGGTTTAATTTTTTGAGTTCCAAGTATATTTTAGATATGAGACCCTTGTCCGTTGTATGGCTAGTAAAGATCTTCTCCCAGGCCGTGGGCTTTCTATTGATCTTGCTAGCTATGTCATTTGCCCTGCAGAAGCTCTGCAACCGTATGCAATCCCATTTTTCCAACCTTTCTTTGATTTGTTGTGCTTCCGGGTCTCTATTCAGAAAATTTCGTCCTGAGCCAAGGAGACCTAAGGTTTCTCCTATTCCATCCTGTAATGTTTTCAGAGTGTCTGCTTTGACTTCAAGGTCTTTGATCAATTTGGAGTTGATTCTGGTGCAGGGTGATATATAAGGATCTAGCTTTAGTTTTCTACATGTAGTTAACCAATTTTGCCAGCACCATTTACTGAAGAGGCTGTCTTTCTTCCATTCTATTGTTTTAGCTTCCTTATCGAAGGTTAGATGGCTATAGGTCTATAGGTTCATTTCTGGGTTTTCAATTCTATTCCATTGGTCCTGAGGTCTGTTCTTATGCCAATACCAAGCTGTTTTGATTACTAGGGCTTTATAGTAGCGTTTGAAATTTGGTATTGATATTCCTCCAGCAGTGTTCTTTCCGTTGAGGAGCGTTTTTGCTATTCGGGGTCTTTTATTGTTCCATATGAATTTTTGGATTGCCTCCTCTATTTCCTTGAAGAATGAGGGTGGAATTTTGATAGGTATCGCGTTGAATTTGTAGATAGCCTTGGGAAGTATTGCCATTTTCACGATGTTAATCTTTCCAATCCAGGAGCATGGGAGGTTTTGCCATTTTTTAAGTTCTGTGTTGATTTCCTTTTTCAAGATTTTAAAGTTTTCTATAGAGGTCCTTCACTTCTTTGGTTAAGTTAATTCCTAGGTATTTTATTTTTTGTGGGGCTATTACAAATGGAGTTGCTTTCCTAATTTCAGCCACACTTTTCTCATTGTTGGCATATAGAAAAGCCATTGATTTTTGGGGGTTAATTTTATAACCTGCTACTTTGCCAAAGTTTTGAATCAGCTTGAGTAATTTGGGAGTGGAGTCCATGGGATTCTTTAAATACAAGATCATGTCATCTGCAAAGAGGGAGAGTTTTATTTCTTCTTTCCTTCCGTAATTGGATCCCCTTTATGTCTGCATCTTGTCTTATTGCTGTAGCTAGGCATTCTAATACTAGATTGAAGAGAAGAGGAGAGAGTGGGCATCCTTGTCTCGTTCCTGAGTTAAGAGGAAATGGCTTTAGTTTTTCACCATTGAGTATAATGCTGGCTGTAGGTTTGTCATATACAGCCTTTATTGTATTGAGGAATGTTCCATGGATTCCTAATTTTTCCAGAACCTTCATCATAAAGGGGTGTTGGATCTTGTCGAATGCTTTTTCTGCATCTATTGAGATAACCATGTGGTTCTTATTCTTGCTCCTGTTGATGTGATGAATAATATTAATTGATTTGCGTATATTGAACCAGCTTTGCATCCCTGAAATGAATCCTGTTTGATCATGGTGTATGATTTTTTGGATGAATTGTTGAAGTCGATTGGCCAAAATTTTGTTGAGAAGTTTTGCATCAATGTTCATCAAAGAAATGGGTCTATAGTTCTCTTTCTTTGATGAGTCCTTGCCTGGTTTTGGGATGAGGGTTATGATGGCTTCATAGAATGTATTTGGTAGTGAGCTTTCTCTTTCAATTTCATTGAAGAGTTGGAGGAGTATTGGTGTGAGCTCTGCTTTGAAGGCCTTGTAAATTTCCGCTGTAAAACCATCTGGTCCTGGACTTTTCTTAGCTGGGAGGTCTCTTATTGCTGTTTCTATTTCCATGCTTGATATTGGGCCTGTTAAGCTGGTTTAACTCATCTTGGTTTAGTTTTGGCATGTCAATATTTGCTAGGAAAAGGTCCATTTCTGTCAAGTTCTCAAACTTATTAGCATAAAGTTTTGAGAAGTATTCCCTCATAATGTTCTGATTCTTGGTTGTTTCCGTGGTGATGCTTCCATTCTCATTTCTGAGTTTATTAATTTCGGTGTGTTCTCTTCTTTTTCTGATAAGATTTGCTAAGGGTCTGTCAATTTTGTTAAGTTTTTCGAAGAACCAACTCTTTGTTTTGTTGATTCTTTCTATAGTTTTTTTGGATTCTAATTCATTTAATTCTGATTTAATTTTGATTATTTCTTTCCGTCTACTGGATTGGGGTTTATCTTGCTGCTCTTTTTCAAGGAGGTTTAGATGTGTCATTAAATTGTTAGTTTCCGATCTCTCCAATTTCTTGATGTAGGAGCTCAGAGGTATAAACTTGCCTCTGAGTACTGCCTTTGCTGTGTCCCAGAGGAGCTGGTAATTTGTGTGTTCATTTTTGTTGAAAAGCATGAACATTTGAATTTCCTTTCTAATCTCTTCCATGACCCACTCATGATTCAGCAGTGTGTTGTTCAGCCTCCATGTGATACCGGACTTTCTTTGGTGGCTTTTGGTGTTGAGTTCTAATTTTATTCCCTTGTGGTCAGAGAGAATGCAAGGTATAACTTCAATGTTTCTGAATTTACACAAGTTTGCTTTGTGGCCTAAAATGTGGTCTCTTTTAGAAAACGTTCCATGTGCTGCTGAGAAGAACGTGTATTCTGATGCTGCTGGGTGAAATGTTCGGTAAATGTCTGCTAAGTCTAGTTGATCTATGCAGCTGTTTAGATCTGCAGTTTCTCTGTTGAGTTTTTGCCGAGTTGATCTATCTAGTGGGGAGAGTGGTGTGTTAAAATCCCCAACAATTAATGTCTTTGGATCTATATGGGATTTGAGGGAAATTAGTGTTTCTTTGATAAATTTGGGTGCTCCATTGTTTGGCGAATAGATATTTAGAATTGTAATTCCCTCCTGAAGGAGAGATCCTTTAATTAGTATGTAGCGACCTTCTTTACCTCTTCTCACGAATTTTAATTTGAAGTCTATTTTATCTGATATTAGGATTGCAACTCCCGCCTGTTTATGAGGGCCGTTTGCTTGGTAGATTTTGTTCCAGCCTTTAACCTTGAAAATATGTTTGTTTTTACGGGCAAGATGTGACTCCTGCAGGCAGCAGATTGAAGCGTCTTGTTTTTTAATCCAACTAGACAGTCTATGTCGCTTAATTGGAGAGTTCAGTCTGTTAACGTTAAGAGATAGTACTGAGAGGTATTTGGGAGTTCCTGCCATGTTATCCACCTTCTTGGGGGCTGCGAAAACTGGGTTCTTCCTAAGGTTCTTAGATTCTCAGTTTGGGTGCAGTTTCTTGGCCTTTGTTGCGGTCTTGTTGGTTTTCTATGTGTAGGACATCTTTAAGAATCTTTGGCAGGGCTGGTTTGGTGGAGATGTATTGTTTCAATATTTCTTTGCTTTGGAAGGTTTTTATTTGGCCTTCAGTTATGAAGGAGAGTTTAGCTGGGTACAGTATTCTTGGCTGATAATTACTTGTTTTTAGGGCATGGCCTACGTCATTCCAGGCTCTTCTTGCTTTGTTTGTCTCTGCTGAGAAATCTGAGGTAATTCTAATTGGTTTCCCTTTGTAGGTGATTACCCTTTTCTCCCTGACAGCTTTAAGGATCTTTTCCTTGGTCTGGGTTGATCCTGTGTGGATTATAATGTGACAGTGGGATGTCCTTTTCTGGTCTGGTCTATTTGGGGTTCTAAAAGCTTCTTGTATCTGAATAGGCCTATCTTTTTGTATGTTTGGGAAGTTCTCTGCTAGGATCCTTTTAAACAAATTTCCTAGACCATTAACTTCTGTTTCTAGGTGCTCCTCTATACCCATTATCCTTAGATTGGGCCTTCTGATGGTGTCTTCCAGGTGTTGGATAGACCTATCATATTTCTTGGACTTGTCTTGGATGGTTGTATGTTCTTTCTCTATAATATCTAGGCTGTCTTCAATCCCTGAGATTCGATCTTCTGCATGGTCTAACCTGCTGTCAAGACTCTCTACTTTGTTTTTTATCTCTTTTCCTTCTAATTGGTCAGCTTTGATGGCTTCAAGTTCTTTGTTGAAGCTCTGTTTTAGGTCTTGTATGAATTTCTTTACTTCCTTAATTTGGTGTTCAGTGTTTGTTCTCAAATCACTTAGTTGATTGGTTATGGTTTCTTTGGACTCCCATTCCTTCTGTTGGGTTCCATTCAGCATTCCCTTTGTGGTCTTCCTGACTTCCTTCAGCTCTTTGTTAATGGATTCCATGAATGCCTTTAGTGATCTTTGTGTATTCTCTACCTGGTCTCTCAATTCCTGAATTACTCTTTGATTAGCTTCTTCCCGTCTGTGGGATTCCTGCAGTTCTCTTTCTTCCCGTTCGTGGGAATCCTGCAGTTCTCTTTGAGTGTTCTCTGCCTGCTCACGCTATTCCTCCCTTTCTCTTTGAGCATTCTCAATTTGTTCATGCAAATCCTGTATCATTTTTTGAGTAGCTTCCTCACGCTTATGATATTCCTGTATAAACTTCTGGGATGCCTCCTCTCTCTCCCTATCACGCTCATACAGAGTCCTTTGTACATTGTCAAACTTCTCATTTATCATGTTTGCTATTAGCGTTTGTAGAGCTATTTGGGAACTCTCCTCTGGATTATTCTTTATCTGTTCTAATCCCTGATTATCAAGATTGGGAATTGAGATACCCGAATTTGCCATTTTTCTTGTGTTTTTCCGGCTTACTCGTCCCATTTGAGATGAAGATTGCACCAGTTTTATGCTAGAACACTATCTTAAGGCAACCATCAACCAAAGTTTGCGTTTGTACAGTCAATAATCTACAGATATAATCTAGTTCAACAGATACATCTATTCAACATCAAACAACTATATGTTAAAGTACTTCGAACCGCAGAAAAGAATTTGGAAAACCAGAAATTATTAGGATTAGGGAGAAATGTGGGTAAATAATAGGAATAGATTGGTGTGGGGAGGCACAGGGGGAGTTAAATATGTCCTAATCACAATGCAGGAAATGGGTTGGGTAGGATGCAAGTAGAGAGAGAGAGAGACCAGAAAAAAATAGAAACGTAAAAATTAATGTTATTTTAGAAGTTAAAAGACCGTCTATTTAGAGAGGAATGTGAATATGTTCCGAGAAGGGGAGGGACATAGAGGAGATGTGAAAAACTTTAAGGATGGGAAAGGGAGAAGAAAAGATCAGAAGTTCAGTAGAGCTAGACAAAAAACAAAAAGATAATTAAGAAAGAAAGAATAAGAGAAAGAAGACAAGAAAAGAAAGGAAAACGCTCATTCACATATTCCTAAAATAAAAATTATAAGATGAGAAAAAAAAAAGTTACTGGAAAACAATTATTTTTTCAGAAGAGGCAAAAATTAAAGATTAATAAAAGTTTTAGAAGGGAAAATATATATATATGAGGTAGCAAAAAACAAAAAAGAAGCAAAAAAAGAAAAGAAGAAGAAGAAAAAAAAGAAAAAAAAAAGTCTTTTGATTTTTTGGGGGGGAGGGGGAGGAGTGGGAAGAATCCTGTATCTCCCTTTTGCCTCTAACCAGTCTCTTGTTGGAGTCTCTGGTCAGCTTGAGGTCCTGTGGCTTGATTGGTTTCTTAAGTCGGTTGGTTGGAAGAGGCAGAAAAATGCTCTGCTTTACCCAAGATTTTGAGATCCCCCTCCCAGGTTAGTTTTCTGGGAGGGTGATCTGCTTTGAGAGTCACTAAAGAGGGGGATGTGGTGATGGGGCTAGGTTCTGGGTAGAGTTGAGGCCTTTCAACAAACAGTAGCTTTTCCCTGGGGCTATTTTGTGATAAAGCTCACAGAGCCCAGCCTGGAGCCATTCTCAGGGTTTCTGTTTTTCAATTGATTGTGGTGGCTGCTAGAGGGAGGGGCAGCCTCTGGCTCTGGTTACTCAGTGAGGCAAGGCACTCCAATGGCTGGCGCCTGAGCTGGGTGACTTTTCCCTGGATGGTGCTGAGTCTGGCAGGTCACTTCGCCGTTAAGTTCTTGTGACCTGCTAAATGACTCGTTTTATTCCAAGGCCTGAGCTGGAGCTAGCAGCTCCTCCGAGCTTTGTCGGTATCCAAGGTGGAGATCACCGGTGCTGGGGGGGGGGAGGGGTAGCCTTCCCTCCTCTGCTTCCTGAGAAGGAGTGAGGATGTCGGGCTTGTACTCACGCCGAGTCTTGGATCCTGGGTCGTCTCTGGTCTGCAAACAGCAGGATGAAGATTTCCGCTCCTTGTCGGTTCTTGTTGGTGTTGAGTAGAATCCGCTCGTCCGCAGCGTCTGGCTCCTTCGTCCCGGACTCTCTGTGTCTCAGGTATGACCCCGAGGTGGTGGTCGCCACCGCGACCCTGCCGCCGTAGCGGCAGCTGCTGTGTTTCCTTGGCTTCCCCTCTCTTGTCTAACTCTCTGTCCTGTGATGGCACACTTGGTGTGATTCTCTGGCTTAGGACTGTTCACTAGAACTCTAAAATTGCTTTCTATGCGAGAGCTTGTTCAGATTCCAGCTTCTCCTCCGCCATCTTCCCGGAACTTCTTCTTCTTCTTCTTTTCTTCCTCTTCCTCCTCCTCCTCTTCCCTCCCCCCTCTCCTCCTCCTCCTCCCTCCTCCTCCTCTTCCTTCCACCTCCTCTCCTTATTCTTCTGTCTGTCATGGGGCTTGAACTCTGGGCCTGGGCACTGCCCTTCAGATCAAGGCAAGTACTCTACAACTTAAGCCATAGCACCACTTCCAGTTTCCTTGTGGTAAATTGGAGGTAAAAGTCTCATGGGCTTTCCTACCTGGGCTGGCTTTCAACCATGATCCTCCAATCTCAGCCTCCTGAGTAGCTAGGATTACAGGTGTGAGTCACCGGTGCTCCGCTTCTCACCTCTTCGGAGAAATCAGTCCTTATCTCCCTTCCCCATTTAGTGATTAGTGTACTAGATTGGGGAGGGGTTAGTTTCTTGAGCTCCTTGTATATATTGGATATTAGGCATTTGTCTGATGTATTGCTAGTAAGGATCTTTTCCCAATTGGTTGGCTGTATTTCTAGGTGATTCTGTCCTTAACTGTGCAGAAACTATTTTATTTTCATGTAGTCCAGTCTCTCTCCTATCTGTTGGGCCCCTAGGACTCTATTCAGGAAGTTCCTGACTATACCTGAAAGTCTAATGTCTCTCCTACTCTGTCTTGTAGTAGTTTCAGTTTTTGAGTCTGATATTGAGATCTTTGATCCACTTTGAACTGATGTTAGTGCATGGTGAAAGGCAGGGATCCACTTTAGTTTTCTTCATATAGCTGCCCAGTTTTCCCAATACCAATTGTTGAAGAGGCGATGTATTTTCCACTGTATGTCTTTGGCTCCTTTATTGAATATCAGATGACTTTATAGTGATTTTATTTCTGGGTCTTCTAATCTGTTCAATTGAACTTTGGATCTATTTTTGTGCCAATACCAAGCTGGTTTTTTTGGCTTTGTAGTAGAGCTTGAAATCTGGCATTGTGATACCACCACATTGCTCCATCTCCCCCCAAATTGCTATGGATATTCTAGGTCTTTTGTTGTTCCATATGAATTTTTGGATAATTTTCTCTATCTCAGTAAAGAACATCATTGGGATTTTGATGGGTATTGTTTTGAATTTAGCAGTATGGCCATTTTCACAATATTTATTCTACCTATCAATGAACATAGACTATCTTTCCATTTCCTTGTGTCCTCTTTGATTTCTTTGTTCAGAATTTTTTTGCTGGTACTGAAGCTTGAACTCAGGAACTGGGTACTTTCCCTGAGCCTCTTTGTACTCAAGGTAGTTCTCTACCACTTGAGCCCCAATAATACTTCTGGCTTTTTTGAGTGGTTTATCAGAGATAAGAGTCTCAACAGAGACTTTTCTGCTCAGGCTGGCTTTGAACCATGATTCTTATAGCTTAGCCTCCTGAGTATCATGGACTACAGGTGTGAGCCAACTGCACCTGGCTCTTTCTTCAGATTTTTATAGTTTCCATTGTAAAGATCTTATAGGTCTTTGATTGCTAGGTACTTGTTTTTGAGGCTATTACAAATGAAGTTGTTTTCATGATTTCCCTTTCTGATTGTACCTTGTTTTGGCATACAGAAAAGCTACTGATGTTTTGTGGGTTAATTTTGTTTACTGCTACTTTACCAAAGTGGTTGATCAGCTGTAGGAGCTTGGGGATGGATTTTTTGGGTCCTTTAGGTATAAGATCATATCATCTGCAAATGGGATAGTTTGATTTCTTCTTTCCCTCTATGAATCTCTTTTATGTCCCTTTATTGCCTTATTTGTTGTTGTGTTCTTGAAGATGGTCATTCTGACTGGATTGAGATCCCTTTTTAACAGACAAGATATTTTTGGGAGGGGAAAGAAACCTTATTTGGGTCTTCAATGATCAGTGACCTTTCCAAGAGCAGCTCTATTTTATTATCTGTTGAGATAAAAATCTCATGTTGAGTATAACCTAGACAAAATGTGTGAGAAATTACATTTTAAACATCTGGGCAAAGTCTGATGTTTCCTTTATAGAGACTGCATACTACTTCACACTCTGAATGGACCATTATGTGTTCTGCTTCCTCATTTCACAATCTGTTCTGTGTGCATAAGTCACCACAGAAAGAAGGTGGCTGGAAATCCATTACTATTTTCAGTTCTGTGTCATGGCTTCTCAAAGCGGAAATCCTGGGTTCAAGATACTTAATTTTAATGTTGTGAAGAATGCCACGTGGTGGCGTTTCTCAGAGATAGAAGCACCTTGTAGGTGGGGCAGCACTTTCTTCCTCCGTGGGTGTCAGTGTATTCTAGGTGCTGATGACACAGAGTTCCACTGGAATTCACATCTCTTTCACTAGTGGCGTGTGCCAGCCCATTTCCTGCCCAACTCCATGTTTACCCTATGAAGTATAGCGGTTCCTGTGAATTACCCAGAGCTCTTTGCAAGTTAGTTATTCACCTTGTGTCCCGCATCTGTATACAAAAGCTCTTCCCAGACCCAAATCACCTTCCTTTAGGTCCTTCTTACATGGTGAAGTTCTACATTTTTACATAATTAAGTAGGCATATATATTTAATTATTAAAATTATCTTAAAATAGTTATGCCAAGGGGTTATTCATGCAGACAAGTCAATCGACTTCACTCCTTTCATCATTCATATATGTATATCTTTAATTTTAGGGTGGGAGGAGTTCCAATATTGTTTAGAAAGTTTGTTTAATTCCCTAATGGCACCTGTGACCTTCTTGGAGTTTTTGGTTTTTACGTTTTTATTGGAAAGGCTTTCTGTGGTTGGAACTTGGGGTTTTGTGCTTGCCAGGCAGGTCGCCAGCATTTTGTGCTTTAGTTGATTTCCAGCTAGGGTCTTATGCTTGTATCTGAGACCAGACTTGGACTGTGATACTCTTATCTCTGCCATCCATATAGCTGGGATTGTAGGCATGTGCTGCTACACTAGGCCTGTGGTTTTTCACTTTACATGTATGTCTTCACCTATATGTAATGTTGATTTTATCCTACAAGTGGATGAGGTTCCTCTTTCAAAGTTTTCTGATTGATAATGCACTGTCTCCCAACAGTTTATAAAAAATCCAGTATTTATTTTACAACTAAGTGACTAATCTTTTCATAATTTAGTATTTATACAAAAAGGGCATCACATTCTGATTTCTCTCCTTATTAAGTGGCTTGAACACAAGAACTTGCACTTGCTCAGCTTGCTTGTAAAGCTGGTGCTCTACTAATGGAGCTATGTTTCCAGCCTGGGTTTTGGCTGTTTTGGAAATAGCTTCTCAAAGACTTTTCCCCCTGGGCTGCCATGATCTCAGCTAGGATTATGGGCATGGGCCACTGGCACCCAGTAAATGACTGTTTAAAATATGCATGCAATTTCAGAGTTGAAACAGTTCAACAGAGAGCAGAACTGTGTCAAATTATCTGTTACACTTTGGAGACGTCATATTACATCCTGAATTTGCTTTATGGATTTTAGTAAATATGATAGCTTTCCTTATCTGCATCTTGTACCTCTCATAAATGCATTCATAAGTCATTTATAGCTTTTACATTCCTGTAAGAGGGATGCAGTGAGAATCAAGGAAAGGCATTGATTTTTGAAATCTTTTGGTTCAACTCATGCTAGCTTTGTATGGTGGTGGCTGCAGGGCAAAGATGTCTGACTCTCCCTAGGGGAGGGCATCTCTTGGGACCCTGGGACCTGGGCAGTCTGTCATGACAGAAAAGTGCGCAGCTAGGCAGTTTGGCTTGGGCAATAGAAAAGATCTTCATGAGGTGGAGGTTAGAAGTCTGAATTCAAGGCCAGCAAAGTTGGCTTTTGGTGAGGGCTTGGGGCAGATGTGTTGGTGCTAGGCTGACATTGATGGTGAGCCACCACATGGCAGGTGGTATGCCAGGCCTCCACATGGCTGGGCGGACCATGGGTGTTTTTGTAGGGGCCCTGCTGGGAGGATGCTGGGAGAGCTTGGGAGGAAGTTTGGCCTGAGAATCAAGGGCAAATGGGAGGCTTTGGAGCAGATTCAAGAGGCACAGATGGGGCGGGGGAAGGCGTACAGGAGGGCAGGAGGGCAGCAGGAAAATGGGGGCAGCGAATGTCAGCACAGACAACCAGCCATAGCAATCTCCACCACAGACTTTTATGGGGAAAGGAGAGGAGGGGAGTCGCCTGGACACTTGCAGGGAAGACTAATCCCGACTCCACCCATTCCTAGCAGTGTCACCCTGGGGATTTTTAAAAAAACTACTCTCAGCTCAGCTCTTCAGTTGGCATGGTGAGAGGAGCAGGGCACAATGAGTTGATGGGTGTCACCCTGGCAAGAGGCCCAGAGAAGGTTCCTCGTGGGTGATAGCTCTCGCAGGGGATTCCTAGATTAAAGGTGATCACACTGACTAAAGATGAACCCCATGGAAAGAGGGGGCTCTCTGGTAGTTCCCATGTGTCTGAGCCTTGGAAATTTATGAAGAATAGATGATGTGCATGGAGTGCCGGACCTACCTCTGGGCCCAAATCTGAAGACAATGGCAGCTTTTATATCTTGCTATCAAAATCATCCAAATGTCCTTGGCTGCATGTTATGAGGATGCCCAGGTGGCCTATGGGACCCGTTGGGAAGGAGCTGGGGACCACACTCTACCCGGAGCCACCAGAGGAGAGCTAGCAACTCTGTGATGTTGAGCGCATGTGCCAACTTGGAGTGCAGGAGATGCTGCCCATCAGGCATTCCATGTGTCCACAATGGACCACCCTTTTGACCTGGCCTTGTCCATATCCACTACTTGAGAGCAAAGTAAGTGGGCAGCGGTGGCTGCGAACAAATCCATTTCTGGGACCCACACTACTCCAAGGCCAGCCTTAATGCATCCATGAGGGAGGGTCCTCATAAGCTAATTACCATCCAGGAGGCTCTGCCTCTAAAAGGCAACATTCTCCCCCCTATCCTCCCCACCTGTTCAAGCCATAGCAACCCTCCATCTTGGGATAGTCTGTTGCAGAGCCACAGCGAGCTGGAAAACACACGTCACATGGTGAGAACAGCATGCTGGACTCCAGAGTGATTGTAGAAGTATTACAGGATCATGCAAAAGCCGTTATGAAAATCGATTCTAACACCAACATGGCTTATCTGTCACCATTGCTACTCAGCTGGCCCGCAGATCCCTGTGTCCCCAGCCTCTCCCAGCCCCCACTCCCCTGCCGCCTGGATGGGCTTGCCATTTTAGTGCTATGGGCCATTGGGTGTCATCAGGACAAAGCTTTGTGCATCTCGCTGTTCCTGGTGGGGCCCTGGGGCTCCTTCCAGACTGGCAGGTGATGGCTGAGTGTGTGGAGGAAGGCACAGTTGCCTCTCTTCCCAGGGACTGTGTGGAAATTATGTTCTTATAATGAGGGTCCTGAAGAACCCCCTGCCCCCCAGGCTTAGATGGTGCTGCTGTACGATGCTCACCAGGCACATAGCAGCTGTTGATTATGACAGAACATGGCATGATGGGGGCCGGGAGTTCCCCCAGGAACAAACTCCCACTACACTGCCTGGCTGTCGCCATTAGTAGTGCCTTTTGAGGTGACAGGCTGGGTGAAATGTCGCCATTGGCATCCTGTCTCTGCCTGCCCATCTTGGGAGAGCCCTAGATGGTGAGGTACCCCATGACATTATTAATGCCACTTTGCTGAAAATTTCACACACTCACACAAATGCCTTATGGCATTTCCTGCTTTCATGGGGCTGCAAGGATGGAGAGAAAAAGTCCCGAAATAGCAGCTCGGTGCTGGTTGTCAAGGCAACGGGACCCTCCATCTAGCAGCGGGGACTGCCAAGCTGGGTTCCCGGAAGGGAGGGGCAGGGCCCTCCAGGAGCCTCAGATCTTGGCTTTATAAATTTAGGGGGGCCTCCTCTCCACCCATGTGTCCCAGCAAACAGGGGTGGCCGGGGTCAGCTGGTGAAACCAGACAGACAAAGGAGGAGTATGCTGCCAAGTGCAGCGGGCAGTGTGGAGTTGGATATGGCTGGGCTTCTCGTAATCTCTAATGGGCTCATGGGTGGATATTCATGGCTAGGTGTTAGGGAAACCTTTGGCCACTCTGTTTTGGAGATCCTGCAATGGTTTAGGAGTGTGGTGGGGCTATCAGAGCAAGGATGGAGTTGGCTGGAAAATGGGGAGATGGTTAGGGAGGCTGGGGTGGTATGGGTTGGGAACGTATGTGTTAGGTTGTGGGGTGGGGGTGCTTGCTCCTTGCCGGACCCCCGGGAGGAAGAGTTCCCCTTGGACACAGAGCAGGGAAGTGGCTCCACTGAGCATTGGAGGAATTGAGCTTTCCTGGCCCTTTTCACCCCTGGAGTAGCACTTACATTGAGTTTTCAAAACCCCGAACACCCATCCACACATGGCCCAGGAATGGTGTAGGGTCTTCAGTCTTGAAGGCTGGCCTCCAGTCTGGACACACTGTGTACTCTTTCTTATGCATTTGAGACCCATTGTGTGCTCCTGGTTGTGTTAAGAAAGGCTTGGTCACTAGGCCCAGTGTGTGCTTTTGGGTGTGAAGGGCAGGTTAGAACATCTACTGTGTGTTTTTGGTTGAAGTAGGCGCACTGTGTGCTCTTGGGTATATTATTCAGGGATAAGCCAATAGACCTAGTGTGGGCTTGGGCATACTATGTCCTTGTGTGTCTTTGAATGTTTTATATTCACTGTGTGCTCTTGGGAAGTTCAGTTCATGTGGGCCAATAGACCTACTGTGTGCTCCTGGCTATGCTAGTCAAGGGTGAGTCAGTAGACCTACTGTGTGTTTTGGGGTGTATTAGGCAAGGTCAGATGGAACAAGTGAAGTTGTCACCACTAATAGGGTTTGCTTCCCAGGGGTCCCCTCGTCTTTCATTTTGGGGTAGATCAGCCTGCTCAAAACAAGAAGCAAAATACTGTTCTCTATCATGCAGGGAAGCCTCATCCAACTGTGTCTGGACAACACCGAGCTCCTTCTTTCAAGGCCACGGGTCAACCAGTAGGAGAGATCTGCGGGAAATTTGAATTGTGAGGTGTTTGCTGTGAATCTAACAAATGAATTGGCAAGCATGAAGACCGCCCCCCCCCCTCCAGCCTCAGCACGGAGATGCTGCAGGAAGAAAGCTCAGCTGGTATTCATGTGCTCAGAGAGACAGAAGCCAGCCCAGCAGCCTGGATTGTGGATCAGTCAGTGAATTGCCCTGAGGTGATGGCTCTGTCGGCTGGGGTCCTCCACCCACCTATCACAGCCTTGCTGACATTCTCCATTGGGTTCCCTGATGCCATGATGCTGAGAGACCTGGGAAATGGCCAGTGTCACCCTGGGTACAGAGAGACACCCCATACACTTTTGAAGCTTGGTTTTCAGTGAGGGATATTTTTCTGGGGACCGTATCCAATGAGTTCAAGGCCGGGACTCAACACCTCCCCTCCGCTGTTGACTCACAGTAACAAATATGAGAGCCGGGCATGACGTTTAAGGCCCAGTAGGGGACAGGGCCCGAAAGGAAATCATAACGAAATTGGGAGAGAAATGAGGAGAGGTGGAAATGAGCACAGAACCATAGGACATGACTCCCCCAAGCAGGTTTATGACTCAGAGAACCCCAAGTCTGCATTCATCTTCTCTAAGCCTTGTTCCTGGCTTGGAATCATGCATTCTACATAATAGGACCAGAAATCTGAGTACAGGCATCCTGCTCACTCACACACCTGCAAACCTGCATTGCAAATGGGGCAGAAAATGAGATGTGGGATTATCAGGACAAGTGTGGCCTCGTCCCCCCACGCCTGTGTTCACCTTGAGGCAATCAGGAGAGTGGAAATCCCTGCTGTCCAATGTGACCCAGCCCTCCTTCCTTCCTGACAGGACTTGGGTTTGAATTCATGGCCTCTCACTTTCTGGGAAAGTAATTCACCACTCTCTGAATGGTCCTGGTGTTTTGTCTTTTCTTTTTTCTTCTTTGGGGCTGCTGGACTTGGAACTCAGGATTTTGCTCTTGCTTGGCTGGCACACTACTACATGAGCCGTGTCTCTGGCCCCACTTTTTGCTAGTTATCCTGGAGATGAGGTTTTTCAGACTTTTCTGGTGAGGCAGATTTTGAACTGCAATCCTCTGACCTCAGCCTCCTGAGCAGTTGGGATGGCAGGAGTGTAATCTGAGCCAGGGCCTGACACTGAGTTTATACAGCTTTCCAGTCCTGTAGCCATGAGACGCAGAGACAGGGACAAGGTGCACTTCCACGTTGCTTTCCTGACGACCTTCACCCTCCATGCAAGAAGGACGATGGCATGGTGGGGTGCAAGGACCCTCCACGTCCGTGTCCATGCTTGGCCTGGCCTGGCCTGGCCTGACATGGCCACTGCTTCCACAAGGCTGGCTTCTAGGTTGGGAGGCCCAAGTGAATGGAGCTCCAAGATTCTTTGCTTTTATGTCTAGGAGGCTGTGACCCCCAGATCTTCTACAGCAGTGAGCAATGTTGCTTCTGGGATGCTGGGATGGGACACCCCCAATTCCTTCGGACAGACAGAACACCCTGCCTGCAGAATTCCTCATCTCCCTGGAAACAGAATGGGGATGTAATTCAGACCTCTTCACTTCCCATCGCTTTGAGGTAGGGGTGAATGACTGGGAGGCTTGGTTGGCTTTCCACAGCCTTATTTGGTGCTTGGGGAGGAGATGGAGCTGAACCCTGTGGGTACAGCCGCCCTACCTGACTGATGGACTTACAGCCACTTCCACGGCCACAGCCACAGTCACAGCCACCTTTTACTCTCAAGGATCCACTGAGGCATGGATGGCCTCAGAGGCTCTACATGCTGACTGGGGCTGAGGAGCAAGTGGGGTTCCAGAATGATCTGTGCTCACCCTCCCTCTCACGTTGTCTGCCACCTCCCCTCGTACCAGCCCCTCAGACAGGACATATTTCAGCTCTGCAGCTTTCATCTGGAAGACTGTCAGCTCATTGTTCAGAGGAGTCACACCGTGGAAATCCTCCCTGCGTAAGCAGTGCGATTGTGGAAGTGCATTTGTAGTGCAGTGTGTGCCTTCAGGGATGGTCACATTTTAGATCTGACTTCCACATCTGTCCTCTGAGCTTGACTCATTCCACAGGCTACTTGTTTCCCTGAGAAAGACATAATATTATTCTTAATTTAATTCTATTGTATATATTTAATATATTTAATTCGTATATATTCATATATATGTACATATAATTCATATATATATATATATATATATATATATATATATGAGTAAGCATAGAAACCTTGGAACAATATATGTGCTTACTTTTATGTTCTAGTCCAACATGAAATTTAAATATGGATGGGTAACTTTCTTTTTCTCTTTTAAGTCTGAGACTGAGACTAGAACCTGGCACTTTCCTCATTGACTGGCATTCTACCGATGGAGCCACACCTTCAACCCCTGATTGGTAAGTTTGAGAACTTAATATGTTTAAAAACTTTTAGTTTGGAAAATCACCAGCATAGACTAAAGAAAAAAAAATAGCTTAGCAAGATCTGGGCTGTCATCCGTTTGTAGCATCCATCATAGAAATCAAGTGTGATCATAATATATCAAGAGCATTTACAAATCAATAAGATGAAGGCTGATTACCTTTGTCAAAATAGTGGGTAAAAGACACAAATGGTAATTTGCAGTTTCCAAGATGTGGGAAAATATGTTTCCAACTAAGGAAATAAAAATGGAAACAAGACGCATTTACTATAAATTTGGTGTTCCCAAAGAGGCAGGGCAAACACTTCAAGCAAAGGCCACCCTAAAGTGTATGGGGAAACTTGAGTTCACTGATGTTAGCTGGAACAAATGTTGTGGAGCATGAACAATGTCAAATCTCTGGACCCACATTAATCTCTAAATAAATTTTATTTCCTTGAGCCTTCCCTTCCTGTCTCCTTTAGGAAACAATACTCAGATTTACAGCGATGTAAATGGATGGCTTTTTTTGCCTCCACATAGATTTTATTGTGCATCTGCAGTGGGGGTTGGGTCTGTATTAAAAGGAAAGATTTGTTTCTACCACTTCCTATATATGCAGTAATTGCAATTCTTTTTGACCAATTTGTAGAAAAATTGAAGTCAAGGCTAGGAATTTTCCCCCTTTTTATTTTTCTTTCCATTCCAAAAATTACACCAGAACTTATTCTTGAGGTGTAGGTGTGTGTGTGTGTGTGTGTGTGTGTGTGTGTGTGTGTGTGTGTGTGTGTGTGTGTGTGTGTGCCAGCACTGTGGTTTGAACTCAGTACCTCACACTTGCTAGACGTGGTGTTCTTCCACTTAAGCCAGGGGCCTCCAGCTCCTTTGTGCACTGGTTATTTTCCGGGTAGGGTCTCACTCTATGCCTGGCCTGGCCTGGCCTGGGTTGTCCTCCTGCACGTATTGCCTGTGTTGCTCGGGATGCCTAGTGTGTACAACCATGCCTATCCATTGTGCTTCCTCTTTGGCTGGGATTACACATATGTGCACCACCACACTCAGCCACTGGTCAAGATGGGGGACTCAGACTCTTCTGTCCTGGTTTGTCTTGAAATTTGATCCTCTTGTTCCCACTTCCCAAGTAGCTGGAATAACAGGTGAGTCAGTCACCATGGTCAGCCCTGCATATGCTTTTAAAAAATATTCAATTTCATAAAAAAAACACCACACAAGACATCTATCCTCTGGCCTGTTTAAAAACTGACACCATGCCCTGTTTTCTCCTGATGCTGGTTTGTAGCCTCATCCTGAAACCGGCCAAGATCTTGGTTGCTCAGGCCAACCTCGGCCATGAACCACATTAGCATCTGGTCCTGTAATGATGGCAAAATTCTTGTGTTTTAAAACACAACAGAGAAGAGCACTCCCTGTCCCTGTGTTCCCACCTGCCACAGGCAGGAACATTTGCTCCTCCAGAGTCTTTTGTGGCTCATTTCCCAGGGACACATTCAGGCAGGCAGGCAAGCTTCAGAGCCTGAAGAGTACACATCCTTGTTCAGGAGAAGTGCCGGAGGTTAGGAAGTGCCCCCACTTAAAGAAAGGAACAGAAGATAGTAGGGAGAGGACTGACTGGGTTTGCCATCGTTCTCTCCCTGTCAGCAGAGACACAGGATGCACTTCAGTCGGATTTGCTGCAGAGGCAAACGCTGTCTTTCTCACTCAGCTTTCCTCAGACATTTTAAACTTTTTAGTTGGAAATAAGAAAAGTGAACTCAGAGCCTAGGTGCTGTCTCTGCCCGAGGCAAGTGCTCTACCTCTTGAGCCACAGCTAATTGGAGATAAGTGCCTGGGCTGGCTTTGAACCAAGGTCCTCAGATCTTAGTCTCCTGAGTAGCTGGGATGCCAGGTGTGAGGTACAAGCACCCAGCAGCCATCTCCACTGCATTGCTCTGTTCTTTAGGCACAGATTATACAGGACAATGTAGTGAAGAGCTCACAGTACAAATCGCACTTCTTCCTTGTTATCTTCTTAAAGCTCTCACAAACACGCAGGTTCTGGGCTAGGTGTGGTGACATATAGCTGTAGTCTCAGCTACTCAGAAGGTAGAGACAGGAGGATATTCAGTATTAGGCCAGCAGGGGTAAATGGCACACATGGCAGTTATGAGTTATTTGTTTTATTAGTATAGCTCTGTTGAATTCCTTCCTTCCTCCCTCCTTCCCTCCCTACCTCCCTTCCTCCCTCCCTTCCTCTCTTCCTTCTTTCTTTCCTTCCTTCTTTCCTTCCTTCTTTCCTTCCTTCCTTCCTTCCTTCCTTCCTTCCATCCTTCTTCTCTCTTTCTCTCTTGTCAGTTTTGGGCCATGACTGTCCCTTAGCTCCTCAGCTCAAGTTGAGTACTCTACCACTTGTGCCATAGCACCACTTCCAGTTTTCTGGAGATTCACTAGAAATAAGAGTCTCAAGGACTTTCTTGCCCTGGCTGGCTTTGAAGCTCGATCCTCAGATGTGAGCCTTCTGAGTGGCTAGGATTACAGGTGTGACATACCACCCCCCAGATTCTTGAGTTTATTTCTCATTTCCCCTAAGCAATTGATTAAAACACATTTTCCTTCAGGAAGTTAGGATCCCTCTCTTGAAGTTCCTATCTCTCTTACACTGAAAAACCATGTTGATCTGGTCAGAGTCTGATGTTGCTCTTTACAGACACACGGTGGCGCTGTTGACCTTACGTCCACCTCCTCTCAGGTTGGGCAGGCCCAAAGTCCCAGGGATACCATGGGGAGCATCTGAGGACCAGCCAGAGCTCTGTCCCCATGAGTGGTGTCATAGCCCTTGTGGTTCAGCCATTCCCACAAGTGGCATAGTTAGAGCACAGCTGTCTTGGAGCAAGCCTTTCAGGTCCGCATCTATCCTTACTCTCAGAGAAGGCCCTGGGCCTCTTCTATCCCCCTAGCTCTCCTGACCCCTGGGTCAAGGTGGGGGGGGTTAGCCCCTGGAGGACCTTGGAGACCACCTGGGTCTCTCTAGCACGTGGTTCTGAGCATGGGACACTTGCTGGCCTGGCTTGTGTTCTTCTGGCAATGAACGGGGCTCTGTTCTTCCTTGCATTTCCAGCAACGCAGATATTGGAAGCAGTAGAAGGACTGTTGGGAGCCTGGAAGGCCTCCACAAAGCCTGGGGACAGGAGCATGCCTGGGGCCTGGCAAAGCCCAGCCTGCAGGCCCATCTTGGCTTGGACACTCTGAGTCCATCAATTTAACTCTCCACACTGCTGCCATTGATTTTAATGTGTCTCTACACTAATTAGATGTGTTATCACTAATCTTTCGTAATCACCACAAGGAGCTGGTGGAAAGTCTCTGAGATTTCAATCTACATTAAAAATAAGAAACATTATCACCTCTGGGAAAATGAAAAAAAAAGCACATGTAATTTTAATGTTTAAATCAATGAAGCTGTCCGGCTTCTCTTTTGTGCTTGTATCAGAGGAATTCATAAATATCCTATTCAAAGTTCTTCCTGTCCCTCTGATTCCCCAGGGCTGAGGGCTGACTTTTGGTGTCAGATGGGAGCTAAGCAGATGAATGTCAATAGCACACTCTTGTGGGGGGGCTAGGATGGACTTGGGGGTTGACAGGGGTGGGTGGTGGTCTCACTCCTTTATTTTGATTTCTGTTGATTCTTATCCAAAAAGCCTTTGAAAGGTGAGAAAGGAGGAGAGAAAAATCCTTTCTTCTTTAATTAATCTGTCTTTCGAATGGTTAGATCACCAAGTTTGATTGCCAAACAACCGGCCTGCCCCAGGCAGATTAGATCATGTAGGTGCAGACAGGGAGGGAGAGTTAACCAGCATGCTAACCAAGGACCCTGCCTTTGGGAATGTGGAGAAAAGAGATGATGTTCAAATGCAGAGAAGCAGAAGCAACTCCAGCACATTCTCTCTCGAACAATTGGAATGAGAATGTATAGATACGGAAGAGAGAGGAGCTTGTTTTTAATGTGCTGCAGATATGACAGGCTATAATTTGGAACATCTCTGATCAGAAACAGAGATGACATGTAGCCAGGTACAGGGTGGTGGGGGGAGGAGCCGGAGGAGGAAAACACATTCTCTCTGCCATAGCCAAGCTGGCACAGGCCATGGAGACAACTGGTGCCCACTGGGTGCTGTTGTGTGCCACAACTGCAGAGGCAGGCTGTATTCGCACAACTCCAGTGTGTGTGGAGGAACTGTCGTCAGCTCCAAGTGAGACAGCTGGGGAAGAATACGCTGATCCACTCTCCCTGCTTGCCAGGGAGCTCCCAGCTCAGATCTGGTGAGACCTCAGCTGCTGACTTGGTGGCAGGAGGGTGAGGTTTGTGGTGTGCTCCTAGTTTGTCTGGAGATGAGAGGCAGCTGTTGTGAGGATGGGGCCTTCCTGAGGCTCCCAGGAAGAAATTCCTGGCTTTCTAAAGAGATACAGGTGGACCTGTTGCAACAATGAGAAGTACAAGTTGTCATGTCCAAAACAAGCTTTACAACGTTGGTGCAGGGGGGAGGGGAAGAGGGGGGAAGGAGAAGGATTGGTATTGGGGGGAGGGGGGAGGCTGGGAAGGGATGTGAAGGGTAAACAAAGGAGGAGGCTGCAATGCTTGGTAAGAAATGTACGCATTATCCTGCCCACATAATTGTAACTCCTCTGTACAGTATGTTCACAAATAAAATAAAATTAAATTTAAAAAATTTTAAAAAAATAAAGAGAGAACAGACCTGGGCTGGCATACTTGCTCTGCTTTGCTATGTGCAGTGAGGAAAATGATGGAGAAAAACACATTCAAGAGTTTATTATAGAGACAGTGAGTCGGCTGCAGGGAACGCCGGCCTGGCTGAGATTTTTCAGGTCGGGATCAGGTGAACCGTCCCTCACTGAGTGTGAACTGATAGGAAGCTTTATCGACAGGTAGAACTTACGCCCCTGGTGTGCAACTGCGCATGTCCAGGTTTGCTGTGACTGCTCATGTGCAGTTAGTAGAGCTAGACTGGCCCCCTGCCAAGGCTTCCGGACACCATGAGGCCTAGGAGTCACTGTAGGTCACTGTCCTGTGTTGGCACTCCGGCCTAGGGGTCACTGCAGGTCACCATCCTATCCCACACTGGTGAGGGGCTCTGCTTCTTCGGGGAACCTTGGCCAAGGGGACTAGGGACCAGGCCGTGTAGCCTCAGGAATCCTGACTCCCTTTTGATGGGCCCTTTGCTGGCCATGTACACTTCTCACTGGTACTGGGCTGTGTCCTCTGGAGAGGTCTCTCCCTTGTCCTAGCCTCTCCCCTGCCATGGAAGACCGGCCTTTGTCCCCACCTTCCAGAGTCTCTGTCAAGAGTCAGTGAGGTTGCAGACACCAACCCTAGCACTGGGGTGGACAGAGCAGGTGTATCCCTGCTGTGACCAGGAACGCTGACCTGCCCAGGAGCTCAGCAACCGGTACTCCTGTACCTCACCACTGCCTCATGCACTCCTCCCAAATCCAGGGGGATTTCTTCTCAGAAAGGGGAATTTTCTGGATTCAAGGTGTCTAGACGCCTCTGTCATCTAAATGCGGATTTATGGACAGAAAAGGCAAAAGAGGTGATAAAACCAAATTTTCTATCTCTCCCTTTCACTCCTTCCTTTCTTCTTTGGCCTGGGATTTGAACTCAGGTCTTTGAGCTCGCTAGGCTGGCACTCTACTACTTGTGCCACATGCCCAGTGCTTTCTGCTTTCATGACTTTTTCTATAGGGTGAAGTTTCCATCTTGTCAGTGATTGTGTGGCCAACAAGACCAGTTCATTCACCCATTCACACTCTAACAGTGGTCTTCGGGAGGAAAGGAAATGCTAAAAAAAAAATAATAATACACAAAGTTTTTTTGCCTTTTGTTTTAGCTGTATATCTGAGCAGATTATCGTGGCTTTGGTTTTTCACCAATTGTGATCAAATTTTGGACAAAAAGCAGCTAAGCAGGGGGTGGCTGTAATTGGATGCTGGTGGCAAGCTCTACTGTCTTATTTCTGGGCCTGTGATGAGGGGTACATTGGGGCCAAGCTGAGCTGCGCACTGCCTGGCGGCCAGGAAGTAGAGGCAGACAAGTTGTTTCTGGGAAAAAGACCCACGCTGGGAGGATACTCCACAGTGACTACGCCCTCCTCCAACAGGGCTTCAGTTCCAGTGTCCACTCATGAGTGTTACCCAGGGATAAATATGAGAGCTTATGACTAAGTCAGCTCTCAAAACCCTATCATCCAGAACCAGGCCTTTGTCCCATGAGCCTCTGGGGTCATCTTTGGTTCAGACCCTGATAATAGCATTGGAACAGCAAATCTAAATCCCAGCAGCGGTCCTGGGAGAGGGCTGTGTGGTTATGTCTGAAAGTCAGGATCCTCCTTGGTAGAATGAGTATCAGTTTTGGGCGACTGAGCAGAGGTTTGAACCCAGTGCTGCCCGACAGCAGCACAGTGTTTCTCCTGGCAGATCTCCCCAAACTACTGTCAGAGCCGATGTTTCTAGAATCTTCGATGAGGCAGCATGTGGCCCTGGGCCTTGCATGGAGCCCTCTTGGGAAATACTGCCACCAAGCCCAGAGGGAAGGGTTATCGCCAAACGAGCTCCCCATACCAAGAGGAAATTAGAGCGAGATGTAGAGCAATTTTGCAGTGCTCTTGCTCTGCTGACAGCTGCGTATGCAGCTGGAAACGCATAAGGAGGATTTATTAGAAGACGTCATATTTGGTTAAGTACTTTGTATTAAGATGAGTGTTTCCCTCATACAATGGGTTTCCAACTATTTCCAGGCATTTTTTTAACTCCTTGCATTTCACCGAGGCTGAATTAATTACAACAATTACCAGTCAGAAAACACATACTGCCCAATTATCATGTAATTCATTTTCGCAGATCGCTGTGAGTTTGGATAAAAAGTGGAAGACTTTTAGAAACTGCTGTACTTTCCTCTACAAACCTTACTGTTGTGCTCCATAGTTCTAGGGTGGCTTGAAGATGAGCTAAAGGCATGGCCTTTGTTAGAGGCGTGGCTTCAGTGGATAATATGGCATTAGTAGAAGTGTGGCTTCAGCAGAAGTTGTGGCTTCAACAGGAGTTGTGGCCTCAGCTGTAGGTATAGCCTCAGCAGGAGGTATGGATTCAGCTGGGGGTGTGGCTTCAGCAGGGGGTGTGGCCTCAGCTGTAGGTATGGCTTCGGCAGGAGGTGTGGTTTCAGCTAGGGGTGTGGCTTCAGCACGAGGTGTGGCTTCAGCTGGGGTGTGGCTTCAGCAAGGGGTAGGGCCTCAGCAATGGTATAACTTCAGCAGGTGTGGCTTTAGCAGGAAGCACTCATTGTGGCATCCAGCCAGTTCGAATCCAGTTGTTGCAGCCTTAGGCAGATATGGAATCTTTCTGTACCTGTCTTTGCTCATGTGTAAATAGGTGAGTGCATGTGTCTTTGTTTTATGGGGCCAAGGATGAGCCAGTGTAGCTGGAGCTCCAGAATGGCCAGTGAGCAGTGAGCTCCTGTCGGTGCTGGCTGTAACCTTCCTGCAGGCTCACACAGCTAGCTAGCTAGCTCAGACATTCCAACACCTCATAGCAGGACACTCCAGGCTGCCTTAAAGGTCCTGGATGCAGGGAACTGTACTTGGCCCAGTGGTCCCACTATCCTTTCCAGCCAGAGGGAGTGTTGCAGTTTCTGGCTATGCATGTGGGGGACCCAGTCATTTTGCTGTAGGCTGATACAAGTGAGAGCCACCAAGTGGTGTCTCCATTGGAGCTCTTAATCTCCCTCTTTCTACCTGTCTCAGTGTGGTCAGAAGTAAAACTCATTGGCCTGGGGCCAGCAGCACGGCTGACCCAAAATGGAATTAAACCACATGTTTCCTTTCCTCTCTTCCCTCCTCCTCCCTGGGCCACCAGCCGATGGAGAAAGCTTTCATTGCTCTCATTGTTTCCCTGCCCTCTCCTCTTCCTCCTCCTGCTCCTCCTCCTTGTCTTTCTCTGCTCCCAGGCCATAAGGTGAGCAGCTTCCCCCTGCACAGTTTCTCATGTGCTGCCATGATGCTCTGCCTCAGTGCAGGCCCAGAGTTGTCGAACTGGTGAACCTTGGATCAAAACCATGAGCTTTCTCCTGTATTTGTCTCCACAGCAGCAGCAGCAGCAACAAATCCATTGGTGCCAAAAGGAGAAGTATCCAAGAAAGAAAAGTGACAACGGAAGTGCTGTTATTTAAAATCATTTCTGTTATATCACTCTGAGGCTCACGGTGCTGACTGAAGTCTGTCTCAAGTTCCTCTCCTGGTTACAGCCATACTTCTGAATGAATGTCAGGCCCCTTTGGTATCTGCTTGAGACTGGCTTCAAGACCTGTCCTCCATGCAGAGCACTGGTACCTACCCAGGGTCGGAGTCTCTACATGGAGTCCCGGTCCCCTCACAGTTCATCTGTCAGGCTTCTTTTTAACTCTTGAATTATGCTTTGGAAAAGCAGCCAATTGAGCAGAAAACATAAATTGTAACCTATTCTTCCTTGTACTAAAGTTTTAATATTCCTTTTTTGTCTTTAGCTCAAAAGAAATCAGTTCTACATCCCTTTTAGACTATACTGACTCAGTTACATACAATCTCCACGAAAGCCAAATTGCTTAATTAGACAATAATATCAGAGAAATTGACCATTATATCTGATTACTGACTTCTCAGATGGTTGGCATTACCATTTATATTCTTTGCAGATGGGTTTTTTAAAGACTGAATATAATTTATTGAGAGATGGTTCTTGGAAGTTATTTTTAATAGCCTAATGGTCTTTTTAATTTTCCAATCATTTATATTCATCATATAGAACCGAAAATAGAGTCAGATTGATTCTCATCATGTGGCAACTCCTTTTTCCTCAGTTACAGACTGGTGGGACATGGAGATGAAGCCGAGAGAAAAAGGATTTCACCATTACCTATGATGTTAGAAGTGACAGGCCACAGAGGAGATGAACTCTGAGTGGGGAGCCATAAAAGTAACATAACGAAGAAGGTATGTTTTATGGTTGGACATTTAATTTGGTTGTCATAGAAGTCTCTCACTACTTCCATAATATTGTTGCTGTTACCTTGCATTAGCAGAGTGGAAAATGAGGGTCAGAGGAGAAGCAAGATAGACAGGGGCCAGGTTCAGGCCACGGATCTCAACACTTTGAAATAATGTCCCCTTTCCCCCTTTCAATTACCATCAAGTAATTGGACCAAATGGTCAGTCTATTGCTGGGCACCCACCAGATGTGTGACCCCCATGCCAAATAGTTCACATGCACTTTGCCCTTGAATTTCACAGCCAAAATGTGTGCAGATGAGGAACCTCTCTCATTGAGAGGGAAGGTCCAAGTCAAGGTCAAGTGACTGTCAGAAAACACAGAGCTGACTCGTGACAGAGCCACACTTCTATCCTAGGGGTTCTCTGTGCTTTCTCCTTACCCAAAGCTGAATATCAATCAGTATCACAAATCGATATTACAAAAAAATAAACAGCTGGATGGAGGAGGATGTTTTCTGCAAGTAGTTACTGTGGTGAAGGGGAAAGAGCACTGTTGGGACCAAGGGTTTAACACATGGCTTGGTGGAGGTGGAGTAGGATTGGTAAGTTTGCAGCAGGAAATCACATTTCTCTGTCATTAGTGTCTCCCTGGAGAGGAAATATGGTCGCTTTATATTGAATATCAAGAAGAGCTCCTGCTTTAAAAGCCATCAGAGCAGCTGGTCAGGATTTGGGGGAACCTCTTGGTTCTTACAAGCTCAATTAGACAAACACAATGATTGTCAACAACCATAATAAGACCTCAGACTGTTTTTATGCAAATGTAACATTCTAGTAAGGGAGTCCTGGATCCTGTGTTCAGCTATCCACAGTGGCATACTGTGTTCCATTTAGGGTGCCCCACTGTAGGAGGGTCCCAGGTGGAGTGGAGGATTTTGGGGTACTTGAACAAT
The DNA here is from genome assembly GCF_024711535.1 of Dipodomys merriami. Classification (NCBI taxonomy): domain Eukaryota; kingdom Metazoa; phylum Chordata; class Mammalia; order Rodentia; family Heteromyidae; genus Dipodomys; species Dipodomys merriami. The sequence continues at coordinate 342,597 of NW_027206169.1, read as the reverse complement.
GATGCCCTCTGGTATGGTTTGTACTTGAAATATCCCCAAAAGCTCCTGAGTTGAAGGCTTGCTCCCCAGCTGGTGGCCATAGTGAGAGGTGACTGGATCCTGAGGGCTCTGTCTCTACCAATGGGTTCATCCACTGATGACCTCATAGCTGAGTGGGTTGTCAGGGGGCGGGGCCTTGAGAGGTGATTGGATCTCATCAGAAAGTATCTGGCTCCACCAATGGGCATACATTGATGATATCATAGCTGAATGGGCTGTCAGGAGGCGGGACCTTTAGTGGGGATTGGATCATGGGGTTTTGGCTCTAGCAACGGGCTTATCCACTGATAACCTCATAGCTGAGTGAGCTATCAGGAGGTGGGGCCTTGAGAGGGGATTGGATTCCAGGGTTGCTACCTTCATCAATGGATTAATGCCTCCACAGGGTGGGGGATGTGCCCTTGAATGGAGTAACTTTTCCCAGCCCATTCCCCTCTCCTTTCTCCACCTTGTGTTTCTGCTGCCACAGGTGCTGCCTACCTCAGCTCAAAGCTATAGCTCCAGCCAACCACAGATGGAGACAAACCCAAAGAAACCTTTCTTCCTTTGAGTTCAATTCCTTAGATCTTGTCACAGCATTGGAAAGCAGACCGACACTGTCTGTGAAAGCAAGCTCAAGGACCTGAGGCTGTATGGGGAGGCGCGAGGTGGAGAAGAGGAGGGGGATCAGAGCAGGCCCGAGAGGGGGGCACTCTGGAGCTAGCAGAAGCGTCACATTGGACTTGCTGTGATTTCTAGGCTGTGACGGTTGGGGACAGGGTGGAGATGGTGTGCTCTACAGTGGGCTCTACAGCTCTGCCAATGTGTGTAGTGTGTCACAAGGTTTCTGAGAAAGAGAGAACCCAAGGCTACATGGCTGGATGAGGGGACATGGCATAATTGTGGCTCTCCTCACACTTAGAGGCTTGGGGGACATTCACAAAAATTCTGGTCACTGGCTGAAACCTCAAGACATGGGAAGATTGGCTCAGATCTCCATTTGTTCTCTATCTTATAGTGTGCTTATTAACGTTCCTCCTCCTCCTCCTCCTCCTCCTCCTCCTCCTCCTCCTCCTCCTCCTCCTCCTCCTCCTCCTCCTTCCTCCACCTCCTCCTCCTCCTTCTCCTCTTCTCCTCTCCCCTCTTCACATCTCTTTTCTTCCTTCGGCTTTCTCCTCCTTCTTCTCTTCTTCCCTTTCTTTCTTCAACTACCCTTCCTCTTTCTTCCTACTTCTCCTTCCTTTCTTCCTCCTTTTCTTTTCCTTACCTTCCTCATCCCAGGCCTTGTTCTTTCACTACTTGGCTTATGTGATTACTTCCAACTGAATCTTTTGAGAGCAAGTTTGTCCTGGACTCCCAGCTGACTAGCTCAGACCTTGGAGGTTCAGGTAGACACTGCCTTTATGGATGATCTGAGCACCACTGCCTGAGGACAAGAGGCATGGGGCCAGAGTCACCGTGGCGCACCTGGGCCTGGGTAGAGAAGCCAACTAGGCTATTGGCATATTCACCGGCTGAAGGCTGGTTTATGCCAGGTTCTTGTTGCTCACTGTGGCCTGACTTCCACTCCCAGCTCCCCTTTGGAAATAGAAGCATGGGATGCCTGCTTGTCGTTGGGGCTCTCAGGAGTGGACAAGAGGGAATTTACAAGAAAGCAGACATGTGATTGCTTGGGGAGTTTTAGTGTGGAGGACCTTGCAGCCTCATGACCCAGGCCTAGGGCTGCTGTTCCTTTCTGTAGTGGGAAATCTTGGCGATGACAGAGTTGTGGTTATGAACCAGAACACAAGAACTCATCAGACACACCTTGCACCTTGCCACGGGGGTCATTTGGGGATCACAGAGTGGCACTGGACGGGAACAAGGGAGACCACCTGTCCAGTTGCTCCTGAGCAGCCCCCCATGAGATGAGGCATGGGTTGGTGGTCACTTGATGGTAAAACAAGAGAAAATAACTGGACAAATGTTTGACATGGTCTTACACGATGTGATGGGACACTTGATTAGCACAGACCTGCCCTTTACCTTCTGTCTCGATGCAGAGTCCCTGGCTACCTCCAGGGCCTCAGGCTCAGGTTCCCCTGGCAAGTGAGAGTGGAGGGTAGCCTCTTGTCCCAGTGGAACTGCTCCCACACAGGCCATGTGGAGAGAGCTGTGCTGGGCTCTGTGGTTCCTGCCCATCTGGTGTTCTTGCAAGGGACCTGTGGCTGCTCAGTAATATCATTGCTGTAAATCTACAACTCGACTTGTCTGTTAGTTTATATTTAAAGTGTTTGTGCTGAGTGCTGGTGGCTTACACCTGTAAACCAAGCGACTCAGAAGGCTGAGATCTGAAGATCGCAGTGTGAAACCATCCTGGGCAAGAAATTTCTTTTCTTTTCTTTTTGCCAGTCTTGGGGCTTGAACTCATGGTCTGGACACTATCCCTGAGATTCTTTTGCTTAAGGCTAGCTTTATACCACTTGAGCCACAGCACCACTTTTGTTTTTTTTTCTGTTTATGTGGTACTGAAGAATTGAACCCAGGACTTCATGCATGCTAGGAAAGCACTCTATCATTAAGCCACATTCCCAGCCCCAAAGCTTTGTTCTTTTTCTTCTACTTTTCTCCTGATGCTTTGGGAAAAGATGGAAGAGACAGAAGAATAAAAGATGGGGAAGAATGTGACCTTAGGGTCAAGAGAACAGAACTTTACTCAAAAATCTAGAAAGAGCCAGGGGCAAGAAGCTCATAACTATAATTCTAGGTACTCAGGAGGCTGAGATCTGGAAGATTACGGCTCAAAGCCAGACCAGGCACATGAGGCTCCATCTCCAATGTAATCAAGAAACATCTGGGCTGGAGGCATGGCTCAAATGGTAGAGCACTGGTCAGTCAGCAAGAAGCAAGCAAAAAGCCTCGGTTCAAACTTCAGCACCATCAAAAAGACTCTGAAAGAAGAGGAAGGAAAACTAGTAGACATATTAGATATACTGTGTTGTTTAATTACTGTCCCTCGCTGGTTGGTTATTTTCGAGGTGGGGTCTTGCTCATGCCTGCACTGGAGTGGTCTGTGGTCCTACTATTTGCGCTGTCTCATATCTCTTGGGATGGCACAAGCATGCCACTGCTCCTAGCCATTGTGCTTCCACTGTGTCCGCATGCTAGGGGCATGCCACCACTCCAAGCTACTGGTTGAAATGGGGTCTAACAAACTAACATGTCTGGGCTGACCTCGTACCAAAACCCTCTTAACTCCTCTTCTGAAGTAGCTAGGGATACAGGCTCGTGCCATGGTGCCAGTTTCTTCCTGTTGTGATAAAGCCCCAAATGCCACCATCGGTAGCCTACCCTCATGACACCATGGGACACTTGTCACTTCTCAACGTCCCCACCTTGAAGGGCCACGGACACAGGCCCATGGGAGTCAGCCTGCAACACATGCACTTTTGGAAGGACAGATGCAAACCAGAACCCTCAGCTCATTTTGCTTTAGTTACTTTTTAGGTAGAGCCTCACATTCTTGTCCTGGTCAGCCTTGACTGTAGTCCTGCCGATGCTGTCTGCAGAGCTGGGATGACAGGTGTGAGCCGCCATGCCCTGCTTGCTGGTTGAGATGGAGCTTTTTTGCTTTGCTGGCTGTGATCTATGATCTTCTTTACTTTGACCTCCCCAGCAGCCCAGGATTCAACCGAGCTTTTAGTCTTGCCTTCAACTCTGCCACCCTTTCTACCTTCCCTGTGCCAGGCTCTTCCCTTCACTTTTTGTGAAATACAGTCTCAGTTCTCTGCCAGGCCTCTGTGATTTACTGCATGGTGGAGCAAGTAAGTCTCTGAAGTCAGACTGTAAGGCCTCTTGATTAAGAGTGAAATCGCATACATGGTGCCCCAGCTGAGCGCCGGGAAGATGAAGGTGCTAAGTACAGAGCAATTACAGCTAATTTTCTGATGCCTGTGGACCCCAAAGGTAGTCTGAGTTCAGGTGGGAGTTGGGGTGGGAGTGGGGTGGCAGGCTCACTGGGCTGGCTTTGGGGAGATGTGAGTAGGGTGTGTCTCCTGAAGCTACTTTGATTAAGGGAGGTCTGAGAGCTAAAGGGTAGGTAGGAGATGGGGGAGGGCTCCCTGGGTATGTGGAGTCTCCACATCACTACCACGCTTTGGAACAAAGAAACAAAACATGAGGATAGATCTCCCTCTCTTCACCAACAAGAGAGTGGGCAGCAGGAGTGGGCAGGGGAAGGGAGAGGATGAAGGGGTGGCTGTGGAAAGGGAAAAACTGAATTAAACAAATTCAAATTGCATTGTTTGTTTGAAACCAAGGTCTCCCTTTTTCTCGCTCTCCTCTTCTTCCCTCCCTCCCTCGAACTCAGGGCCTTGTATTCACTCTAGAGATGAAAAGAAGCATACAAAGAATCTTGCTTGACTTTCTTGCTCACAGCTGGCGATCTATCGTCTAAGCCATACCTCCAGTCTGAATTGTTGCTGGTAATTTGAGAGACAGATTCTCAAAGACTTTTCTGTCTGGGCTGGCTTTGAAACAGCCTCTCGAGCAGCTAGGATGACAGGTATGTCCATCAGGAACCAGGCTTGCGTGTCCTTTATTTCTCAAATTATATAACACAGGTCCAGGCTTTTCTGCCTGAACGCGGCACTTCTGAGATAACTTTTTTTCCAAAGACCTGCCCCTCCTTCCATCTCTCAGGAAGTGGTACAGACTCTGAGTCTCTGAGCACCTCATGGGGAATTCAGTTTCAACAGTATCTTCTCCCCAGCTCCAAGCCCACATCTCTGGTCTCCGTGTAGGAATGAGGGCAAAGGAACACTTCTAGCTCTGGTCTCAGAGGCCTGGGTCCAGGTCTGACTGTGTCTGCTGATCTCTGGTGTTGGGGTGTGTCTAAGGATCACATGGTGCAGACAGGGCTGGTTATCATGGTGGCTGGGGTGGGAATGAGGAGAAAGAGGGGGTTGAAGAAGAAGGAGGATGAAGATGAAGAGGAGAAAAGTAGAGAAAGGAAGAGAAAAAGTAGTAGAGAGGTGTTGGGAGTGAACAGTAAAGTTTAAAGTTCATCTTGACCCTGGTGCTCACTTGAAGGCAAGTACAAGGAACTGGTTTACTTAAACACCAGGTGCCCGGGATTTCTTTGCTATATCTGCAGAGTTTGTTTTACTTTCTACCAGTTGACCTTGTTTTGTTTTTACTGCACTCTATTTTTACTGAAATTTTCCTTGTTTTTCTGGACTATTGTAACCTTATGTTACCTCTTGACTTCTGATAGTATATATTAAGGTAAGTTAAAAATAAATTGTGTGCAGTCTTGAGCTGCAGACCTCCCGACCCCATCTTTGTCTTATGTCTTTATTTTTCTGCATCCTCGCCCCCTAATTCAGGATCCCCCTTTTTTGCCAGCAGGCTCCGGCAAGTGGCCCCTGAACAGGGAACTGAAAACCTGGGATCATGGCAGAGGACCCAGCTAAGGTAAGAGGACATCCAGAAATAGAGAGCGGGAGAGAGTGTAGTCGGGAGTAAGAAATTATGGGGCAAGGTAACAGCCACATGTTATATGTGCAGGCTCTCAATGGTGTGCTTCATGCTCAAGCAGTGAAAGTTAGACAGAGTCAGTTAGAATGTTTCTTTTACTTTGTTGAGGAAGTATATCCCTGGTTCCTGGAGGAAGGAACCATTAGTTTAGAAAGTTAGCAAAAAACAAACAAACAAACAAAAAACATTCAGGGACACTATGATGCAAATGCCCTGTAAGTTAAAACATTGCTGCTTTGTAATTGTCTGGTATCTGTGTAGCCTGCAGGTTCTGTATTGGGGTTGGCAAGAGGTATTGCCGGACGCACTATAAGACAGCCAACTGGGCCAGTTGGAGCCATCCCCCAGATCCCCATCAGGGTAAACTATCCACTAGTGCGGACATTTGGGCCCATCTGTAGTCCAACACTTTCTGTCTGACAGTCTACAATGTGCACGCTGTAAATGTGTTTTGTCTCAATGTTTGTGTGTATGTATTCTGGAATTCTTGGAATGTTTCTTCTCTCAGATTCATCCTGATGTGAGAGCCTAGAGGAGACTAGCTAACACTCCCTCAATATCTGTTTCTCTCTAGCTCCTTCTTTTTTACTTATACTTTAAACTGACGCCTTTTCTACCCTTCACAGCCACCTCCTCCGCCCTCTCTGGATCCAGAAGTAGTGGGGTGGTGGGGGTGAAAAAACCTGGAGGATCTAACAATAACTTAAAATGGCTGGCAGGGAGAACTCACAGCCAGATGAAAACGCCACTGACCACCTACAAGTGACACCAGCAAGACCTTAGACTCCAGCCTTGACCCAGGGGGTCTGAATATGGGGGAGACCCTGTCAGTCTGAGGGGACGGCTGCTAGGGACTTCTTTCCTTTTCCCCAACATAACTGGGAATTTTCCTCTAACTTGGAAGGCCCCTGGGTCAATGTTTGCAGGATTCTAAAAGAAAAATCCTCCGGAGGTGAGTAGAGGGGGTTCGAATCCCCTGGTATGTGGATTTGAGTCCCACTTGTGAGTGGTGGTGAGATGTCGCCCCATTCACTGAGACCTGATTTTGTCTTTGTGGCCACTTGTTTGTCTTGTTTACTTCGGTGTGTTTTCTGTTCTATGTTTTCTGAGGTAGGGATGAACTGGGGGCCCATTAGCCCCCAACTCAGCCTTTTGTTGTTGTCTTGTCTAGTTCTGTTTTAGAATTGGTACCAGTTTTAAATGTACATAAAACTGATTGATTTTTGTGCGCTTTAAGATCTGTGTGTGTTTTGTGTGTGTTTGTGAACATGTTTAAGATAAGAATTATCAGCATGCTGTAACAATTAGGTGAGTTTAAGTTTCAAATTCAAAAGGTTATGAGGTTTGGACATTACCAAAAATTTTAAAGAATTTTCACATTGTTTTAAATGACCTTTTAAGGATTCTTTAACTTAAAAAATTAAAAAATCTGGTATTTTAAAATGCATAAGGGTGTTTTCACTGTAATCAAGTTATCTGGCTTAACAAAGTGCATTGGCTGTTTGGAATTTAGTTCTCTTGGCTAAAATTTGGGGATAAATATTAAAAGTTTAAATATAAAAGTTTGTTTAACACTCTCAAAGACATTACTGTCCTGTCTGTCTAAAAGTATGTATTTTCATTCAAAAAACCAAGAGATAAGAAAAGGAAAAAATGTAAAAGCCAACAAAAGACCTAGCTTTAGGAGTAAGGGGTAAACAGGCAAAAGTTCAGTTCAACTGGTCATACATGGTGGGACAGGCATGGGAGGAGTCCACGCATGGTGAAAGAGGACAATTTAGCACAAACGCAGTTCATCTTACCCTAAAGAGTGAGATTAGGTGTTTGCCCATTCCACAGGAGGGGCCAAGTGGCCCACTTTGTTCTGTCCTTTTTCTCTACAGGTAAATACTAGAAACATGATGGTAAAAAAAAAAATTAATGATGTGATGATCTGATTAGTATTGCTAAAACTGCCCCTTGGACTTAAAAAGAGGGTTAAAATGTATTTGAATAATGTGACTTGCTTTCAATGATGTTCTACAATTAAGATAGGTTTTTAAAAGTCATAAAGGTGTTAAGTTTACCTTCTTGGCACAGTGATGGTGATTGTAATTCTTGCATTAAGGAAAAATTGTCAAGTGAGTTTAAAAGTTTTAATGTGTATCTGTTTTAAAACCAGCATCCAGAAGACAATGAGTGACACTTGGCCTCAAGATTTTAAAGGATTTTTTAAAAATGTAACTAAAAACTAAAATATAAAATACTAAAAGAGATTAATAGGAGGCTTAAAAATTAGGAAAGTATTTCTGGATATAAAGTTTAAAAGTAAAATTGTTCTTAACATTTGCCTCAAAGTGAAAAAATTAGGATTACCAAAATAATTGCTTTGGGATTCAAAGTTACAGAGTGCTAGCCTTGAGCTGTAAAACTGATGGACAGCACTCAGGCCCCAAGATCAAGTCCAGCGACCAGCTAAGGGAAATGCAGATGAGGCATTTATCCCAGTGTAGAGAAGACATTCGTGGGACAAGAGCTATGGAGGAGCATCCAGAGGCAGTAAGCCACTGCTCGAATGGCAAAAATGTCAGATCCTAGAGTCATTTGTGTGTGGCCCTTCAAAAATTGGTCAAAGCCAGAATGTCATGGGAAGATAGTTTGTAAGCATGCCTAATGTCCATGACTACCTACCTTGTAGGGACAGAAACATTAGTAATCTGTGATAGTACTAAAAAGTGAAGTTATAAAATGTGGGAGATGGTTTAAATCCCAGCCCCTGTATGTGCCAAAAGCCCTAAATGACAGTAACTTTTGAGCTAACACCAGCTACAAGAAATTTATCTGTTCAAGAAAATCGTTTGTAAACTTGAGAGTGTATTTCTATTAACATCTGTCTATTAACATCTGCACGGGTGACTTAGGCATTGTTAGGATCACTAGGGGTCACATTCCTAAAGATGCTTTTACAAACCAGAGTGCTAAACAAGCTACACTGCTGTAGCTGGAGAAAAAGTCTGTGCATTTGTCAAAAGTTAAAATATTGTTCTTAATGACATCTAACCCTGGTAATCTCTTTCTAAAATAGACTAAGGTTATAGGTTCCTGGCTAGGTAGGATCAACACACCTGAGTCAGTTTGAAGAAGGTACAGATGATGAATCTTCACCCATCATCCCCTTTTTAGAATAAGGGACCAGAGTCATTAAAAAAATGTGCCAAAATAGACAGAAGAAAAACGCATGGAAAATAGTAGTGCAGGCCTGAGCCCTCTACATCTGCCTAGAAAATCAGCTTTATTAAAAGAACTATCTAGTTAAAAAGCTTGTCATCTTGGTAATTTGTCCTGTGCTATTGTCTAAATAGTCTTAAAAACTAGTGGGGCCACAGCCTGGCAAGCCTAGGTATTACTTGTATCCTTAACCAGTCTGTGTAGAAATATAGCACAAGGTGTGACAGTCCCTTGGAGACACTGAAAGACCCTGCTGTTGCTGCGGCTGCTACAGCCTTACAGTCACGGGGAGGAAATAGACATAGTTACCCTGACCTCCTCCACCATGGAAAAAGTAGACTAAACTCTTGCCTGATTCCATCTTTTGGATGGCTTCGTTTTGTCCATGTTACCATATAACTACTCTAATTTTATTATGACTACTCCTCTTGCCGGGAGACTAACAAACATGGTATTGATCATTCCCTACACTGCTTTGCCTTTATGGGACTTCCTAAACATATTAAAACTGATAATGGTCCGGGATATGTCGGACAAGCTTTTCAAACTTTTTGTAAATCTTACCAGATTTTTCACTGTACAGATATTCCCTATATTCCTCAAGAACAAGAAATTGTTAAACAAGCCAACGGGCTGTTAAAACACCAAATTTTTAACTTAAAAGGGGGGAATTATACCCCTTCTCTCCTGTTAATATTCTTTTCATGCTTTATTTGTACTAAATTTTTAAGTTTAGATTGTAATGGACTTTCCACAGTACAGTGACTTTGGGAAAAAAAGAGAGCAAAGAGCTATTGGCCAAGTTAAGTGGAAGGATCCTTTAACAGGTGATTGGCACGGGCTCGATCCAGTTTTAACATGGGGTTGAGGACATGTTTGTGTTTTTTCGCAGGAAGAAAATGAATCCCGCTGATTGCCTGAGCATTGCATTAGGATTGTGGAGGCACATTCTGATGACACAAACCCTGACACATTGGGCTTACGTGCCAGATCCCCCGATTGTGCACCCTACAACTTGGGAGAGAGTTGAAGTACTCATTCAAGTCAATAGATCAGCATACAGTACAGCACCTGATCCCTTCATCCAGCACACCAAGATGGGAGATACCTCAGCTTCAGACATTGGAACTCCTTTCTACTTTACCACCAGCTCTAAAGGCTCCATTCCAGGCTGTATTATAATGATATCCATGACTCATAAAATTTGGACCCCAGACAAAAATCAAATGTACAATATACAGATGACATCTTTACCAACTGGGTACCCAGTTCATGCAAATTTTACTCCATCCTATATGATACCCCGTTGCATTAATTCTTCACAAATAGTAGTATCTACAGGAAAGCCTCATCCAATAAGGTACAGGCATGTGAAGCCATTTGTTACCAATATTTCTGGAACTAAATTTCAATTAATGGACTGGTTTGGAGCTAATCTTAGTAATAAGTACAATTTTGGACTGTGGTGGATGAATGGGCATCCTCAACATCATGTTTGGATGCTGGTGGCTGCACTCAACAACATAACCTGGCCAAATTCATCCCTTTTTAAAAATATTATGAGTTGTGTATCACCACCCCATGTCATTATGTATAGACCATTCAATATCTCTATAGGAGCTAATTATTTTAATGTCACCTATTCTAATTGTTCTTTTACTAATTGCTTGTATAGTGGCATAACTGAATCTATACTCATTGTTAGAAAACCATCTGTTGTTATGCTTCCTGTAAATATTTCTAAAACTTGGTATAGAGATTCTGGCATTCAGGTGTTAAGACAATTGAAAAAACTAATGCGCCCTCATCGATTTGTTGGGCTACTTGTAGCTGATGTTTTGGCTTTTATTTTGTTAGCTGCCTCTTCAGCGGCAGCTGCTGTGGCACTAACACAAAATGTACAAACTGCCCATTATCTTAATCAGCTTCCTCATAGTACTACACAAGCCCTACCTCTGGATGCTAAAGTGGCAAAAACTGCTTAAAAAAACTGTTTAAACAATTTCAACTCTATATCACTTCCCTGACTTATATTAAAGGATTGCTAATGTCATTGCTTGGCGTGGGAATGCTTTTGCTGATAGTTTTTCTATGCCTTCCTTGTATTATACGTGCACTGCAAAACTCTCTTATGAGTTTAGCCATACAGCTACATAAGATCAAGCTCTATATAAATGAATTCCCCCGAGAGGAACTGTAGCCAGAGACGGGTAAGAGGGGGTGCCAGTCTGACCAACCTAAGACAGGGCCTTCAGCTTTACTCTGAAGAAGTTCCCGATGACGGGTAAGGCAGACAAGGTGATCCACCAAGCCTAAGACAGGAGGGTTCGCTTCTTCAAACAAAGATGGGGGAGATGTTGGGAGTCCACACTAAAGCTCTAAGGTCATCTTGACCCCTGTGCTCACTTAAAGGCACGCATAAGGAACTGGCTTTCATGAAAAACACTAGGTGCCCGGGATTGCTTTGCTATGTCTACAGAATTTGTTTTACTTTCTATCAGTTGATCTTGTCTTGTTTTTACTGCACTTTGTTTTTATTAAAATTTTCCTAGTTTTTCTGCACTATGGTAACCTTATGTTACCTCTTGACTTCTAATAGTATATAATAGGAAAAATTAAAAATAAACGGGGCTGTAATCTTGAGCTGCAGACCTCCCGACCCCATCCTTTGTCTTATGTCTTTATTTTTCTGCATCCTCGCCCCCTAATTCAGGATTACCATTCAATGCCGGCAGACTCCAGCACAATGGAATTCTAGGCCTCCATCAGAAAGAATGACATAGCCCCATTTGTTAGGAAAAGGAAAGACTTGGAAAAAATTATATTAAGTGAAGTAAGCCAGGCCTAAAGAAACACAAGTCCCATGGTTTCCCTTATTTGCAATAACTAGTATATGTCTGAGACAAGCAGAAAAGATCAGATAAGTTGATTTTAGGTGAAATGAACCCCACTATAAGGATTGAATTGGTTTTTTTTTCTTGTGATTGTTTGTAACATATTTATAAGATGATTTCTTTGTTGTTTCATATGCCCCGCTCCCGCAGCATAACCGCTGCTTTTATTGTATTTGATGTTGGTATAATTTGTGGAGGGGAAGGGCAAAAACAAACCGTTTAAATAGGGATACAGGTGGACCCATTGCAACAATGAGATGTACAAGTCGTTATGTTGAAAAACGAACTTTACAACTTTGGTCGGGGGGGGGGGTGGAGATGGGAAGAGGAAACAGAGGAGGAGCCAACACATCTTGATAAGAAATGTACTCATTACCTTGCCCATGTAATTGTAACCCCGCTGTATGGTATTTTCACAATAAAATTTTTTTAAGAAGACAAAGTCTGGTTCAATCCATTGTTCTCTCTTATGGGAACATGGCATGCTAGGTGTGGGATAGAGACCTGGCAGGCAGGGGAACAGATTCAGACCCAGATTAGAAACTTGCAGTAAGGAGTCAGCGAATTATGGGACTAGCACAGTCTTGCAGTCTGGAGGATTGGATGGAAATTATTTGGACGGTATTTCTGTGATGTAAAAATATGTGGACCACGTTGTAATATGAGGAAATAGACTGCAAAATGATGCATTATCCAGTATCTCTACTCTCTGTCACTCACTCATCCCCTAAGCTCTGGGTCTGATCCCTCCATAGTCCCAGCCTAAGAGGGACTATGACAGTGATCCTGCGTGGTTATTCCTGAGAACAACCATTCAAGATCACTTGGTGATTGTAATTGTGGGATGGACGACATTGTTTTGAGCAGTCTCCAGTACAACTGTGGAGGCACCCAACTAGAGCTAATCCTAGTTATCAGCCCAAGTGGTCAGGTTTGATGGGCAGGGCAAACAGGAGCTGGTGATGCCCTGCTCCCCAAGTAGATATGTAGATGGGTGAGGACTGTAAGAGCAGGTATGGGGTGACTTCCCCCACTGTGTCTGGAACACAATGATCCCACAATGCATACCTGTTTCTAGCTGAACAATAAGATACAAGAATCGAGGCCACATCCACATTCTGTGCTGCCTAGTACCATTGGCATTTTCCTCTATTGGCTCATACCACTACCAGCAGGTGAAGGAAGTAAAGGTGCCATGTGGTGACTGAGTGAATTTCAGAGATCCTGTAGTAAGTGGGTGATTGCAAGAATAGAAGTGATTTCAGAAAGCTTTGGAACATGGCCCCTCCACCTTCCCTATCCCATTACTGGGATATCTAACCAAACCAGAAATGCATGCACAATAAAATTTTCTTTAGGCAAGAAATAACAGCAAGAGTATCTGCAGAGGAATTGACCTGGTGGACCCACTACCACCAACAAAACGAAAACTGAAAAGAGGTAACCTCATAACAATCATTACTGTGGACTCTAAATCAACCAAGGGTGAGACCAAAGATCACGCAGACCTGGAATCTTCCTCTGGTTCCTTTCCTGCTAGTATCCTTTCCTCTGACACTGGAATAACTAACAATATGTCAGAAGTCCTACGTTACCCCAAGAGAGTAACCAAAAGATAAACAAAGGTAATAAGAGAGAAGGCATGGCTGGAGAAAGCTAGAGAACATGAAAGATTTAATGACCAAATTAAGCCTGGAGAGAGACCATGTTGCAGAGGACCTGAAGTTGGAGAGGTCCATGAGGAAAGACAAGGTTCAACAGATGAACCAACTGAGAGATGAGAAAGAGCAATGGGTGTGATAAGTGTTTGACCTAGAGATAAACATGGTGGAACTTCAATGGCAGTTGGCAGAGCTACCCTCCAGCAGCAGCCTGCAGGACGAACTCAGACCAAGCTACAGCTGCCAGCCAAGACCTATTAGTTGCAGAAGAAGCAACAGAAATGTGAGAAGCAGTGTTACATTCAAAGGCAGGAAAACTAGAGCCTCAGTCTCCAAAATGTGAAGCAGCAGGAGCAGCTGTGATAACTGGAGCAGCAGGAAAAGGCCTGGGATCTGTATAAGCTCTTCAAGACAATGGGAAGATTACACATTAATGAGGCCATGAGATACACAATTTTGCATAACCTAGAGATCAAAGAGCAGCTGGGCCAGCTGCAGGATGCCTTCCACAGGCTAAGAAAAAGAAGGAGGAGCTCTCTCGTGTGCTGCACTCAAAGCTCCAAGTGAAGGAAGAAGCTGGACCAGCAAGAGGAGAAGTTAGAAGAATGGAAAGAGATGGCTGAGTTATGTAGTCAAGTGGCTCAGAATCTCAGGAGCTTCATGAACAGCTGCAGGAGCTCAGAGCTACCTGTGAACAGCACAGGGCCTACACTTTGCAGCTGACCTTAAAGAATGAGGCCTTGCTGCAGCACCTGCAGAAGCAGACACAGTTGCTGGACAAAGTTGCAGGACCAAGAAGGACCATCAAAAATTACACAACACTTGTGATGTGCCTTAAAACCACCAGACAGAAGCAGGAGCAGCTATGGGCCCCAGCTGAGCTTTCTGGCTTTCACTAGAGAAGGAGGAGTGAGCAAAAAGGAAAGGGGGTGATTCTACTTGTTGTGACTGTCCTAGAGGACAGACAATCCAAAGACTAGGTGGGATTGTTATCTTTATCCATTGATGAATTAAAGAAGGTGAAGCTTAGCCAGCAGCTGCAGGAGCAACAGACCTACTATGGGTTCCTGGCTAATATGGTAGTCAAGAGACAGAGAAAGCTGAAGCAGTAGGGTTTCTTCTCCAGAAGTTGAAACCACGGGAAAGGAAGCAGGACACACAAGTGCCCAAGAAGACCCTGAAATTCTGCTTCATCCATAAGCTGCCTGGAAAAAGTGGGCTACTAGAGGCAAGTGGATAAACTCCAACATGGATGCAGCCAGCTGTCAAAACCTATCAGCCCCATTGAATAGTCCCTAGATTTCTATAAAGAACAGATGGAAGTACTGGATGAAGCTATATCAGAAGAAAGATGAGTGTGTCAACCAGCTCTTCCAGGAGAAGGAGAAGAAGAAGGAGCTGCTATTGCTTCTTACAGATGAAGGCACCTGAGTTTCAGGACAAGATCCTGGCAGCCATCCAGACCCCTGTGGATGAGGGACCCTCAGACCTCTCAGGCTTCAGGAAGAGGGAAGTTATGAAGAAGCAACAGATTTTAAAGATTTAAAGCTTGAAGACTATGTGGTTACTGCCCAAGGAGAGGCTGGGGTACCTTGGCATCTCAAGGACCCCTACTACAGAGCAGATTGTGCTACAACAGCTTGCTATTCAAGCACCTATCTGAGCTAACATGTTTGGGCAATAATGGCTGCAGGACTGAGACAAATGACAACTTGGAGATCATTTTTGCATGAAGACCTGGAGGCTTCCAGCTGGGGAATAGGGCTCTTGTTCTCTAACTTACTTTGTCGCCATAGTACTAGGTGGCATACTCTTAGGCCTAATTATAATGAGTGAGAAAGGGGAGGAACCAAACATACCAGAGGCTTCTGGGAGCTGGCCCAAATTCTAGAGACATTTAACAGTCCATTCATTACCAGGAAAGGGGCTCAGGTGTAGGTTTCCACAAAGTGTAAATTCTTTACAAAGGAAGTTGGAGAGTGATGGCACGGTTTTATATTATGATATTATGATAATAATAGAAAATGTTTGATGTCACAGTTTAATAATAGTGTATTTTAATTTCATAACATTACATTTTTTACATTTTATGCAATATTTTGATATTAGCATATTGTATACATGATATCAATCATTTCATGATGTATGTTGTATGTCACTAGCATCACTTGGCTTTTTGAAAATGTAAAGAATGCTGAGCTGGGCAATAGTGAATTTTCTTTTTTGTTTGTTAAAAAGTTACAACAGTGATTGTGAGATGAAAAAATAATAAAAACCATGGAAAACAAGAAAACATTACTGCTGAAATCCTGGAACAAAGCAAAGATATGAGATGAACAATAGGAAGTCTAACACAATTGGAGTACAGACTCATGGATTACAGAAATCTAATCCAAAAATAAGAATATAGAATTATGAAATATCTATACATATGGCATATCTTAATAATTTTTGAGTGAAACCTACTGAAATGATACCTCTTGAATATTATTGTTGAATTAAAACATAAAATTCAAACTAATATGTTACTTAGTGGATTAGATTCTGCATGTGTAATGATATACCTTTGACTCAGGTAATAAATTGAAAATTCAGAAACAACTATTCAGTATTTAAATTAAAAAGTAATTACACAAATTGATCGAAATACCAAATGTATCATCTGTCTTAGATTTTCTGTTTATTAACTTAAAATCACATTCCTTATGAAGGAGAAAAATAGCTGAACTAACCTTAATATCTCTAAAATATTTTTTAATTAAAAAAATTCCTCAAAGAAAAAGATTAGTGTAGAAATCACCTTTGAGCATACTCTACAACTGAGGTGTGAAAAATTAAACAAAAGTAATGAATTATATACAGCTCCATATTCATAGCTTTTTAATGAATTATTTTAAAATCTCCTTCATTTTTGAAATCAGTTCAGAATTCTTGCACAAATTAAAATTGGGGAACTACATTACCAATAGAAAATTAATACAGTATTTTTTATGAGATTAGAAGTCCGATGAAAATAAAAAGATTGAAGTTGTGAAGCACCAGACAAGCAGGAGGCATTACAATTTACAAATAAAAAGACTTGGATGGTCATCTAATAACTCCACAATGAAAGCTCAGCTAATTTTCAAAATCACAAAATAAAAAGTCACCTACAGTATGGTGGAAAAGTAATTAATTCATAGTACAAAAATAAAAGATACAAAAAGGTAAGAAAAAAAAAAACAGTTTTCCAATCCTGTTCAAATTTAACTTTTGCCTAGCCAAAATAAACAACCCTTGTCACTGTCTAAGGAAATTGTAAGAGGCATTTCCATGAAAGAGGAAGTTAAAGTTGTGGTTTACAGGATGGAAATTCCAACTCCAGATGATATGTAAATCAAATTCCCTAAATGAGAACTCAGGTACAAACCCTTTTCTTGGCCCACCGCCCTGAATCAGAGGACGTATTCCTCCTCTTTTTGTGAAAGGGAACTTTCTTTACACTTTTTTTTTTACCACTTCCCCATTGCTGACACATTATATAGAGAAGTCTCTTGGGGTTGTGGTGTTTCTTTATCTTGACAATGGCAGTGTGAGTTTTTGGAATGTGGTTAAGAGTTCCCTTCTCTGGAGATTCGCTATTGGCTATTTCCAACTATCTGTCAGACCCTTTTTCTCCAATGATAAACCACTACTAGTGAAGATTCTATACGTTGGGAATTCTATAGCAGAGAACCTTCCTCAAATGAAGCAAACCATTAATACTGTACTAATTTGAATTTTATGCACAGTAATCCCATTTTGTTATGAAACATGGAGGTAACATATAATAAAACATAGCATGTAAAAAATGAAGATAAGATAAAGTAGCAACAATGCAACAAGAGAGCAAGGAAATATTTAAAAAATGCTATAAAAATAAACCCATGCAAAAATGAGTCCCCAGTGACTGCTTTTCACCATGAAAGAAGGTGGATCTCAGAATAACAGAAAAAAACAAAACAAAACAAAACAAAACAAAATCATTTAATTCAGTGAGCATTGTTGTTTTCCCAGTAATCCTTGCTACTCAGTAGGCTGAGCTCTGAGGATGGCAGTTCATAGCCAGTTCATATAGGAAAGTCCAAAAGACTCATCTTCAATTAACCACCAAAGTGGAGCTGTAGTCCAAGTAGTAGGAGAAAAAAAAGCAAACAACAACAACAACAACAACAAACCCTCACGAATAGTGCTCATGCCCTAAGTTCAAGCCCCAGGTACATTCGAGAACAAAAAAGCA
The DNA here is from genome assembly GCF_024711535.1 of Dipodomys merriami. Taxonomy (NCBI): domain Eukaryota; kingdom Metazoa; phylum Chordata; class Mammalia; order Rodentia; family Heteromyidae; genus Dipodomys; species Dipodomys merriami. The sequence goes on along the minus strand of NW_027206169.1, from coordinate 325,042 downwards.
GTACTGGTTTCAGTGACACAAAGCTCTATAGCAGACTTCTGATTACTAGATCCTGTTACCCATCCTGGGAAGAAAAAAACAGAAACACCTCTATACTAGACCATTGGGGTGTTAAACTTTCTATTATATTGGATTCTTTAAGTTTCAGTACTAATTTCTAAAACTAAAATAAAATAAAATCAATTGGAATACTTAGAGAAATAGCTGGTAATAATGGAGAAGAAAGAAAATGCAGGGTTGAACACTAAAGATGAAAGAATGGCTTCAGAAAAAATAAGTCATAATTTTTGGGGTAAAAATGAGGAGAACATTAATTCAGGCAAAGAGATTAATAATAACAATGGCAAAGGTCAATTTACTCATTAGGCATACTGAGTGGTTAACAATAGCCAACAATTGTAACAATACAACAGTTTGCTGTCCAGTTGTGATGGTTCTTTGTTGGTGTCTGTCTTTCACTCTATGTACCCAATTATTGTGCATTCATCCCCGCTGTTATTATCATATGAAGGTAAAAAACAATACTTAGTCAGCACCAGTGGTTCACTCCTGTAATCCTAGCTACTCAGAAAACAGATCTGAGATCTCAGTTCAAATCTGGCCCTGGCAGGAAAGTCGTAGACACTCATCTCCAATAAACCACTAGAAAGCTGGAAGTGGTGCTGTGGCTTAAGTGGTTGAGGGCTCACCTTGAGCTGAAGAGCTGAGGTCTCCCTCAGACCCAGAGTTCCGCAGCACTAATGACAAAATTTTTTTTAAAAAGAAAAATTTAAAAAAAGATTGAGAGTCAATGCCTGAGTGTCAAAGATGCAAACATAGTGTTAGGCTACTATTTCTCTGCTGACAATTCAGATAGGGGATTATGCTTTCAAAGCTAGTGGATCAACAGCAAGAAAGGTACAAAATTTATTATAATAACAAAACCACAAATGGGAAAGGTTATGCCAGGGAAACTAGAGAACCTATAACCCTAAAGAGAATATTCTGATAGGATAAAATTTATAGCGAATTGAATATTGATAATGTGCTCTTGAAATCCAATGTATATAGTTATATGTATATATATGTATATTTATGTCTATGATAATTTTTAGATCATTCTCAAAAACGGCATTGAGTTATTAAATTGTATATTATAATACCACATCATTTTATAATAAAAAGGCATAAATGATATTTGAAATAAAGATAAGAGAAATAGAGTGGAAGAAGAGCTTAGGAACAGATCCTCTACCCTGAGTTCAAGTCCAGCACTGACAGACAAACAACAAGAAAAACAACATCGAAAGGATGAGTCAGTATAGACAATAGACAAGAGGAAGTGATCTCTGAGCCTAGGATCTTTGTTCCCTCATAGTCAGGTGATCAACGATAGTCACGTGATTACTGCTATGAATCAGGCAGGTGATGGGAAAGGTGGGAGGGGCTGGTCTGTGGGCAGATTTAATCCTGATCACAACTCAAGCAAGAGATAATTCTTGTCATCTCAGCTTTGTGCAAATTGTGAATTGGAAGAACTCAGTCAAGGAGATCCTAAGAATAAACACAAGTTTCTATTCCAAAAACAAACACAAACACAGAGAGGACAAGGCCTAAGTGGTAAAGTACCAGCCCAACATCAGGTCTGACAAATTACAAATAATAAAAGTATGGGATGATCACCTGTTAAGAAATACGAACTCAGCTACTTTTGAAGACCCACAAGATACAGTGGATAATGTCAGTAATATGGCCTACAGTCCTGTGGAAAAGCAATAAATGCATAGTTCCATTATAAAACATACACAGAAGTAAAAAACAAAACAAAACAAAATAAAACAAACACAATAAACTTTTCCAATCCTGGACAAACCTACGTTGCACCTAACTCAAATAACCTAAACAAATTGTAAGAAGTAGGTCCTTGAAAGAGGAAGTGAAAGGTGTGGTTGCTAGGATGTAAATTCCAGCTCCTATTGATATGTAAATCAGCTTCCCTAAGCAACCAATCAGAGACTTCCTTTCCTGGACCCACCCTCTTTCAGTATAAATAGAGTGGAAGTCTGAGACTCAGGCATTGCTGAAGATCCTACATCAGCAGGAAGGAGGCCATTTGGAGCTTGGATACTCCAGGTGAGGATTAGAGTGAGAGAATCTACTCCTCTTTTAATTCTTCTCTCCTTGGTTTGGTGGTGGTGGTGGTGGTATTGTTTTGTCGGTTGCAGGGATTGAACCCAGTGGTAGGGCAGTGTTGCTGGGTCACTTTGTGCTCAAGACTGGGCATTGTCCCTGGGCCACTTTGTGGTCAAAGCTAGTGATTTACCACTGGAGCCACAGCCCACTTGTGATTTTGGAGTGGTTAATTGGAGATAAGAGTCTTTGTCAGGGGGACTTTTTTGGCCCAGGCGGTTTCAAAGCTTGATCCTTAGCTCTCAATCTCTTGAGTAGCTAGGCTTCTACGGGTGAGCCACCAGCACCTCATTAGATTCTAGGAATGATGGACCCTGACACTGCCCAGGCCTTCCAGAAAGAACTGAGATGTGCCATCTGTATAAATACTTTCATAGAGCCAGTCACCCTAGAGTGCGGGCACAGTTTTTGTCGACCTTGTCTCTGCCTCTGCTGGGAAGAGACCCAGACTCCAGCCACGTGCCCTGTGTGCAGGGGACCAAGCCAGCAGAGAGACCTCAAAACCAACGTGGTTCTGAGGAGCCTGGTGGCCATTGCCAGAAGAGCCAGCCTCAGGCATTTTCTGAGCTCTGAGGAATACATGTGTGGGACACACAGGGAGACAAAGCAGATGTTCTGTGAGGTAGACAGGGCCCTGCTCTGTAGGAGCTGCTCCGAGTCTCAGGAGCACAGGGCTCACAAACACCATCCCATAGATAGGGCTGCTGAGGAGCAGAGGGAGATGATTTCAAAGCAGATGCATGCTGTATGGGAAAAGACTCAGGAAAACCAGCACAATTTACAGGAGAAGAGGAGACTCATCAACCGATGGATTTGGTATGTGAAGCTATTCCAAGGCATGACTAAGGATGTTTTTAGAGTGCTGTTTTTAGAGCTGGGTGTCCAGGAGGAGGAAAGACACCATTCCCAGCTACTGATCAATGAAGGAAGAGCCATGTTACTGCAACTCAGAGAAAGGGAAACCCAAATGCTTCAGAAGAAACATCAGCTGAGGAATATGTATCAGAAGCTGATTGAAACATACCAGAAGCCAGATGTAGACCTGCTTCAGGATGTAGAGTTGACCCTAGAAAGCTGTGAGTTAGTCTTGTTCTTCCTGCCTCTTCCTCTGAGGCCAGAGCTCAGTGCCCCTCCCATTCCTGGATTGATAGAGAGGCTCAGCCAGTACCAGGTGGAGACTGCTTTCAATGAAGCTACGCGGAATCAAGATCTTGGGAGCTGTGTTGGACACGACAATCCCGATGCAGTTTTGAATTCTGAAGAGTCCTTCCACTTTACTGCTTTTGGGCACGAAGTCTTCAGCTCTGGGAAACATTACTGGGAGGTTAGTGTAGATGACTCTTCCACCTGGGCCCTGGGAGTTACTAGGCATTCCTCCATAGAGAGCAACCTCACTGAATCTGAGGATCTTTTCCTCCTTTTGTTTGTGAAAGAGAACACACTTTCCACCATTTTTACCACCTCCCCACTGCTGCCTCACTATGTAGAGAAGCCTCTGGGCCGGGTTGGTGTGTTTCTTGATCTTGACGATGGCAGTGTGAGTTTTTGGAATGTGGCTAAGAGTTCCCTTATCTGGAGATACCCCACTGGTGCTATCCAATTTCCTGTCAGGCCCCATTTTTTCAGTGGTAGCCTGGTGTTCTAAGTGAAGACAATCTCTATGTGTTGGGAACTCTATGGCAGAGAAACTTCCTCAAATGAGGCAAACCACTAATACTGTACTAATTTGAATTTCTCGGTGCAGTAATCCCATTTTTTCATGAAATATGTTGGTAATAATAAAATGTAAAATGTAGACACCAATACTAAATGAAGGTAAGATAAAGTAGCAACAATGTAACAAGAGAGCAAATAAATATTTAAAAATTGCTATACAAATAAACCCATGCAAAACTGAGTCCCCAGTGACTGCTTTTCACCCTGAAAGGAGTTGGAGCTCAGAATAACAATAAAAATCAACACTTAAAGCAGTGGGCACTGTTGTTTTACCAGTAATCCTTGCTACTCAGCAAGCTGAGTTCTGAGGATAATGCATAGCCAGGACGAACAAAAAAATCCAAGCGACTCTTATCTCCAATTAACCACCAAAGTGGAGTTGTGGTCATGTGGTAGAAGAAAAAAATCCCATAAGAACAGAGCTCATGCCCTAAGTTCAAGCCCCAGGAACAGCTAGAACAATAAAGCAGTACTAGTTTCAGTGACACAAAGTTCTAGAGCAGCCTTTTATTAATAGGTCCTGTTATCCATCCCGGGAGGAAAAAAAAACAAACACCTCTCTCCTAGAGCATAGGGGTGTTTACATTTTCTATTAGATTGGATTCTTTAACATTCAGTACCAATTCCTAAACAAGGGGAAAAAACATATACTCAGAAAAAGAGCTGTTAATAATTGAGAAGACTGAAAATGCATGGTTGAACACTAAAGCTGAAGGCATGTCTTTAAATAGAAGAAGTAAGTCATCTTTTGGGGGTCTACAAATGAACAGAATACTATGATAGGCTAAGAGATTCACAATAATAACTATGGCAAAGCTTAATTTATATATTAGGCATACTGAGAAGTTAACAAGAGCTACCAATTGTAACAATATAACAGGATGCTGTGAAGGTGTGATGGCTCTTTTTTGGATACTTAATTGTAGTTCTTTCATCCCCTGTGAAATTATCATATGGAGTTAAAAAATGCTTACTTTTGGTGCTGGGAAGGTGGCCTAGTGTTAGAGCGTTCCCTTGTATGCATGAGGCCCTGGGTTTGATTCCTGAGCACCACATAAGCAGAAAAAAAGCCGGAAGTGGTGCTATGGCTCAAGTGGTAGGTACTAGCCTTGAGCTGAAGAGCTGAGGGACAGCACCCAGGCCCAGCGTTCAGGCCCCACGACTGGACCCACCCCCCCCAAAAAAGCTTACTTTTTTGTTTCCCTTTCACTCTAGATACTTAATTGTTGTGTGTTCATCCCTTTGTAATTATCTTATTGATGTGGAAAAAAAAACTATTACCTTGAGATTCAATGATATGTATGTAGTGTTAGACTGCTACTTCCCTGTTGGCAATTCAGATATAGGAGAGTTTGCTTTCAAAGCTCATGGTTCAACAAACAAGAACAGAATACGTTCAAGATCCTGGAATGTGGAAGCTTATGTCACCGATTCTACAGAACTTACTATCCTAAAAATAACATCCTAGATAATTTTCTACTGTTTATAGTGAATAGAGTATTAAAAGTGTGCTCTTATAAACACACACACACACACACACACACACACACACACACACACACACACAAGCATTAGTAGGTTCTCTTATCAGTTTATCATATATATTAATTTACCATTTCATTTTAATATAAGCTTTGTCATATATGGTGATTATTAGCCTTTTGATCCAACATTAAGCTCAGGAGAGTGCATAGATCCTTATTTTAAGCCCCTGGACTATTTCAGGAAAAAAATTAAAATGAGTAAGTCACAATAGAAAATAGACTTGGAGGAAGTAATCTCAGATCCAAGGATCCTTTTCTGACACACAGTTAGTTAATGGACATTCAGGTGATTACTGGGTTCAGACTGGTGAAGGAGATGGGCATAGGGGGTAGGTTCCCTGTAGACTTAACAATGATCACATCTCATTCAATTGCTAGTCAAGTTGGCATCTGTCTGTCATCTCAGCTATGTACAAAGCTTTGATAGGAAGATCTCAATCCAGGAAGGCCTAAGTATAAACACAAGATCATATTCCAAAAATAAGCTAAAAATTGGTATGTTGAATACAATTCTGGTACTGTACTGTTGAATTCATACCATTTGCTTAAACTCTGCAAACCAATTTATTTAACACTAAATTAATCTATAGCAATGCAATGATGTTGGTCCAGTTTTTCAGTTTAGAAAAACATAGGCAGGTGTTAATAAACATAAGGTGGTGCTGAGTTTATTAAAAGAATGTGTGGTCATGTTTCACTGTATAAATGTGAGTATAGAGAATTCAGTGCAGTCTTAGTTTATCTTCCCACACGTGATTTTGAGGGTGACTTTACCTTCCTATTATAGGATTAAAAGTAGTATTTGTGACTTTGACCACTTTTGGTAGTTTTTGACTGTTGTACTATGCACTATTGCTTTTATTTTTCTCTCATTTCCAGAAAAAGAAAGATAAATTACTTGCTGTAATCATGTTGTAATACCCTGGCTTATACATTTAAATTTCTATTGTTTATTTCTGTGATATCTATGTTACATACAGACATCATTCTGACATTTTATCTAATCATACAAACATATACTATTCCATCTTTCTTTGCATTATCTTTCTTTGCATCTATCTTTGCATTAGTAATTAGTAATATCCTAGATACTGTGTTGCTCATTTCAGAACTTCATGATTATTTTTACTACTGGCATAATTAATGCCATTGACAAAAGAACTCAATAAATTAGATGTAGTCAAAATTTTCTACCTTATATATCTAGAAGCACCAACAAAACTACTTTATTCTTGTCTGTGTTTTAAATTTCTGGCCTATATTGTTATAGATCTATAGTTTATTTTTATTGTATTTTATTTATCTATTCATCATTTATTTTTGTTTAATTAATTATTTTTGCTAGTTTTTAAAATATTTTATTTGAATAGTTGAAGAAAGGAGTTGCCATTCAATAAAGTAATTTGTGAATACAATGCATCTTGATCACTTTAATCCCTTTTTAACATTTCCATTCATCTCTCCCAACCACTTATTCTCTGATTTTTCTTAATTTTGTAGCATATGCATTGATTTTTTTTTTTACGTGCTCCTGCTTTCTACCACTTTGCTATATTCTATGTCTACTTTCATGGTAGAACACTTTTGCTGGTTAAAGATTATCTAGTATCCCTTTTAAAAATCATTTTATGTGTAATTGAAAATTTTTATATTTGTTAAATTAATTCTATAAAATTTAGGGATTCTTTGTATTCTGAAAGTATATTCAATCATCATCACCTTGGAATATTCTCAAATATTCATCATTCACAAAGAAATCTCATACCTGTCTGCAGCTATTATGAATTCTCCTTAGACTTCCAACCCCAAAGAAACTGTTATGCCTGATTTTGATAATTCAAAAATTTCATTATAATCAAATTATTTTATTTGTTATTTTGTTCTGGCTCTTTCCATCTAGCCTGTTGTCAGTGTTTCCACTAATATCAATTCTCCATTTCTCTTTTTTACTTGATAATGGGCTATTTCATGAGTATAAAATGTTTTGTGATCTGTTTTCCTATTGGTCAGCGTGAATTTTTTTTCAATCCTTTGGCTGTCATGGATAATATTGCTGTTTTGAACTTAAGTGTATAAAAATTATAGACAAAGTTTTTAGGCTGTACAAAGTTTCTAGGCTGTTTGGTATTTCTATAACTAAATTTGTGAGGAATTTTTACACTAATTTCCAAGATGAATGTGCTATTTTACAATGTATGAGAGCTTCAATTTCTTTACATCCTTGTCAAACCTTCTAATGCACATCTTTTACCCATTCTGGTGAGTATGAAATGACATCTCATTTCTATTTTATAAGTGATTTTACAGGTGCTAATGATTTTGTCTGTTTACACATTGTTCGATTAACAAATTTCAAGTCAAATTCTTTGTCCATTAATTGAGTTACTGATCCATTTTTTTCCTTTTTCTCCAATTCTTTTGTTTAGGAATAGGAATGTTTACACTATGTTATTATATATTGAAGATATGGTGCTCCTCATCCTCTCTGTCAACCTCTTCCTCTTCTTCCTTTCTCTTCTTTCTCCTCATTTTTGCTCTTTCTATACTTCCTTTTTCTCCTCTTCCTCTTCTTCCTTCCTCTTACTCCACCTCTTTGTTTCCTCTTCTTCTTCTCTTCCTATCTTCCTCTTCTTTTTTGGACCAAAGCTTCATACTGTCCTAGTAAACACCCTCCCACTTAAACCTGGACCATCCTAGTTTGTTTTCCACATAGGGTCTAGTGCATTTACTCAGGCTTCCCTAGAATTGTGATCCTCCTGTCTTCACTCTGAGTAGCTTTAATTAAAAGCATGTGCCTTTATACTTGGCATATAATTGGTTTTGCTTTTATAAAAAAATATATTTACTTTTTTTTGTTGATCATGGGGCCTGAACTCAGCCTGCACACGGTCCCTCAGCATTTCCGCTCAAGCTATCACTCTACCACTTGAGCCACAGTGCCCACTTCTAGCGTTTTCTGCTTTTGTGGTGCTGAGGAATTGAAATCAGGGCCTCATGCATGCAAGGCAAGTACTCTACCACTGAGCCACCTTTCCAGCCCTATTTTGTTTTATTTTCATGGCAACTCTCAGCTAAAAATTTTCTTTGAGTCTCTGTGGACATTTTGAAGCTGGAATTTTGAATGGTGTTGGAAGTCAAAGCTACAAAGAGTTTTGGAGAGGGGCAATGCATTCTGTTAGCTCTCCATTTATGCTACTGTCTGAACATGAATGTCTTTTGGAGACAAAAGTGGAACGTTTTTGTATAAGGAGATGTGTTTGGGTGCTGCTTTCAAATGAAATGTTTAAGTCATATTGTCACTTTGGTTGGATTGAAAAATATGCAGGAGAGCAATATCATACACAACTAGGTGTATGGGAGACTGAGTTCCCAGAGAAATTTAGGTAAACTGGAAAAACACATGCTGATCGTGCACTATCCTGAAGTCTTAGAACTTAGAATCAAAGGAGGGAAAATGAGAAACACACTTGTTCAGGAGTTCTCTCTCTGCTCCAAAATCACCATCATGTGTTAATCTTGGCTATTGTCTCTCAGCCAAGATCAACTAAAACTCTGAACCATGAAGCAACATAGCCTTCCCTTCTTTTTTCTTTTTTATGTGCATTGTTAATATTTTTATTATTGTAAAAATACTATGCAGAGGGTTTAAATTTACATGGGCAAGATAATGAGTACATTTCTTATCAAGCATTGTAGCCTTCTCTTTTGTTTCCCCTGCATAGCCTTTCCCATCTCACCCCACCTCCCCCACCGAGTTCTCCTTCCCCCCCCCCAAGTGGTAAAGTTCGTTTTTCGACATAAGGACTTGTACATCTCATTGTTGCAATTGGTCCACTCGTATCCCTATTTAAACGATTTGCTTTTTGCCATTCCCCTCCACTAATTATACCGACATCAAATACAGTGAAAGCAGGGGTTATAGTGTGTGTGGGGGTGGAGGGACATACAAAGCAACAAAGAAACCAACACCCCCTTCCTGCAGGCATGCTTCCTTGAAGCTCTTTGTCTAACAAGATCTCTCACACAGACTCCGCAGAAGGTGGCGTGGCACCTACTGGCCACAGAAAGATGTCCACTCAGCTGGAGATACCAGGAACCACTGGAAGTGCAGAAACTTAAGCGTTTGACCTTGTTTCTCTGGCCAGAGACTATTCATTGAATTTGCAGCCCCTTATTCTTTTGCCGATGTCAAATCAGAAGCCATCTATCCACCAGAGGCAGCTTTATTAGATGTTCAAATTGGTTATGGCAGTGCCCCGCCCACATGCGCTTGCCTCTCTTTCCTGAACCCAGCTAAGGACTACTTGCAGACACATCCTCATGGCTGCTTTGCCTGCTGTGATCTCTGCTCCTTTCCAAACACTTGCTTTGGCAGCTTCCCCTTCATTGTGCCTGTGCCTCTCAGACTGGGTTCCCATGGTGGTTGGTTATTGAGCTGCTTGTTAGAGGAGGAAACAAGGGTTGTTGTGTACAATGGCAGGCCTGAACTGGCCTGGAGGCAGGACAGATGCTCTCCCAGGTGGGACTTCTCAGGGCACAGGGCAGGCATCCTGCCACTGGGCCCTGAGTCACTGTGGTGAGCAGCAGTCACACGTGGCACCAACGGCCCTTTTTGGCTTTAAAAAGTGCTGCTCTCTGTTAATAAACGAGTTTTTCTTCCTGCTTAATTTGGCTCCCCGCTGTGTCTGATTGTCTCCCAGGATGAGGGAGGCTAGGGAATGGGTGAGCGCTGCACTGACCTTTCCTCGTACCCTGTCCTTCTTTTGTGGGACAGATGAAGTCCCAACACCTCGGTATATCTTTGCCAGTTCTTGGGTTGAACTCAAGGCCTGGGCACTGTCTGTAGCACTCTACTACTTGAGCCACAGTCCCAATTCTGGCTTATTCTGTGTATGTACTACCGAGAAATCATACCCAGGGATTCTTGCATGCTAGAGAAGCACTCTCTCAATAATCCACATTCCCAGCTCCCTCATCTTTTTTTAATGGTAGTTTTTTACATAAGTATGCTGCCATTTTACATCCCCAGGTTTAATTTTCTGAATACTGGTTACTTCTACGAAACCTGATCTTCTCTTCTCCTGCCTGGTTTCTTACTGTTCCTCCATTGGCCTCATAATAAAATCTAAATAAAGGCTGCTGAGAGCGTCAGTGTATCATATAAGTACCTAGGGCTGGAACCCTGGAAGAGAAAAGCCATGGGCCTGAAATGAAGAGAATGATTCAGTATACACAAGGAGCATATCTGAAAAATAAATTAGTAAATAAAAGGAGAAGCATTGCATAAGGTCTGTTTGCATTCAGGGAGGTAGTATACAGAATAAGTAGGTAGGGCACTGAAAATTTTTGTGGCCATACTAGTGCTTAAACTCAGTGCCTGATGCATTCCTCAGCTGTTTTTCCCAAGGCTGAGGATTTACCACTGCCACAACTCCACTTCCAGCCATCTGGTCATTAATTGGACATAAGCTTCTCCCAGGCTTTCCTTCATGGTCAGACCTGTGAATCCTGCTCATCTTTTTCTCTTAAAGCTGGAGCTCTACTCGCTGGACCACTGTTCCACTTCTGGTTTTCTGGTGGTTTATTGGAGATAAGAGTCTCACAGAATTTCTGCTCAAGCTGAATTTGAATGGCAATCTCGTGAACAGGAATCAAGCGACTTTCTTCAGGAATACACCAAGGAGCCCCTCCACACAAACCCTTAGTCTAAACCTCGAGAGGCACTAGAGAAAAAGAGAAACATGTAGATACTTAAAGTTGGAGACACACAACGCTCATAATTATTAGATCATTTTATAAACAAAAGGAGCAATGAAGACAGTTTGAGGATCGCTCCAGCTTTTGGTCCTCTCAGCTTGAGACAACAAATTCACTGCAGCTCAATGCTAAGTGACAGAACTGGCGTGTCCTGTGGACATTTGCTCCCACATCCTGTGACACTCATTTCTAACTTTTGGCTTCAAACCTGTGACCGAGAGGAGAAGATGAGGAGAGAAAATTCTTCTCAGAGAAAACAGCTATAAAGAACATTGGGTAGTTAATTCATAAATTCAAACCGTTGGAATGACCCTGTTAAGAAGTCAGATTGTCCAGATTAAAAAATGAAGAAGAAAAGAAAGAAGGTGCCTGTGGCTTCTCACTGTAATCCCAGATCCTAAGGAGGCTGAGGTGTAGAGAATCTGAGTTTGAATCCAGCCAGCATAGCAAAATCCACGACACTCTTATTTCTAAGAGATCACAGAAAAACCCAGAAGTTGGACTGTGATTCAAAGTTAATGCACTACCCTTGAGCAAAAGGAGCTCAGGGACAATGTCTAGGCTCATAGTTCAACCCCAGGAACTGCCTTCTCAAAAATAGCCTGTATCTCCATGTATTTTGGTATGTATGGATGCATTCCTATAGGTGAAGCTCCACAGTAGTTATGATGAATGGCACCAAGCTAGGAAATTTGTATTCAATAAAATGATTTAGTAGCAGAGACTGCTTTCATGACAGTGCATAATCCAGGGTTCCCCTCACTGTTCCCAGTGTAGCCTGAGGGTTTCTCTGCATCCCAGGCCTGCTGGAAGAAGTCTCTCTCATTGTCTGGACAGGCAGACAAAAGACCTCACTCCTGTACAGCTGTGTAACAAACAACTCCATCTGGGTCAGATAGTGAGGATGATTTTGGGCAGGCTCTGAAGGTCAGGAGAAAAAGGTCACTTTGTACCCCAAACTATCTCTATCCCCAGTGCTCTGGTTTGCTAGGAAGCCTTCATTTTTACCACCCCCTGTGTCAGGCCAAGTCCTGTGCACTTATCCTTCCTTTGTGAGACTATATTCTGCTGTTCAGATACAGTGCTCAAGAGTCCTGCTGGCAGACAACTAGGGCACTGAACTTAATTAAATGTTTCATTACCAATGATGATGGGCCTGTGATGTTTTTTCTAGGTTTCTGGAAGCTTGGGAAATCCAAGCACATATCGGATATCACAAAGCTTCCTATCATCTAGGGCTGGTGAATCTCATCAGGTTTTGAAACATTTGACCTCTCCTAGTTGGGCCCTGGGTGGCTAGGTTTTGGGGTTGAACACGGGGCCAGGGTACTGACCATGAGCTCAGTGCAGAAGCCCGGTGTTTAACCATTTGGGGTAACAGCATTACTTTTAGTCTCTCTCTCTCTCTCTCTCTCTCTCTCTCTCTCTCTCTCTCTCTCTCTCTCTCTCTCTCTCTCTCTCTCTCTCTCTCTCTCTCTCTCTCTCTCTCTCTCTCTCTCTCTCTCTCTCTCTCTCTGTGTGTGTGCATGTGTATGCACACGGGCACACAGGGGCACGGGCACATACACCATTCTTGGAGGTTGAACTCAGGACCTGAGCACTGTACCTAGTTTCTCTTGTACAATCATAGCCTTCTCCCACTTGAACCACAGAGCTTCTTCAGGCCTTTTTTACTGTTGTGGTCCTGAGAAATCAAACCCAGGGTTTCATATTTGTAAAGCACTTTACCCCTAAGGCACATTCCAAGCCCTAACCTTCAGGTTTGTTAGTTTGTTTCTCTCTTTTATTATTATTGTAGGAGTTGATGTCTGGGACTGGGTGCTGTCCTTGAACTCTTCAGCTCAATTCTTGTGCTTACCACTTGAGCCAAACACCATTTCAGCTTTTCTGGTGGCCCATTGGAGCTAAGTGCCTCAATGACTTTCCTGCCCAGCCTGGCTTTGAACTATGATCCTCAGATCTCACCCTCCTGAGTAGCTAGGATGACAGGCATGAGTGACAAGCACCTAGCTTCCACTTCAGGTTTCTTAGTGGTGAATTGGAGATAATAGGCTCATGGGACCTTTTGTGTCTGGGATAATTTGGAACCCAGGTCCTCAGATCTCAACTGCCTGAGAAGGCAGGATGAGAGACCTCAGCTATAGACCCCTAGGCTGTGGCATCTGCTGGAATGGGGTCCATGGCTCCAAGCGGTGGAGTGCTAATCATGAACCCAAGAGGTAAGGGTCGGAGCTTAGGTCCATATTTCAAGGTTCATGACAGAAAAAACAAAACAGAACAATTGTCTGAAGTAGACAACTCACTAGTCTTCAGTAATACGTAATTTTGTCCCTGTCATGGAGACATATCTGAGCCTCAATATTCTTGTCTGCATAATCATCTCAGTGGGGAGATCTTACAAGGGCCCAATTAAAGACTGTACCTGGTGAAGGACACAGCACATGGCACTCTTTGCATGACTCAGCACACAGCATCCTGTGAAAGACTCAGAACCCAGCACCCAATGCAAGACTCAGCACACTGCACCTTGTGAAGTACACAGCACATAGCACCATGTGCAGGACTCAGCACAGAGTACCCTATGGAGGACTCCGCACATAGCTCTGTCCCACAAGCTCTCATTAGACTGAGGGCGCTCTAATCAATATCACCATTCTTTGAGGAACATTTCACAAACCACACAAGTTCACACCTAACAGTATAGTGGGATTTTTTTGGGGAGGGGATTAGTCATGGAGCTTGAGCTTAAAGCTTGGGGATATTATTGTTCTAATAACATTTGCACATGGCTAGAACTCTACCACTTTGAGCCATATTTCAAAGAGTCTAGCAGACTTCCTGCCAGGTATTAAAGCCCCAGAGCGGCCAGTATATCAGGGGTAAGCCAGGGTAAGCCAAGATGATGGGGGTAACCCATGGAGCTGGGTTGCAGCAGTTTATATCTTGCTAAGTCAGGTTAGGTGGCAGCTGTCAGCACCAGACTCCTAGCTTGCTCTGTCATGTGGTATTTGAAGTCCTATCCTTTTATAGTTGCAGTTAGAACATTATACCTCTTTTTGGCGGCAGTCCTGGGGCTTGAGTAAGGGTTTTGACACTGTCCCTAAGCATTTGTGCTCAAGGGTAGAACTCAATTGATCGAAAGACAGCAGAACTTCTGAGTTTTCTGTTTATGTGGCACTGAGGAATGGAACCCAGGGCTTCATGCTCACTAGGTGTGCAGTCAACCACCAAACCCCAGGAGTGAACGAGGTATAAATAGATAGAGATTGATGTATATAAGCATTATATACACATAAAGATGTCTATATATTATTAATTATAGATATTACTACCAATTATTACTTATTAAATTCTGTCTCCATTTAATGATGTGTCCCAGTTAACAATTAATAAAGCATTAACTAAATTAATCAATATTTTGTTATTGTTTATCACATATGTACATATAGCCATACACATAATTTCATATTTTATAGAATGAGAGAGATATCTATATATTATTAAATTATGCATCATGTGTTACTACCAATTATTAGGTATTTATGTTTCCATGCAATTTTTATTCTGGTAATACTTAATAAAATATTAAACTTAATCCACATCCTATAGTTTTTGTGTCTAATTTCATCCTAGAATGATTCACTACTAATTATATCTGTTTTTCATTTATTGTAGTGACAATTCTTCCACCTATGACATTTTTTACATTTACAACATCCTATTACATATAGATTTGCATATATTACATATAGATTTGCATCTGAATTATACATACTACCTGTCACCGAGCACTTTCAAAAAAAAAGTAAACATGTGTCATGCTTGGCTTCCCACTCCAAGATTACATTTTTTGGCAGTGATGGGATCTAACTCAGGCCCTAGAAGGCTCAATTCATGAATGGCTGACTGTCAGAACAGCAGCCTCTAGCCAATTCAGCTGCCAGGCACTTCCCAGGCCCTGAAATCGAACCCCGTATGTTGATCCCATATTGCACATAGTGTACTTATTCATTTTATTTTTGTTTTATTCATTTACTTACCATTTATTTTATTGACATATATTACACATGAAATATTTATTACGTTTATTACATAGGATATAGATTTGCCTATGTATGAAATTTCACACCTGATACCCAGGACTTTCACAGAAAAGGAAAACATGTGTCACCATGGGCTTCTTACTCCATGATTCAATTTTTGTGAGTGCTGGCATCTAAAGTCACAGCCTACAAGGCCTAATTCGTGAATGGATGAGTGTCAGTATGCCAGCCTGAGGCATATTGAGCTGACAAGGATTTCCAGAACTTGAGATCCAGCTCCAGGAGTTGACAAAATTAGAATAAATAGACATGCAGATGGTAGTACACAAATAAATATTGATTTTTATAGAGTGCCAGAGATGTCTATACATTATTCGGTTACATAGGCTACATTCCTATCAATTCTTGGGTATTTAGTATACCTCCATGTAATTAATATTATTGTTTTCATCCTTAATTATTAGTTAAATCAACCACTGTCCTGAAACTATTGTGTCCATGTAATTAATAGTATTCTTTGAATGTGTCAAAATATTCATTAAAATCCATTGGCCTCCTAAAATCACTCTATTTATATAGTAGTATTCAGAAACAACTAATTCAACCTTGCCATTCATAATCTTCCATCGGTATTCCTATGAATAGGAAGGAGACTCTTAGGATCTCCCTCCATTGGTAAGGGTCAGGACCCGGCTTCAAACACAGGGACTATATTTCCATGTAGGCCTATGGCTTCCCTGGTAGGCCACCAGCCTTCAGCAATGCCAAGTTACCAACATTCTTCAACCGTGTCATTCAGTTGCAGGATGGTCACCTTGCAAAGAAGAAAAATGTAAAACCGGTAGCCATCTGCAAGTTGCCAGTTCTTTTTTTATTTTTTTTTTTCTGTGTCTCATTAATTATTTTTTTTCTTGTCAGCCTTTGAGTCTCAGGAACCCAGGTTCGGCTATGGGTCCAGTGGCTGCACCACAGGCTAGAGTGATGAAAGCTGAGGCAGAATTGCCATGACCTGATTTCAAGCCCTGTGCTTGACAAAAGAAAAATACATACATATATACATACATACATACATACATACATACATGCATGAATGCATACATACATACATACATATGTACATACATTAAAAATATTTTAAAAAATTATGAGGTTCCTTGGCTTAGAATTCATGTCATTTCTTCTGGCAGGCCTGGGATTTGAACTCAGGGTCTGGGTAAATCTGCAGCACTGTGGGGGATGGGGAAGATCACCATTCTGGAAGACAAGAAAGTCAGGCCTGTTTCTAGGGCCTGAATTCAAGTCTTGGCACTCAAAAAAATAATATATTTACATATTTTAAGTACATGATTATTATTGACCTACACATTTTTACTGTATACTAACTGCATATTGCAGTTAGTATATTCTTTTTATTTTGTGTTTTGTTTCTTATATATTTTAGTGAATATGATTAAAATATAATATTTTTGGCATCCTATTACATAAGACATAGATTTGCCTATGTATTCTACATCATTCCTGAGTCGCAGAAATTTCACTGATAAAGAAACCAAGTGGGGCAATTGGCTTTCCCCAGGATTAAGTTTTTGGCAGTTCTGTGACTTGAACTCAAGGGCTAGCAGGCCACTTCGTGAGTGGGTAACTGTTAGCACGCCAGTCTGATGCAAGAGAAGTTGGCGGGCAAATTTGAGGACATGAGATCAACCCATAGGAATGGCCAATATATAAACAGATAGATGATTATACTGCAGTGTGTGTGTGTGTGTGTGTGTGTGTGTGTGTGTGTGTGTGTGTGTGTGTGTGTGTGTGTGTGTGTGTGTATGTGTGTGTGTATTGTGAGCTGCTTTCGATCAGGAATAGCCACTTACCACTGGAGCTACATGGCTCTATTTCTGGCTTTGTTTGCACTGAAGTTGGACAGGAATCTCAAGGACTTTCCTGCCAATGTGAATTTGACCATTATCCTCCTATCACAGGCTTGTAAATATCAATGAAGACTGCTGAGAGCCACTGGTGCCTGCCTAATCATTGGTCTTGCTGTTCTTGGACAGACCAGTGAGTTCCCTATCCTTGAGTTAAAATGGTGGGAGCTGGAGCCCACAGTTGGAATCCTTGTCCTGCCAACTCCAAATGGAAGGAGATTTTTAGAAAGTCATTCCTATCTATATGAATACCAAGGGAATGTTATGTATGTTATGATTGAATGGGCAGCTCTTAAATAATTCTAGGATAAAATTATACACAATTATATTATAGGATACTGATCGATTTTAATCAATATTTCATGAAGTATTTAAACAATCACATTCATTAAATGGAGGCATAATGAAATACCTAAGAATTGGGCGTCACATAGTATAAAGGTGCCATTTTTACTGCTAGGACTGGATTGGAACTCATAGTCTGGTTAACTCTGTTGCACTGTGTGGAAACGGAAAGCTAACCTTCTTGAAGTCAAGAAATTCATGTCTGTTCCTTAGGTCTGAAATCAATCCCCAGCACAAGAATACATCCTATTTGTGTACATTTTAAATATATTATTTATATTTACATACATAGGTTGACACCATATTGCATTCAGTGTAGTTATTCATTTAATTTTTGTTTTATTCATGTGTTTGTGGGGAACATGGGCAGCAAAGATGGTGTTGAGAGGAAGTTGAGTGGGCACAGCCCAATTGTTTACCTTAAAATCTGATTGGATAAAGCTTAGGCGCATGATAGGGTGTGACCTTTACAGTGATTGGTTGGTTCCTTTCCCTCCCCTTCCATGCCTCACAGTTTTTCCCTTTAAAAGATGCTTTCTGTGTGGTAGTAAATGAGTTCTTGCTTGACTTGACTCCCCATTGTGTGTGAATGTCTCCCAGTCTAAGGGAACGGGGGAACCGACGAGTGGCACACTTACCATTCCCAGGCCCCATACATCTTTCGGGGGCAAACAAAGACACAACATGTATTGACTGTTTATTTTTTTGACTAATATGCTACATAGAACATTGGTTACATTGATTAAATAGGATATAGATCTGCATATGTATTTCACTTATACCTGACACCCAGGACTTTCACAGAAAAAGAAAACATGTGTTACCATCAGTTTCTTACTTCATGATTCATTGTTTGGGCATTATGGCATCTGAACTCAAGGCCCACAGGGCCAAATTCATGAATGTGTGTGTGTTAGCATGCCATCCTGGAACAAATTGAGCTGATAGGCAGTTCCCAGGATCTGAGATAAAGCACCAGGGGTTGACAAAATAAGAACAGATTGACACACAGATCGTAGTACACTAATATATATATATATATATATATATATATATATATATATATATATATATATCTTTACAGAGTGCAAGAGATGTTTATCAATTGTTCAGTTATATAGACTACATTCCTACCAATTCTTGGGTATTTATTATGTCTCCATTTAATTAATGTTATTATTTTTATCTTTAATAAACTATTAAGTAAATCAGTGTGAGAAATAGTATTCTTTTAATGTTTCATAAGATATTAAATAAAATCAATCAGCCGACTGAAATCATGAAGTCTAATTGTGTACAAGTGTCATTCATGAGCATGTCATTCAACTGTGATATCGATAACATTCCATCATTATTCCTGTGGATGGGAACGAATTTCTTAGGATCTCCCACCATCTGGAAGTGTAATGACTATATTCGAACTGTAGGCTTATGTTGTAGTGTGGGACAATGGCTTCTCCAATAGCCCTCAATTAAAAAAATATATTTAGTTCCTTGGTTTGCAATTCATGACATTTTTTCTGCCAGGTCTGGGATTTGAACTCAAGGTCTGGGTATATATGCAGCACCATGACGGAAGGGAATCTGAGCATGCTTGAAGACAAGAAAGTCAGGCCTGTTCCCTAGGCCTGAATTCAAGCCTAAGAGCTGGAAAACATACTCCTTATATCCATTTTAAAGATAGGATTTATACTTCCATACACATAGTCAGTCCATATTTTGTTGGGTGTGGTTATTCATTTTATTACTTGTTTTATTCATTGACTTATCATTTATTTCATTGACTCTGATGACCCCTCTAACATTTATTACATTGTTTACATCCTATCACAGCATCCAGATTTGTAAATATATTCTCCATCATGCCTGACTCCCAGGACTCTCACAGAAAAGGAAAACCTGTGTCACACTTGGCTTCATACTCCAAGATTAAATTTTTGGCAGTACTGGGATCTGAACTCAGGGTTTAGCCAGCCCAATTCATGAATGGATGAGTGTCAGCATGGCAGCCTTTAGGCAATGAAGCTGTGAAGTGGTTCCCAGATACTGAGACAGAACCCCAGGATTGACCAAAACAGTGATGCAAGGATAAGCAGAGTGTGGTATACAAATAAATATATATTAGTAAGGAGCATCAGAGCCGTCTATCTATGATTGAATGGCACCTACTACATTCCTACCAACTCTTAAGCATTTATTATATCGCCATTGAAGGAATAGTATTCCTTTCATGCATAATAACCTATTAATTAAGTTCAATCAGCGTCCTAGGATTATTGCATCCAATTTTAGACTATACCGAAGAATGAGCTACTCTTTCAATTGGTATTCCTATGCATAGGAACGAATTTTTTTGTGATCTCTTGCCACTGGTAGGTGTCAGTTCTGGGATTTGAACCCGGGGCCTATGTTCACAGGTTGGCCTATGGATTCCCTGATAGCAAGCCAGCCTTCAGATATGGCAGTTCAGGTCCACTTTTCAGCCATGTTATTCAGTCCCAGGATGGTCACTGTGCAAAGAAAAAAAATGTAAAACCCTCAGCCCTCTGCAGCTTGCCACTTTTTGTGCTAGGCTACATTTTTTTTCTTCCTGAAAGCCCTCTGGGCCTAGGATCCCTGGATTGACTATAGGTCCGAGGGTGCCCCAATCTAGGGCGATTGAAGCTGAGTCAGAGTTGCCATGACCTTAGTTCAAGCCCCGTGTTGGCAAAATAAAGAATACATAAAAACATTAATTAATTATTTATCTATATTAAATAAGAAATAAAGTCCTTGTTTTGAATTTCTACCAGTTTTCTTTCCTAACCTGGGATTTGAACTTAGGGTCTTGGTAAATATGTAGCAATGTGAGGGAAAGTGAGGATTTGCCACTACTTGAGTTCAAACCTAGTGCAAATCCAAAAATAAAAATTAAGTCACTGAGCTCGGCAGAGGGAGTACTTGTAGAGATGGGAGGGAAGGAATGGTAGGGGGAAAACAAAGGAGGATGCAACAATGCTCAATAGGAAATGTACTCATTACCGTGCTCATTTAAATGTAACCCCTCTGTGCAACATTTTTACAATAAAAAATGAAAAAAAGTAGAGCTCAGACAAGCATTTTGGGGGTAAGAGCAAGGTGTCTGAATCGATGTCCAAAATTCTACACTGCGTTTTTAAAAAATGTTCAGTATGTAACTGAATAAACATAACTGCTTCCATTAAAAAAAATTAAGTCACTGTCTTGTAACTGGAGCCAGTATTTCCATCATTGCTGGTATTTGACCTCACCATCCAGGTAACTATTTTGCACCATGGGTGAAGGCAAAGCTCACTGTCCTTGAAGAAAAAAAAATCAGGCTAGAGTTCCCAGCGTCTGAATGAAGGCCCTGCAATGGAAAAACTATTTCTACATATGTGTAATATATAATATATATTTACATATGTATATTTATTACATATTATAATTTTTATTATTGATTTTGTATTTTATTTTTTACTTTTCATTTACTTATTGTTTATTTTATTTAGTATTATAACATAATATTTAGTACATGTTGTATATCTATTATAAATTTATACACAATAATTTAAGACCTTGACTGGTTTTTCATTAATATTTTATTAAGTGTTAAAACATGATACATAATTAAATGGAAGAATTTGTCACAGTCTTCACATGTTTAGAGTCTCTTCCAAGTATGAACTTTGTCTTCTTTTTCTTTAGAACCTTCCTATAGGAAATTTTTAGATGATTTATACTCAGAAGCCTTTTCTTGGGGATAGTCAAGTTGAGGAATAAATTTGTAAGGGTGGGGCTAGAAATGTGTCTTAGTTGTAGAGAGCTGGCTCAGCATGCATGAATGGTAAGATTTGAATCCTCAGTGCCACATACTCAGAAAAACCCGCAAGCTGTGGAGTGGCTCAAGTGGTATAGCGCTAGGCTTGAGAAAAAGGAGCTCAGAGACAGTACCCAGGCCCTTAGTTCAAGCCCCAGGTCTGGCAAAAACAAGAGGCCAGAAGCCTGTAGCTCACAACAGGAACCTTAGCTTCTCAAGAGGCTGAGATCTGAAGACCACAGTTCAAAGACAGCTTAGGCATGCACACCTGTTAGACTCTTATCTCCAATGAATCACAAAAAGACCACATGTGGTGCTGTGGGTCAATTGGTAGAGTTTGCCTTGAGCTGATGGGCTCAAGGACAGTGCTCAGGCTTGAGTTTGAGACACAAAACTGGAAAAAAAGTGAGGGTTAAGCAAAGTACTTTTCCTTTTTGTTAATTAGAACATTCTTTGGAAAAATGATTGTGCACGTACACCAGAATTGGAGTTAGAGCTCAAGGTTCAAGTGTAGCCCATCCCTATGCACAGCCTCTCAGAGTCTAGCATTATAACCTTGTGTTCTATGGTTCTGAGAGGTCCAATGTAGAAAGGCCTAATATGCTGCCCAAGCCCTTTGTGATAAGCAGTTGACTTGTAATGCAAAAGTTATTACAGTTCTGAACCTAGGAGTGCACCAGTAGCTCATGCCCATCACTCTAGCTCAGGAGCCTGAAGTCTGAGGATCACAGGATGAAGCCATCCAGGGTTGGAAAGTGTATGACACTCTGACTTCTACTACTGAAAGGTCAGATGTTCAAGAGCTTCCTGTGTCTCCCTTGGTAATGAGAATTTGCTTGCACTCTAAATTTTCTTAGAGTTCTTGAGTTATAAATGCAGGAAATAAACATCATTGACCAATCCTGGGTTCAAATGAAATTCTCAGCTTCCAAGCCCTAGTCTTGTTAGCAGGAAGAACTCCAGTGTAACAACATTTGAAGGAAGAAAACAGTTTCAAAAGCCAGACTAGGCAAAGAGACCTAGGCCTACAGGATTAGGAGGCAGAATGTACACACTCAACAGGGAAGTGAGCTGCAAAACCACTTCATTCCAGATGCGGCCAGCAATGAGGGGAAACCTGAAATATTTGTCAGAGTTACACCAGGGTGAGGCTTTTATCAGCCTCTTCAAACAACGACTAATTAAACTTCCTCCCTCAGGTGACAGGAAACTCAGGCTATCCTTAGGTTAACAATAGAGAGCCTTGCTCTTTGGTCTTAGGGAGTGGGTTTTTGACTCTCCATCTGTCAGATTTGAAGGCCCTTCTTCTACCTGTGCCAGTCCATTCTCCTTCCTTCATTCTCCACATCATTAATGCAAATCCCCAGTCCAAGGAGAGGCAGGGCCCTCTCTCTTCTTGCTCCAAGCACCTGAGTTAGAACCTGGCTCTGCCCTGTTGACTCTGGGGCCCTCGGCTGCCTGAGAAGTGGGAGACAGTCTTCCTGCTCTGTGGTTGTGTGAAGACCATGTTGGTGTCCTGGCACACTGCAGAAGACCTCATGACTGGGGAGTGTTCCCTTCTTTCCTCCTGACATCCAAGACCAATTCTGGCTTTTTCTTGAATGTGCTACTGAGGAATCAAACCCAGGGCTTCTTGCATACTAGACAAGCACTCTCTCATTAATCCACATTCCCATCCCCCTCGTCTTTTTCTTAATGGTAGTTTTTACATAAGTATGCTACCATTTTATGCCCCCAATTTTAATTTTCTGAATACTTGTTACTTCTAAGAAACCTGATCTTCTCTTCCCTAGCCTGGTTTGTGACTGTTCCTGCATTGGCCTCATAATAGAATGTAAATAAAGGCTGCTGAGGGTGACCTGCTTTAGGCAGATGGCTGCACAGATTGTTGTGTATGTCTGTTTGTTGACACTCCTGGAACTTGAACTCAAGATCTGGGCACAGTCCGTGAGCTGCTTTACTTAAGGCTAGCCCTCTAACACTGGAGTCATATGGCTATACTTCTGGCTTTGTTAGCCCTGCTGTTGGACAGGGCTCTCAAGGACTTTTCTGCCTTGAGTGACGTTGACCATGATCTTCCTATCACAACCTTGTAAGTATCAAGGAGGACTTCTGAGAGCCACTGGTGCCTGCCTAATCATTGGTCTTGCTGATGTTCTTGAGCAGCCCAGTGAGTTCCCTATCCTCGGGTTGAAGTGCTGGGAGCTGGAGCCCAGTTTGAATCCTGGTCCTGCCACCTCCAAATGGCAGGAGATCCTAAGAAACTCATTCCTATCCATATGAATCCAATGGAATGTGATGTATGTCATGATTGAATGGGAAGTTCATAAATGATTCTCGGATAAAATTGGAAACAATTAGATTATAATACCCTGATCAATTTTAATTAGTACTTTATGATACTTTTAAACAATCACATTTATTAAATGGAGGCATAATGAAACACCTCAGAATTGGGTGTCACATAGTATAGGGGTGCCATTTTTTCTACCAGGACTTTCTTTAGTTAATTGTTATATCCCATTTTCTGAATGTAATTTGGTATATGAAACTAGGATATATTATAAATCAATTATTCAAACAGTTTTTTATCATAAATGTTTATAGCGAAATATAGAGATAAATCCAAATTATATATATTTGAAGACAGTGCTTGTTTAGTCCTCTTCTCATATTCCCCATTCCCTTCATGAGAATAATACACATTGTAAGGTAATGATTAGACTGTTTTGGTGAAATAGGTTGACTTTAAACCAATGAGTTACTCTATGCTGCATTTTGTTTACTTTATATCCAGAAAATCTAAATTCTTACTTTATCATTTTCCTGAGGATTTATATTCAGATTTAATCTCTGATGGGTGACAAATAAAGATATAAACATTTTTTAGCAGTGGCTAAATTTAGGCTGTGGAATCTAGGTACAATGTAACTCATGCAGATTGTCCTCAAAAGTCATGAGACCCTGGTATCAAAATGTTAATCAATGCTTACAGGTGTTGTGCTTATGAGATTTTGTGTATTATAAACAGTGGTTATTAGAATGTTTTTGGAATCAACATCATTTCATGGGTTAGGAACTGAAGAGAGACATTATACTCAGAACAAAATTTAAGGAGGCATCCAAAATTAGTTACCAAGATATACATCATGTAACACAATGTTTTAAAAATGCAAAGTAAAGGAAATAATTTATGAAAAACATCAACATTTACAATAAATACAGAATCACTATGACTGATTTTTCTTTTACCCCAGCTGCAATACGGCTTACATCATGACTTTTCTGGTGATATGTTTAATTAGGTCTTGATATTTAGTTGGAGAAGTTATGTTCTTTCATTTATTCATTTGTCAGATCAAAGAGGAAATGAATTCCACGCCAGAGTCAACATCCATAATAATGTTACAGATGTATACTGCTACTTTGCCAAAATTTCAAATCAGCTTGAGTAACTGGGGTCTTTTTTTGGATCTAAATAAATAAGTATGCAATTTTGTCAGTACTAGAAAGATTTTGACCACCATTTGTTAAGCTATTATTTTCCAGAAAATACTTCTCTCTTTTCATGAGATTTTTAATTTCATTTATATCATGTGTTGATATTCTCCTTTAGATTACCCACATTCAGTCTTCTACAAAGTGTAATGTGGAGTAGTTTAAAGCTATATACACTCATGTACACTGCTCAGCTTTTATTATTTGCATATTTTTTCTTGTTAAATCAGTAGGAATTCGTTCTCAATTTGGATAATATTGTCCTTATTCATTGCTTTTCTGAATTTGTTAAGTATGTCATGATTTTGTTATTTTATTCTTTTAAATATGTGCAGATCTCACTCCACATAAAGTCACATTCGTTTTAAACAATTTGATCCATTCAAGGGATTTGCTATATTAGGTTCATCTACATGAATTTAATTACAAATTAATGCAACCATATTTCTGAGACACAGTTACCTTTATGGCTCTACTCCAAGTTAACATGTATTTCAGGATTTTGTGCTTAAAAAAATGGGCACAACATGTTTTTGTTCCTGGGGGACTTCTACTTTGTTGATTGTTTTTCCAGTTGTGGTGACTTCAATATATGTGTGCATTTTATTTCAATTGTTTTGTGTCAATATTATAGTTCATATACCAAAAATTACAAAAATAGTCAGTGATTTAGAATTATTCCAAATGGATTCTAAGCGAGACACTTGAAATTTTGTGACAACTGGGAATGGGCAGGTCTTCATAGTGGAGGGGATAGCAGAATAACAGACATTGTTTGACATGATTTTAATTCTTCCTCCTCTTGCCTCACTATTTCCAATGGTATTACTTCAAAGTCTTTAGTGGAAAGAAAATATTTTTGTCTGTATGAACTCAGAATTTTTTTATTCAATTGGGACACATTGTACATTTCTATTTCATTTTAACTCAAAAATCTTCTTTCCTTCATTTAAATTAACAGTTGTGATTTTATAGTGCTAAAGTAACATTTACTAATTTATCCGAAATGGTCCAAACTATATTCACTTCACACTATATATAATATATAGTGTAATAATAATAATGAGTAATATAGTATGTAATAATTGCCTTTGGGGAAAGTCAATTACAGTGGGGTTTTGTGAGATACTGAATAATAGTAAAACATATTTGATTCTATTAAAAAACTCCTAGTTACATCTAAAAATTACTCATAGTTATAAATTAATGCTGAAAAATAACATTGTTTATTAGAAAAATCCTGAAGTTTCAATAAGCTTGTTTTTTTAAACTTGTCTTGAATCTGGGCTTTGGAGGCTCATGCCTGAAATCCTAGCTACACAAAAGTCTGAGATCTGAGGATAGTGGTTCAAAGCCAGCATGGGCATAAAAGTCTGTGAGACTCTTATCGCCAATATATCTCTTGAAAACTAGAAATGGCACTGTTGCTCAAGTAGTACAGTGTTATCCTTGAGCTGAAGAGCTCAGGGACAATGCCCAGGCCCAGGGTTCAAGCCCCCGACAGGCAAAAAAAAAAATTGGCATGGATTTTTACTTTATTATTTCATGATTTTTAATGTGAAAATATATACAGAGGGTGTACAATTACATGAACAAACTAATGAGTACATTTCTTATCAAGCATTGTTGCCTCCTCCCTTGTTTCCCCTTCCCATCCCTTCCCATCTCCCTTTCTGCCCCCTCACTCCCGCCACCTGGGCCAAAGTTGTAAAGTTCGATTTTCGACATAATGTCTTATACATGTCATTGTTGCAATGGGTTCACATGTATCCCAATTAGTTTTTTCCTTCCCCTCCCCAAATTATACCAATATCAAATACAGTGAATATAGAGGTTATATCATGGGAGAGGGACATAAAAAGCAACAAAGAAATCATCTTGTAAATATGCTAGAAAAAACAGCAAGAAAGAAAAACCATTTGAGTCCTTGTCTTGGTGTTCATTTCACCTAACATCAACTTGTCTGAGAGTTTGTGTTTATCACCGACATATACTAGTTATTGCAAATAAGGGAAATCATGGAACCTATGTTTCTTTGGGTCTGGATTACTTCACTTAATATAATATTTTCCAAGGGTTTCCATTTCCTAACAAATGGGGCAATGACATTTTTTCTGATGGAGGCATAGAATTCCATTGTATATATATACCACATTTTTTTATTATTGTAAAATACCATACAGAGGAGTTACAATTACATGGGCAAGGTAACGAGCACATTTCTTATCAAGCATTGTTGCCACATTTTAATCAATCCATTCATCTACTAAGGAGCATCTGTGTTGGTTCCATATCTTGGGTATTGTAAATAATACTGCAATAAACATAGTGGTGCTGCTAGCTTTAGTATGGGCTTGTTTGTGATCATTTGGTAAATGCCCAAATGTGGGATTGCTGTGTCATAGGGGAGCTCTATATGTAGTCTTTTGAGGAACCTCCATACTACTTTCCAAAGTGGTTGAACAAGATTACAGTCCCACCGACATCCTGTCCAGCTTCTGTTGTTATTACAGTTCTTCATTATAGCATTCTAACTGGGGTAAGGTGGTATCTCAATATAGTTTAGATTTGCATTTCTTTTATGGCTAGGGAGGTCGAGCATTTCTTCATGTATCTATTGGCTATCCTTCTTTTCTCTTCAGAAAAGTTTCTCTTTAGTCTTTAGCCTACTTATTTATTGGGCAGTTGTTTCTTTGAGGATTTGTTGTTGGGGGATTTAATTTTTTGAGTTACAAGTATATTTTAGATATGAGACCCTTGTCCGTTGTATGGCTAGTGAAGATCTTGTCCCAATCCATGGGCTTTCTATTGATCTTGCTAACTCTGTCCGTTGCCATGCAGAAGCTCTGTTATTTCATGCAATTCAATTTGTCCAACGTTTCTTTGATCTGTTGTGCTTCTGGGTCTCTATTAAGAAAATTTCAGCCTGTGCCAATGACACATAGATTATCTCCTAGTTTGTCCTGCAATGTTTTCAGGGTGTCTGCTTTGACTCTGAGGTCTTTCATTCATTTGGAGTTGATTCTTGTGCAGGGTGATACATATGGATCTAGCTTTAGTTTTCTAAAAGTGATTAATCAATTTTGTCAGCAGCATTTACAGACGAGGCTCTTTATTCCATTCTATTTTTTAGCTCCCTTATCAAAGACTAGGTGTCTATAGGTCTGTGACTTCATTTCTGGGTTTTCAATTCTATTCCACTGGTCCTGTGTTCTGTTCTTGTGCCAGTACTAAGCTGTTTTTATTACAATGGCTTTGTAGTAGAGTTTGAAATTTGGTATTGTTATTCCTCCACCACTTTTCTTTCTGTTAATGATCTTTTACGCTATTCAGAGTCTTTTATTGTTCCATATGAATTTTTGGATTGCCTATTCTATTTTCTTGAGGAACGAGTTTGTAATATTGATAAACATCACATAAATTTGTAGATAGCCTAGGGAAATATTGCCATTTTCACCATGTTGATTCTGCCAATCCAGGAGCATGGGAGGTTTTTCCACTTTCTAAGTTCCATTTTTATTTCCTTTTTCAGGTTTTTAAAGTTTGCATCATAAAGATCCTCTCATAAAATACCTAGGTATTTTATTTTTTATTGGTTGTTATGAATGGAGTTGCTTTCTTGATTTCAGCCATGCTTTCCTCATTGTTGGCATACAGAAAAGCCATTGATTTTTGATAGGTAATTTTCCCCTGCTACTTTGCCAACGTTTTGAATCAGCATGAATAATTTCGGAGTGGAGTCGGTGGAATTATTTAAATACAACATCATGTCATCTGAATATAGGGAGAGTTTTACATCATCTTTCCCTATTTGGAGCCCTTTTATGTTTGCATCTTGTCTTTTGCTGTAGCTAGGCATTCTATTACTAAATTGAAGAGAAGTGGAGAGAGTGGACATCCTTGTCTTGTTCCTGAGTTCAGAGGAAATGGCTTTAGTTTTTGAGCATTAACTATAATGCTGGCTGTAGGTTTGTCATATACAGCCTTTATTGTATTGAGGAATGTCGACTGGATTCATAGTTTTTACAGAGCTTTCATCACAAAGGGATGTAGGATTTTGTCAGTGCTTTTTCTGCATCTATTGAGATAACCATGTGGTTCTTATCCTTGCTCTTGTTGATGTGATGAATTTTATTAATTGCTTTGCATATATTGAACCAGCTTTGCATCCCTGAAATGAATGCTGTTTGATCGTTGTGTATGATTTTTTGGATGAATTGTTGACATCGATTGGCCCAAATTTTGTTGAGGAGTTTTGCATAATTGTTCTTCAACGAAATGGGTCTACAGTTTTCTTTCTTTGATGAGTCCCTATCTGGTTTTAGGATAAGGGTTCTGATGGAACCATAGAATGAATTCTGTAATGAACTTTCTCTTTCAATTTCATTGAAGAGTTGGAGGAGTATTGGTGTGAGCTCTACTTTGAAGGCCTTATAGATTTCCGCTGTGAATCCATCTGGTCCTAGGATTTTCTTAGATGTGAGGACTCATTGCTGTTTCTATTTCTATGCTTGATATGGGCATGTTAAGTTGATTTAACTCATCTTTTTTGTTTCAGAATGTTAGGATTTGCTAGGAAAACGTGCATTTCTGCCAGGTTCTCAAAGTTATTTGCATAATGGTTTGAAAAGTATTCCCTTATCATTTTTTGAATCTTGGTTGTTTTTGTGATGATGTTTCTATTTGCATCTCTGAGTTAATTTTTTTTTTTAATTTGGGTGAGTTTTTTTCTTTTTCTGATAAGGTTTGCTTAAGGGTCTGTCAATTTTGTTAATTTTTTCGAAGTAACAACTCTCTGTTTTGTTGATTCTTTCTCTGATGTTTTTGATTTCTAATTCATTTAATTCTTCTTTCCATCTACTGGATTGGGGTTTATCTTGCTGCTCTTTTCCAAGGAGGTTTGGATGTCTTATTAAATTGTTGGTTTCAGATCTCTCCAATTTGTTCTTGTAGGACCGCAAAGCTATTAACTTGCCTGTGAGTACTGCATTTGCTGTGTCCCAGAGGAGCTGGTAATTTGTGTATTCATTTTTTTTTAAATATCATGAACATTTGCATTTCCTTTCTAATCTCTTCCATGACTCATTGGTGATTCAACAGTGTGTTCTTCAGCCTCCATGTAGTACAGGACTTTCTTTGTTGGCTTTTGGTGTTGAGTTCTAATTTTATTCCCTTGGATGCTGTTTCTTGGCTTTTACTGTGGTCTTGTTGGTTTCCTATGTGTAGGACACTTTTGTCTTTTTTATGGCTAGTTTGGTGGAGATCTATAGTTTCAATTTTTCTTGGCTATGGGAGGTTTTTATTTGACCTCCAGTTATGAAGGAGAGTTTAGCTGCGTACAGTATTCTTGGTTGATAGTTGTTTGTCTTTAGCGCATGGCATACACCTTTCCAGGCTCTTCTTGCTTTAATAGGCTCTGCTGAGAAATCTGGGATGATTCTAATTGGTTTCTGTTTATAGGTGATTGTTCTTTTCTCCTTGAGATCTTTAAGGCTCCATTCCTTGGTCTGAATTGATCCTGTGAAGGTTATAAGGTGACAGAGGGATGTCTTGTTTTGATCTGGTCTATTTGAGGTTACATAAGCTTCTTGTATCTGAATAGGCCTATCCTTTTGCATTTTTGGGAAGTTCTCTGCTAGAATTCTGTTAAATACATTTTCTAGAACATTAACTTCTGTCTCTAGGTGCTCCTCTACACCCTTTATCCTAAGATTAGGCCTTCTGATGGTGTCTTCCAAATGTTGAATAGATCTATCATATTTTTTGTACTTGATTTGGATGGTTGTATGTTCTTTCTCTATAATATCTAGGCTGTCTTCAATCCCCGAGATTCAATCTTCTGCATGGTCTAACCTACTGTCAAGACTTTCTACTTTGTTTTTTATTTCTTTTCCTTCTAATTGGTCGGCTTTGATGGCTTCAAATTCTTTGTTGGAGCTTTGTTTTAGATCTTGTATGAACTTCTTTACTTCCTTAATTTGGTGTTCAGTTTCTCAAATCACATAGTTGATTGGTTATGGTTTCCCTGGACACCCATTCTTTCTGTCTTGCTCCTTTCAGCATTCCATTTGTGATCTCCCTCACTTCTTTCAGCTGTCTGTTTATGGATTCCATGAATGCCTCTATTGATCTTTGTCTATTCTCATCCTGCTCTCATAATTCCTGTATTACTCTTTGATTAGTTTAGTCAAGTTCACGCAATTCTAGTAATTCTCTATGGCTGTGCTCAGCCTGCAAATGCATCTCCTGTATTTCTCTTTGACTCTTTTCAACCTGCTAATGCAATTCCTGCATTAATCTTTAAGTAGTTTCCTATTGCTTAAAAGATTCCTGTATGAATTTTGATTGCCTCCTCTCGCTCCCTATCATGCTCACACTGAGTCCTTTGCAAGTTTTCAATCATTTCATTCACCATGTTTACCAGTAGCGTTTGTACAGGTTTTTATGGAACTCCTCTGGATTATTCATTAACAATTCTGTCACCTGCTTAACAGAGTGGGAGTTGAGATACTTGTACTTGCCATTTTTATTGTGCTTTTCGGCTTGTTCTGCCCATTTGGTATGAAAGTAACACCAATTGTGTGCTAGAACACTATTTTAAGGCAAGCATTAACCAGAGTCCTGTGGTTGCACAATCCAAATGGCTGCAGATACAATCTAATTCAAAAGATACAATCTATTGAACATAAAACAACTATGTATTAAGGGGCTACAAACAGCAAAAAAGGATTTGGCAATCCACAAATTATTAGCTTTAGAGAGAAATGTGGGGACAAATAGGACTAGAGGGATGTGCAGGGGTAATAGGAGAGTAAATTTAACCAATTCCTAATCTCAGAGAGGGAAAAGGATTAGACAGAATGACAGTAGAGAAATAAAAAAAAGAAAATTGGAAAAACAAAAATTAAATTTAAGAAGTGAAACACTTAAAAATTACGTACTTTTAAAGAAATGATATTGAGAGAAGAAAAGGATAGGATGAGAGGAGGGGAGGGATAGAAAAGAAACATTAAAGCAAAAAAATAAGAAAAAATTAAAATTAGTTACTTGATAATTATGTAGGCATAAAGAGATGATACTGCTCTTAAAGAAGTTAAGCCTAAGAGGTTGTGAATTGAGTAATAAATTTCTGGATTAAGTATGTACACAATGGTGGATAAGATCTAATAATTGACTACAGGTATATATAAGGATGAGCAGAACAGCAATTAAGTTCTGTAAAAAAAAAAAAGAGAGAAAAAAATGAAAACAATAAAAAAGGCCCAAAAGGTCAAAAGGGATTAAACACACCCACATATACATACACACACACACACACACACACACACACACACACACACACACACACACACACACCAAAAATAAAAATTATGAGAAAAAAGTTTAACAGAAAATATTTTTTAAAAATAAAAATTTAAGAAAAGTTTCAAAGAAGAGTTCCTTAATTTTTTTGGTGGGGGCTGAATGGGAAGACCCTGTATCTCCTCTGTGTCCATAACAAGTCTCTTGGTGGAGTCTTGGGTCTGCTTGTGGTGTTTGGTTTTCCTTTGGCTTGATTGGTTTCTTAAGTCAGTTTGGGCCGGCAGAAACTGCTTTGTGTTAGGCATGTCTTTTGATCCTCCTCCCAGGCTAGTTCCATGGGAGGGAGATCTGCTTGGAGTATCACAAAAGAGGGAGATGGCTGTTTCCTCTAGTTTGGAGATGTTGTAATGAGGCTAGGTTCTGTTTAGGGTTGAGGTCTTTCAGCAAACAGTAGCTTTTCCCTGAGGGGTTAATTGCTGAGACACGCACAGAGCCCAGCTTGGAGCTTTTCTCGGGGTTTATGTTTACTGAATTTCAATTGTTTGTCTAGGCTGTTGTAGGGAGGGGCAGTCTCTGGCTGTGTTTACCTGGTGAAGAAAGTC
Organism: Dipodomys merriami; assembly: GCF_024711535.1. NCBI lineage: Eukaryota > Metazoa > Chordata > Mammalia > Rodentia > Heteromyidae > Dipodomys > Dipodomys merriami. The sequence continues at coordinate 292,327 of NW_027206169.1, read as the reverse complement.
ACTTCTCTGTGGGCAGAGTTTTTCCTGCCTGGGTGGGATGACTTTCTCCAGGGAATGGACATCATAACTGACATCATAACTGACATCATAAACCTATTGTGTGATCGTGGTATTTCCCCTGCCAGGTAAGTATGGGAAGGGATAGGAAGAGGAAACAAAGGAGGAGGCTATAATGCTTGATAAGAAATGTACACATTATTTGCCCATGTAATGGTAAACCCTCTCTACAGTATTTTCACAATAAAAAAAACCTATTGTGACTTATTATAACATCGTAAACCTACTGTGACCTCATCACCATTATGTCATCACCAACTAAGTATAACATGAAAATATTATTATCACTCAATATTGTGACATCATATTGCCATTGTGATATCATTGTTCCATTGGGTTTTTCAAACCTATTTTGACCTCATAACATTTTACAAAAATCGTGGCCTTTGAGACTATTAACTTCTGATCTTGTACACTTATAATGCATGAAACACAAGGCAACCCAATGAGGCACATTGAAGATAATTTTATTTAGACTAGAAATGAGCCTGCATTTACCTTGTCCTGTGCTGTACACTCAGTGACAGCCCAGCCCTAACCACCAAACCTCAGACGTCCAATAAGCATAGTTAATTGGTTTGCAAAACACCAACCACCCAAATTACCATCTCCACGCTCCAAACTTCAATAGGTAAGGCTTTTTCCTTTTCCCTTATTCCTTCCTTCTTTATAGACCTTTCCTTCATTTCCCTTTTTCCCTTCCATCACTTCCTTCTTCTCTTTAGGCCTCTCCACTACACTTCTCTGGCCTGGTGGCCAATTGGCTTCCTTCCCCTCCTGCTCGCCCTCAAATTCCTTTTCTCCCAGGTCTTTCCCCTCCTTCTGTCTCACCACTTCCTTCGTTGATGTCTTCCCTTGATTTTCTTCAATTCCATTGCTCTGACCATGCAGCCTATAAATAGGTTAAACCCCTCCATCACTCCAGTGGGTTTCCTACCTAACAGTTTTCAACCATCACTTCACAAACTGCCTGTTCCCCAATCAATTCTTCACAGATCATCATGTGAGGATGACATCCTACCCCCTCTAGTAGCATGCCCTGCTCACTTGTGTGGCATGCTCCATGCACTCCAGTGGGCCAGGTCATGGGGCAACATTGATTAGTGGGCCCTGCTCATTATTAGGACAATGCTGCTTTATGTATCCACCACTGTTTTTCATGTCCAATCAAATCCTTGATTCCTTCTTACCAAATCCTAAGTGTCGTTGGTGGGATGGTTTGTACCAGTTGGTATTCAAGGAGGTTTGAACTCAATTCCTGGGCACTGTCCCTGAGCACTTCTGCTTATGTCTAGCACTCTACCACTTTGAGTTATAAAAACTCTTGCAGTGTTTTCTGGTTGGAGATAAGAGGCTCGAGACAAGCTTCCAGCCTGGCTCTTTGCAGGTAAGTTGGGAGATGGAGTCTTAGGGATTTTTCAGCCTGGGTTGGATTTGAATTGCAACCTTTGTCACGAAAACCCTTTGTTATTTCCAATTAAAGAAACAAAGAGATCAAATAGAATAAGTAGAGCTTACCTGGTCCTTATCACGAATTGACAAAATATTCTGCAATGACAAAACTTGTTAGATGGGAGAATCTTAACACAGATATGCGCAATATTTTAGAATCACGTAGTCAGTACTAGCCTAAACAACACAAAAGAAAAAAGACAAAACTCAAATCCTAAAATTTTAGACAATGTTTAGACATCTTTGTTAACAAAGCACATCAGATGGTTGGGTCTCAGTTACCAGAGTCTGTGAAAAGAGCAACTTGTTAGCAAGGCACATTTGAATAGATGGATGAAGGAGAAGAAAGCTTGGTGGAAGGGTAAAGATTGGAGGGGGCCAAATCCTTCACCCACCATTTGGCCAAGATGGCGAACTCAAGATGACAAATTTCTAAAAAAATGCACGGAAAACTTGAACAAAAAATCAAGCCTAGTTTGGCTAGCCTTTTAGAGGGAAACTAGAATGGGTCCCCTGGACCCAGGCCATTTTGCATGCTTCATGGCACAATACCAATAGTTGTAGAAAAGAAAGGGAGAGATATAGAAAATTTGACATGATTAGCAGAGAGCAAAGAGATTCTGAAAGTGAACAGACTGTTGACCATTTACCATTGCAGAGGCAAAAATTGTCTAAATCTGAGAAAAGCATTAAAAAAATTAGGTGCTCTGGCTATCCAGGAATCGCATGAGGCATTTTAGAGGGGTTTCATGGCTCGGGCATGACTCGTAGCACCCCGTTAAATGTGTAGGAGAGTCAGTCTGGTGAGGGAAGGAGAGCTGACCAGGCAGAAGCGATGTCCCTGCTTCCCCTAGAGCTCTAGAGAGAAATGGCCAAGACCCCATAACCAAGCATTCTCGGGTTCAGAGGTGACCAGCCTTTCTGCTAAAGGCCATAGGAGCTCCCTGGCATGTTGCCACATCTGAACAGAGATTGAGCAACAGAGAGCCATAGAGAGTAGTTTCACTCACCAGAGAAGAGAAGTGGTGTGGACGTGGATGTGAAGGCCAGCAATGGTATTGGTGAAAAGTCTCGCGTGGTGTCTCAATGCAGTTTAGTTCACAGAAAAGGGGTGGTTAGAAATTTCTAACATTTCCAACTCAAAAACACCATCTGAGTCACAGCATTAAATGTAATATTAAATAGGTAGGTTTCATTCAGTAGCCTATGAAGAGAATACCACACACTATTAAGGCAGGAAAAGAAGTTTATTTACCGAACTGCTGCCCCCACCATACATGGTGGAGAAGCAGGGCCAAAAAGGAAAGGGGGGATAGCAATTTGTATTTCTGTAGAAATTCATCCATCTCTGCTAGGTTTTCCTTCCTTCGTGAGTAGAATCTGGAATTATTTCCTTATGATTGTCTTGGATATTTGTTGTAATTTTTCCTGTGGTATCTCTGATAATATCGATTTTGGTCTCTTCTCTTATTTTGTTAGTTACTCTTGCCAGTGGTCTATCAGAATTATTGACTTTTTTCTTAGTAACAGTTTTTTGTTTTATTAATTTTATTCATAATTTTCTCAATCGCTATCTCATTAATTTCACCTCTTATTTTGGTTATCTCTTTCTGTCTAGCAACTTTAGGTTCAATTTTTTTTCTTGTTTCTGTACCAATTTTAGTTGTATCATAAGATTGTTTACTTGGCCTCTGTTTTCTTGATATGTGCACTGAGAGCAATACATTTGCCTCTCAGGACTGCCTTCATTGGGTCCCATAGGTTTCTTTGTGATGTTTCTTCATTTTCACTGAATTGTAAGAACTTTTTAATTTCTTCTTTAGCTTTTTTGTGACCCAAGTATTGTTCAACTTAGTGCAGTTTAATTTCCATGTGTTTAAGTTTTTTCTGCTTTATGTCTTGTTATTGAGAACTAGTTTGATTCCACTATGATCAGATAGAATACAGGGAATTATGTCGATCCTCTTGCTGGTGTGAATGCCTGTACTTGTAACTACTCAGGAGGCTCAGATCTGTGTATTCAGCTTCAAAGCCAGACCAGGCAGGAAAGTTCATGAGGCTATTCTGGGGTTGTTCAGCACCACACCCTGCATCATGTCTGGGGTTGTTCACCACCTTTGCCACCATGGACTGGGCTGGGCTGGTTATGCAAGCCGGTATGGAGAGGCGCTCCACCCTACCACGAGTCAGGTGTTAACCAGTGCTGCTGCCTCAGGCTGGGCTAGATTGCTTATGTGGGCCAGTATAGAGAGGCACAAACAGGCATGGGTCTGGAGTTGTTCACTGCAGCTGTCCCTGCCACAGTTATCACTGCCGCCCCAGGCTGGTCTGGGCTGTTCCTGTGGGCTAGTGCCAAGCGGCATTGTGACAGAGTCTGGGTGGTTTGCCACTATTGCCAGCTGCTGCTGCTGTTCCAGGTTAGGCTAGGCTGTTTACACCAGCAGGACAGACGTGCCACACTGAGAGTCTAGGGTCATTCGCCCCTGCTGAGAGCTGCTGCTGCTCCTGACTAGGTTGGGCTTCTTGCACCAGCCAGGCAGATGTGCCATGCCAGGGAGGGTGAGGGGAATCTTCATGCTGATTCTGTCTTCTGAGATTTCCGTTTGTATTCTCTGGGTTGGCACTGGACCTTGGGAGTCTTCTGTGATTCTTGGGATGCTTGGGGGTATGTGGTCCCCTGAGGGTCCAGAGCCAAGCCACTTAAGCAACCTGGCACAAAGTTCCACCACTTAAGCTGCTCAGCGGAGAGCCCCATCACCAAAAATGGGTGGGGGAAGGGTCTTCCCACTTTACTGTCTGTGTAGGTTTTTCCCTTTTCTTTTTTCACTTTCTGTATCTCTCTGAGTAATCGCCTTTTTTTTGTGGGTCACTTGCAGAAACGGAGCATTGAAATCCAAACTCTGTATTTCGTTGGGGAGATCTGTGGTGTTTTCCTGCTGTTCCATTGCCATCTTTGTCCCTCCCCTTCAGGTGGAGTTTTTCTTAGGTGGCTGGTGGGCCTTGGTTACCAAAGGATAGGTCCATAAAAGAATATGTTGTAAAGCCTGCAGATTGTAGTTAGACGTTTCTGTTAATATAGCCTTCCCAAATTTAGGAACCAAAGGGGGTGGTCCAACCTAAAGTATTTCAAAGGGATTAAATCCTTTAACATAAGTGCTACATCTTGCTCAAAGATAAGCAAAGTGGAGGAGGCTCACCTAGCCATGGACAATCTCTGTATTTAATTTAGTTAGTTTCCTTTGAGGGCATAGTCATTCTTTCTAATGCCTTGAACTCTGAGTTCTATAAATGGATTGTAACTTCCAATTTATTCCTAGAGTGTTAGTTAATAATTGAGAACTTGGACCATGAATGCATGGCCATCTTTTGACCCCACAGCTAAGGGTAAGCCAAATCAAGGAATTATTACATGCCTCAGCTCAGCCTGAAAAAGTGCCCACTATTACTAATAGATACCAATACCCATACTTTCCAGGCTTCACCTCTGTGAAGTCCAGTTTCGCAAATTCACCATCTGAGGTTCCTCTCATATGAATGCTTTCCATAGGTTCCAGCTTTTCAGCATTTACTTGTTGGAAATTACCTACACACCTTACTAAGTATTTTCACGCTAAGTCCCCACTGGTTTTCAGAACAGTTTTAGGTAGTGGCCTCGGGCAATTTACCAGGGTGCAAATATCTACACGTAAACTGACAGAAAGCTTGAGCTCGTATGCTTTTTTCATAAGGTCAGTGTCAATATTTGCACACTTATTACAACTGTTTTTGCTTCTTCCTGTAATTTTAATGACTAGTAGCTCTAAAGATTCCACTGTTTTAGAGTGATCTCTCAAGCCACCTGATCAGCTCAGATGTTTCCCTGTATCTTAAGGTCTCTAATTTCTTTAACTCCTCTACAATACTCTGAACCTTGCAGACTTCTTCCCCTTTATTCTCCTCCTTTTCTCTCAAACTTGCTTTCAAAATCTCACTCTCCTTCTCAATGGGCTCCTTAAACTGTAACTGTTTTAGCAGGGTCACAGGAGAGTTCCTTTGACTGGACAACTGCTGCTCCTTCTCACAACACCTTTGCTTGCTCTTCAGCTCGTCCCTTAAGTTCACAAAGGTGCTATTGCAAGGTATTTTTTTTTGCCACATCCACCTGTTTCATTGGGACATGATGCTTCTGTATTACATTTATGCAGAAGATCTCAGCAGTCTTTCAGGGCTTTTACTCTACTAGTTTCTCTTTCTAGTTTTCCACTTCAGTGTATTTTGTGACAGATATTTCAAATGTTTTTTTTAGCCCTTCTATTTTTCTTACTAATGTCCTTTCCCTTTCCCTAGCATTCTATCAGAGCATGTAGCCCTTTAACTCTTTCTAAAGAGTAATAATATCTTTATTGAGCCTGATATTTTCCTGTTCACTTATCTTGGCCTCATCTATGACAGCACTTCCCCGTCTTCTCTGCTAACTACTCTGTCCGTCTCTCTCTATTGCTTTGAATTTCTGGTGACAATTTTCAAAGCTTATAATCGACATGTACTTCAGCCTAATACATTCTGATATCAGGTCCAGCTCATTTTTCACGTCCACATTTCTTAATGCATCATCAGGATCTCTGCTTGACCTCACTTGTGGTTAGCAAGGATGGCAGTATTTCTGTCTTGTGCTTCTGTCGGTCTATAGTCCCCTAATTTGCCTCATAATCATCTAGGCTAATGTACTTGAATTTCATTTGATTCTGAGTATTTTCTAGGTTCCTTTTGAGGATTTTCTTCTCTTTTTAACTTCTTCTCATATTTATTTATTTATTTATTTAATATTGTGAACATACTGTACAGAGGGGTTACAATAACACGGGCAAGAAAATGAGTACATTTCTTATCAAGCACTGCAGCCTCCTCCTTGGTTAACTCTTCACATCCCTTCCCAGCCTCACCTCGCCACTCAAAATAACCCCCCCACCAAAGTAGTAAAGTTCGTTTTTGAAATAACAACTTTTACTTTTCATAGTTGCATCGGGTCCATCTGTATCCTTAAACGACTTGTTTGTCCCCATTTCCTCCACAAATTATTCCGACATCAAATACAGTGAAAGCAGGGGATATACAGTGGGGGACGGACATACAAAGCTACAAAGAAATAATCTTATAAATGAGTTAGAAACAAATGCATGAAAGAAAAAAAAACATTTAAATGCATATCTAAGGGTTCATTTTCCTAACATCACAGTATCTGACCTTTCCTGCGTGACTCATACATATACTAGATATTGCAAATAAGGGAAATCATGGGACCTATGTTTCTTTGGGCTTGGCTGACTTCACTTAATATAATTTTTTCCAAGTTTTTCCATTTCCTAACAAATGGGGCAATGTCATTCTTTCTGATGGAGGCATAGAATTCCATTGTGTATATATACCACATTTTCTTGATCCATTCATCTACTGAGGGGCATCTGGGTTGGTTCAATATCTCAGCTATGGTAAATAATGCTGCAATAAACATAATTGTGCTGGTAGCTTTAGTGAGGTCTTGTTTGTAAACATTTGGGTAAATGCCCAAAAATGAGATTGCTGGGTCATAGGAGAGCTCTATGTGAAGTCTTTTCTGGAACCTCCATACTGCTTTCAAAAGTGGTTGAACAAGTTTACATTCTCAGCAACAATGAAGTAAGGTTCCCTTCTTTCCACATCCCCTCCAGCATCTGTTGTTATTAGAGTTCTTGATTCTAGCCATTCTAACTGGGGCGAGGTGGTATCTCAATGTTGTTTTGATTTGCATTTCTTTATGGCTAGGGAGTTTGAGCATTTCTTCATGTGTCTATTGGCCATCCTTCTTTCTTCTTCAGAGAAGTTTCTCTTCAAGTCTTTAGCCAACTTATTTATTTGGCAGTTGTTTCTTTGAGGAGTTGTTGTTGGGGAATTTAATTTTTTCAGTTATAAGTATATTTTAGATATTAGACTCTTGTCTGTTGTATGACTATTGAAGATCTTCTCCCAATCTGTGGGCTTTCTATTGATCTTTCTAGCTATGTCCTTTGCCATGCAGAAGCTCTGCAACTTAATGCAATTCCATTTGTCCAACCTTTCTTTGATTTATTGTGTTTCCGGGTCTCTATTCAGAAAATTTTGGCCTGAGCCAAGGAGACCTAGGGTTCTCCTATTCCATCCTGTCATGTTTTCAGAGTGTCTGCTTTGACTCTGAGGTCTTTGATCCATTTGGAGTTGATTCTGGTGCAAGCTGATATATAAGGATCTAATTTTAGTTTTCTACAAGTAGTTAATCAATTTTGCCAGCACCATTAACTGAAGAGGCTGTCTATCTTCCATTCTATTATTTTAGCTCCCTTATCGAAGATTAGTTAGCTATAGGTCTGTAGGTTCATTTCTGGGTTTTTAATTCTATTCCATTGGTCCTGAGGTCGGTTCTTGTGCCAGTACCAAGCTGTTTTGATTACAATGGCTTTATATTACAGTTTGAAATTTGGTATTGATATTCCACTACCAGTGTTTTTTCCGTTGAGGAGTGTTTTTTTTATTGGGGGTAATTTATTGTTCCATATGAATTTTTGGATTGCCTCTTCTATTTCCTTGAAGAATGAGGTTGGAATTTTGATAAGTATCACATTGAATTTGTAGATAGCCTTGGGAAGTATTGTCATTTTCACGATGTTAATCTGTCCAATCCAGGAGCATGGGAGGTTTGCCATTTTCTAAGGTCTGTTTTGATTTCATTTTTCAAGATTTTAAAGTTTTTATCGTAGAGGTCCTTCATTTTTTGGTTAAGTTAATTCCTAGGTATTTTAGTTTTTGAGGGGCTATTACACATGGAGTTACTTTCCTTATTTCAACCACACTTTTCTCATTGTTGGCATACAGAAAAGCCATTGATTTTGGGCGTTTAGTTTTATACCCTGCTACTTTGCCAAAGTTTTGAATCAGCGTGAGTAATTTGGGGGTGGAGTCTATGGGATTCTTTAAATACAAGATCATGTCATCTGCAAAGAGGGAGAGTTTTATTTCTTTTTTCCCTATTGGGATCCCCTTTATGTTTGCATTTTGTCTTATTGCTGTAGGTAGGCATTCTAATACTAAATTGAAGAGAAGTGGAGACATTGGACATCCTTGTCTTGTTCCTGAGTTAAGAGGAAATGGCTATAGTTTTTCGCCATTAAGTATAATGCTGGCTGAAGTTTGTCATATTCAGCCCTTATTGTATTGAGGAATGTTCCATGGATTCCTAATTTTTCCAATGCTTGTCCAATGCTTTTTCTGCATCTATTGAGATCACCATTTGGTTCTTATCCTTGCTCCTGGTGATGTGATGAATAATATTAATTGATTTGCTTATGTTTAACCAGCTTTGCATCCCTGAAATGAATCCTGTTTGATCATGGTGTATGATTTTTTGAACGAATTGTTGAAGTCAATTGACCAAAATTTTGTTGAGAAGTTTTGCATCAATTTTCATCAAAGAAATGAGTCTACAGTTCTCTTTCTTTGACGAATCCCTGCCTGGTTTTTGGATGAGGGTTATGATGGCTTAATAGAAGGTGTTTGGTAATGAACTTTCTCTTTCAATTTCATTGAAGATTTGGAGGAATATTGGTGTGAGCTCTGCTTTAAATATCTTGTGGAATTCTGCTTTAAAACCATCTGTTCCTGGACTTTTCTTAGCTGGGAGGACTCTTATTGCTGTTTCTATTACAATGCTTGATATGGGCCTGTTAAGCTAGCTTAACTCTTCTTTGTTTAGTTTTAGCATGTCAATATTTGCTAGGAAAAGGTCCATTTCTGTCAAGTTCTCAAACTTATTAGCATGAAGTTTTGAGAAGTATTTCTTTATCACGTTCTGACTCTTGGTTTTTTCCGTGGTGATATTTCCATTCTCATCTCTGAGTTTAGTTATTTGGGTGTGTTCTCTTCTTTTTCTGATAAGATTTGCTAAGGGCCTGTGAATTTTGTTAATTTTTTCAAAGAACCAACTCTTTGTTTTGTTGATTCTTTCTATAGTTTTTTGGATTCTAATTCATTTATTTCTGATTTAATTTTAATTATTTCTTTCTGTCTACTGGATTGGGGTTTATCTTGCTGCTCTTTTTCAAGGAGGTTCAGATGTCTCATCAAATTGTTGGTTTCAGATCTCTCCAATTTGTTAATGTAGGAGCTCAGAGCTATAAAGGTTTCTCTTTGTACTGCCTTTGCTGTGTCACAGAGGAGCTGGTAATTTGTGTGCTAATTTTTGTTGAATAGAATGAACATTTGAATTTCCTTTCTAATGACCCACTCGTGTTTCAGCAGTTTGTTTTTCAGCCTCCATGTGTTACTGTACTTTCTTTGGTGGCTTTTGATGTTGAGTCCTAATTTTATTCCCTTGTGGTCAGAGAGAAGGCAAGGTATAACTGCAATGTTTCTGCAATTAAACAAGTTTCCTTTGTGGCCTAAAATGTGGTCTATTTTAGGAAATGTTCCATGTGCTGCTGAGAAAAACGTGTATTTTGTTGCTGCTGGGTGAAATATTCAGTAGATGTCTGTTAAATCTAGTTGATCTATGCAGCTGTTTAGATCTGCAGTTTATCTGTTGATTTTTTCAGAGTTGATCTATCTAGTGGGGAGAGTGCTGTGTTAAAATCCCCAACAATTAATGTGTTTGGATCTATGTGGGATTCGAGGGAAAGTAGAGTTCCTTGGATAAATTTGGGTGCTCCATTGTTTGGCGAATTGATATTTAGAATTGTAATATCCTCCTGAAGAACAGATCCCTTAATTAGTATTTAGCTACTTTTTTTAACTCTTCTCACGAATTTTTATTTGAAGTCTATTTTATCTGATATTAGGATTGCAACTCCCGCCTGTTTATGGGGGCGGTTTGCTTGGTAGATTTTGCTCCAGCCTTTGACATTGAAAATGTGTTTGTATTTAGGGGCAAGATGTGACTCCTGAAGGCAGCAGATAGAAGGATCTTGTTTTTTAATCCAACTAGACAGTCTATGTCATTTAATTGGAGAGTTAAGTCCGTTAATGTTAAGAGATAGGACTGAGAGGTATTTGGGAGTTCGTGCCATGTTATCCACCTTCTTAGTGGTTGTGAAAACTGGGTTCTTCTTAGGGTTCTTGGATTCTCAGTTTGGGTGCAGTTTCTTGGCATTTATTGTGGTCTTGTTGGTTTTCTATGTGTAGGACATCTTTAAGATTTTTTTGTAGGGCTGGTTTGGTGGAGATGTATTGTTTCAATTTTTCTTTGCTATGGAAGGTTTATATTTAGCCTTCAGTTATGAAGGAGAGTTTAGCTGGGTACACTATTCTTGGTTGATATTTGTTTGTTTTTAGGGCTTGGCATACATCATTCAAGGCTCTTCTTGCTTTGATTTTCTCTGCTGAGAAATCTGAGGTGATTCTAATTGGTTTCCCTTTATAGGTGATTAATCTTTTCTCCTTCACAGTTTAAGGATCTTTTGCTTGTTCTGAGTTGATCCTGTGTGGATTATATTGTGATGGTTGGATATCCTATTCTGGTCTGCTCTATTTAGAGTTCTAAAAGCTTCTTGTATCTGAATAGGCCTATCTTTTTGCATGTTTGGGATGTTCTCTGCTAGGATCCTGTTAAACAAATTTCCTAGACCATTTACTTCTTTTTCTAGGTGCTCCTCTACACCCATTATCCATAGATTAGGACTTTTGATATTTTTTTCCAAGTGTTGGATAGATCTATCATATTTCTTGGACTTTTCTTGGATGGTTGTATGTTCTTTCTCTATAATATCTAGGCTGTCTTCAATCTCCGAGATTCGATCTTCTGCATGGTCTAACCTGCTGTCAAGTCGTTCTACTTTGTTTTTTATTTCTTTTCCTTGTAATTGGTCAGCTTTGATAGCTTCAAATTCTTTTTTTTTTTTTTGTCGGCTGTGGGGCTTGAACTCTGGGCCTGGGCGCTGTCCCTCAGCTCTTCAGCTCAGGGCGAGCGCTCTACCACTTGAGCTACAGCACCACTTCCGGTTTTCTAGTGGTTTATTGGAGATAGGAGTCTCACGGTCTCTGCTGCCCGGGCTGGCTTTGAACGGCAATCCTCAGATCTCAGCCTCCTGAGTAGCTAGGATTACAGGCGTGAGCCACCAGCGCCGGCGCTTCAAATTTTTTGTTGAAGCTTTTTTTAGATCTTGTATGGACTTCTCTACTTCCTTAATTTGGTGTCCAGTGTTTATTCTCAAATTACTTAGTTGATTGTTTATGGTTTCCTTGGACTCCCATTCCTTCTGTTGGGTTCCATTCCGCATTCCCTTTGTGGCCTCCCTAACTTCCTTCACCTCTTTGTTAATGGATCCCATGAATGCCTTTATTGATCTTTGTGTATTCTCATCATGCTCTCTCAATTCCTTTATATCTGTTTGCTTAGCTTCCTCTTGTTCCTGCCATTCTTGTAGTTTTCTTTGAGTGTTCTCAGCTCGTTCACGCCATTCCTGCATTTCTCTTTGAGTATTCTAAAGCTGCTCACATTGCTCACCTTTTCTCTTGCCTTTCTCTTTGAGTATTCTCTAGCCACTCACCTACAAAGCTCAGCGGAGGTGCTAGCTCCAACTCAGGCATTGGAATAAAACTAGAGTCATTTTCCAGGTCACAAGAACTTAAGGGCATGACCTGCCAGACTCAGCTCCACCCAGGGAAAAGTCACCCAGTTCGGGTGCCAACCCTAGGAGTGGATTTGTTTACCGAGTAATCAGAGCCAGAAGCTACCCCTCCCTTTAGCATCCTCGATATCAGTAAACAGAAACCCTGAGAGTGGCTCCATCCTGGGCTCTGTGAGTTTCTCACAAACTAGGCCCCGGGAAAAGCTACTGTTTGCTGAAAGGCCTCAACTCTACTCAGAACCTAGCCTCATCACAGCTTCTCCAAACTTGAGGAAAAAGCCAACTCCCTCTTTTGTGATACTCAAAGCACACCCCCTCCCATTGAACTAACTTGGGAGGAGGATCACAAAATCCTGGGTAAAGGAGAGCATTTTTCTGCCTGTTCGAACAAACTAACAAAAGAAACCAACCAAGCCACAGGACCACAAGCAGACCAGAGACTCCAACCAGAGTCTGATGACAGATACAAGGGAGATACAGGATTTTCCCAAACCCTCCCCCAAAAAAATCAAACAAGTTTTTTTTCTTCTTCTTTTTTTATACCTTTTACAAAATTTTTTTTTCTTTTCTAAAACTTTTTAAAATTTTTACGTGTTTTGAAAAAAATTGTTTTCTAGTAACTTTTTTTCCCCCTTATAATCTTTATTTTAGGGATACATGTGTGTATGCGTTTTTCTTTCTTTTTTTTTCTCAAAAAAAATTCTTTTTGTTTTTTGCTTAGCTCAATTGAGCTTCTGATCTTTTTTCTTTCTTCCTTATGCTTCTCACCTTTTGCTCTCTTTTGTTCTTCTTTATGTGACTTAATTGTTGTTCTGCACATCCTCAGATAAACCCGTAGTTGACTATTAGACCTTATCCCCCATTGTGTACACACTTAATCCACAAGTTTATTACTCAATTCAAAACTTCTGAGACTTAAATTCCTTAATGGTAGTATTACCTCTTTATACCTATATAATACTTTAAGTATTTTTATTTTTAATTTTTTCACATCTCCTTTATATCTCTCCCCTTCTCTCATTATATTCACGTTCTTTGAATAGTTTGTTCTCGCTTCTGCATATTATTAATTTTTATTTTTTTATTTTTTCTGGTATCTTTTTTTTCTTTCTCTTTCTTCTTGTTTTCTCTCTCTCTACTTTCATCCTATCCAACCTATTTCCTGCTTTGAGACTAGGACTTAGTTAACTCTCCCTGTAACTTTCCAAATCACTCTATTCCTATTTTTACCCACATCTCTCCCTAACCCTAATAATTTCTGATTTACCAAATTCTTCTTTGCGGTTCATAGCCCATTAATATATAGTTGTTTGATGTTGAATAGAGGTATCTGTTGAACTAGATTGTATCTGCAGACTATTGACTGTGCAAATTCAGACTTTGTTTGATGCTTGCCTTAAGTTAGTGTTCTAGCACAAAACTGGTGTTACTTTCATCCCAAATGGGCAGAGTAAGCCGGAAAACCACAAGAAAAATGGCAAGTCCGGGTACCTCCACTCCCACTCATTATTATCAGGGCACAGAACAGATAATGGATAATCCAGAGGAGAGTTCCCAAATAGCTCTACAAACACTGCTGGCAAACATGATAAATGAAAAGATTGAAAACATACAAAGAACTCTGTATGAGTGTGATACGGAGAGAGAGGAGGCAAAGAAAAGGTCAATGCAGGAAAAGATTGAAAACCTACAAAAGATTCTGTATGAGCGTGATAGGGAGAGAGAGGAGGCAAACAATAGGTCAATGCAGGAAAAGATTGAAAACCTACAAAGGACTCTGTATGAGCGTGAGAGGGAGAGAGGAGTCAATCCAAAGGTTTATAAAGGAATATCATGAGCGTGAGGAAGCTATTCTTCTCTTTTTTGACTCTCACAAGTTTAGATCTTCAAATCTTTTATTCACGTCAAATAATTCTCTCTGTTTTCTCCAATGTGCTCTCCCATGTGCCTTTAACCTCTTTGTTGGTTTGGACTACCACATCATGGAGATTCAGTCTTTTATAAGCCTGTGTTTTGAGATAGAAGTGTGTGAATTTTCCTTTGCCACATTTCTTCTTAAATGCAGAGGGCTGCTTTTTAAATTGAACATAGTTGGAATTCAGAGCCCCCAGCTCCTTTGCATGTTACTCCAGAGATATGAACACATTTTCCAGGTGTTTAATGTGATTACATAACCTGTCCTTTTCTATCTTTCTCCTCCTTGGACATTCCTTTTCCCAATATCCATTTTGCTTTCAATAAGCACACTGATCTACTCCTAGAGGTTCCCTACTGTACCATCTCACTCACCTTAGATTGATGACTTGGCTTCTAGTCACTGAGGTATCCCTGCTAATCAAACCTAGCAATATTAGGTATGCACTTCCATACCTCGATCACTGTTAGTCTCAGCTTGGGTAAGTCTGTGGAAAGACTTGCTCCGAATGGTCTCATTAATAGTGGGTCTACTGTCTGGTCCAAAGACTACTTTCAAGTCACAGAGCAGGATTCACTCCCTTTTCTACCAGGTGAAAAGCACCTGTAAATTTGCTGACACTCATTCCGGATGTGCTTTTGTGTGAAAATTACTGTCTCTAATGAAATAATGAGCCCCTGGTTTTTTTCTGAAAAAGATGGAGTTTGCTATTTCCAGTTATACAGGTCACTAGTTGTAAAGGGAATATATATTAAAAAGGGGGCCTGCCCCCCATCTCCTTCATGTTCCTGTCTCAAGGGTAATAATGGAAACATACCACATTGTACCACCTCAGGCTGGTAAATGTAGCCACTTTTGGTATGGGAGGACTTAACATTACAGTTGCTGATGGCAAAGAATAGGAGAGAGAATACACCAATGCATCTTTCTCTTAGGGACTCTATAAGCCTTGGGGAGAATATTTTTTGGATATAGGAACTTTAGGCACACAAACAGACCAATAGCCACAGACACTTAACTTACATGTCCCATACCTCTCAATGTTGACCTCTACAGGAGGTCCCAGATGACAGAGCGAATGTCCCAGATTGCCTCTTGAGGAGGCCACAGATGACCTCTGGAGAATGTCACATATGTCCTCCCTAGGAGGCCCTAGATAATCTCTCATGGAGGTTCCAAATGGCTCCCCAAGGAAGTGTCAGATGACCTCCAAAAGAGGTCCCAGATGTCCTCTCAATGAGGCTGAGATTACGTCTTGAATAGCTCCCAGATGGCCACTCAAAGAGGCCATATATGAACCCCAGAGGAGGGTCCAGAAAACTATCTTGAGAAAGTCACAGATGACCTCCAGATAAGGTCCTATATGGCTTCTCAAGGAAGTCCTAGATGATGACTGAAGATGGTCATACATTTCTCATCAAGGTAACCCAAGCTGACCTCCCAAAGAAATTCCAGATGACCTAAAGAGGTCATGCTAAATTGCTTCTTATGGAAGCCCCAAAGACTACTTTTGAAGAGGTCTCAGGTTGCCTCCTGAGGAAGCCCCAGATGACATCTGGAGAAAGTCCAATATGGCCCCTGGAGAAGGCCGTAGATGACCTCGAGGGTAGGTTTCATTTGGCTTCTCAAGGAAGTCGCATATGTACGCTTGATGAGGTTCCAGATGGCTTCCCAAGGAAGCCCTACATGACCTCTCAAGGAATTCCCAGAAACCACAAGTGACCTCCAGAGGGGGTCTCCACAACATGCTGGCAAGCTTTTCCAGATGCACCCTTAGAGGAACCTAAATGACTTTGGTCAATGTTGGTCCTCCAGAGACAAACACTCGAGGTAGACTCTTAACCCTGAGGGTTGACACTTTCACCTATGGGGACTTTTCCCTGGGGCCAAGGCCCAATGCTATCTGTGGAGCACATGGGCAGCAAAGATGGTGCTGAGAGGAGGTTGAGTGAGCAGAGCCTAATTTACTGTAGAGCACATGGACAGCAATGATGGCGCTGGGAGAGAGTAGAGTGGGCAGAGCCCAATTGATCTTCCAATCAGTGCCTAACCAGCCCAGGAAGGCTCAGGTGCTTGATAGGGTGTGACCTTGACAGTGATTGGTTCCTCTTCCTCCCTTGGCTTGCCACCTGCCCTTTTTGGCTTTAAAAAGGGCTGCTCTCTTTTAATAAACGAGTTTTCTACCTGTTGAATTTGGCTACCCACTGTGTCTGATTGTCTCCTGGGCCGAGGGATGCTGGGGAACAGGCGAGCGCTGTAATTACCTTTCCTCAGACCCCGTCCGTCTTTCGTGGGATGGACAAATACCCAACATCTGGCACCCAACGTGGGGCTTGAAAGGAAAAGATACCTGCCGAGGCTAATTGGTCTCTCCGGGTAAGTGAAACCCTAAATATGGGTAATGCTATATCACAGAAGAAGGAGGAAGAGGGAACATTAGGCCTAGAAGGAGTACAGGAGGAGTTGGGAAGTGAGAAGGAAAAGGAATGTGTCAAATCCAATCGAGAATGCACTGAAACGTGCACAGTGGAAGTGAAAACAAGGGTAAAAATTACCCCCTCTCACCCAGCTGATACTGACAGTCCTAGGCCCCCTCCATATTCCCCTGATTGGAGGGGAGGTAAGGTGCATTATGAGACCTGTGAGAGGGACTTGCAAGACCCAGACCCCTACCAACATTCCATGGAGAGGCCGAGGGCTGAGGAAGTAACCTACTTGGAGACCTCCTCTGGAAAGGAAGAGCCACTCAAGAGCCCAGACTCTAGGCCACAGGATTCCCTTCCCCAAGTGTATCCGGTCAATCTGGCACCAGGAGCTAACAGGCCCTTGGAATGGTATCCATGGGAGGCTAAGGTGGTGGTGGAGGATGGCCCAAACTCTCCCTGGGCCCAGACCCTATTACAAGACATTGCATATCACCTGTGTGTCCCTAAGGACTGGATGGATGTGACCAAAGCCGTTCTTACTAGTTCTCAGTTTATTAAATGGTGTGCTTTCTTTGAGGAGGAATGCAGAGTGCGAGCTGAGAGTAACCGGCAGGATAAACCAGCGATACCTATTACTGCCATGCTAGCAGGGACAGGGGAGGTTACTCCACCGGCATCCAACAGGCCACAATACCTGGCCCATACCGTGACCAGGTGCAGCAGGCAGGACTTGCCGAATAGTACAAACTAGATCATGGGGCCACTGAGTCCCCCATGGCAGGAGTGAGACAAAAACCGGGTGAGCCTCTACCTGATTTCATAGACCTAGTCCATCAGAGTGTTCATCACAAGCTGCCTGCAGGGAATCTCCAAGATCAGTTTGTAAAGCTGCTGCTCTGGGAAGGGATGAATACAGACCATTGCACGGCCTGTGCGGGATTGAGAGAGAGTTCCCTTAGCAGATGGGTGGTGGCCTCACAGGATGTGGGAATGCAACAGCACCAGTCCCAATCCCTAGCTTTAGTTTTACAGGCTCAGACATCCACAATGACTGAGGCTATTACTCAGTCGCTGGTAGCCCAGGGCCGAGGAACCCTAAGACCATCCGGGAGAGGGACTTGTTTTAAATGCGAGCAGGAGGGGCACTTTAGGAGGGACTGTACACAACAATCCCCTGCCAACTGGCCCAGGGGAGCCAGACTGCCCCCTACGCCCTGCCCCAGGTGCAGGAAAGGATTCCATTGGAAAAAGGATTGTCGATCAATTTTGATTTAGATGAGAAGCCTTTTTACTAGGGGAGGGGTATCCTCCAGCCCCATAAACTCAAGGAGGAACCCCCTCTGCTGTGAGGCTCAGGCAGCCTCATGGCAGAGCAGCTCACGTCCATTGGACCGTCCCCCTGGTGGATGGACTCCACCCTAAAATGAGTATTCTCATAGGCAGAAAGAGGTTTCACTGCTTAATTGACACTGGGGCAGACCAAACCACACTCAGGGAGGAAGAAGTGCCCTTGGACTGAAACCTTGCACCTGGGCCCCCAATACGAGGGCAACTCCCAGTCCAAAGAGACGGTTGCCCTTAAGACATGGACTAGCCCAGATGGAGAACAGGGAAAGATATGCCCTTTAGTGGCAGAGAACCTCACTGCCAATTTACTAGGCCAAAACATGCTAAGACAAATGGATGCCGTGTTCACTACAGACCATCGAGCATCATATGATGATATCCTGGATGGGGAAGAAGAACAAAGGCTTAAACAGGATCTAGAGGGCGTTAAGGAAAGGGATTTTTTAACTTTCATAATTACAGAGAAGAACATGGGGACCCACTCGGGTGCACCCCCAATACTAAAGGCCACTTCCCATTAGGTGGAAGCCAGGAAGCCCAATCTGGGTGGAGCAGTGGCCATTGACCAAACCTAAACTTGAAGCCCTCCACCTTCTGGTGGAGGAACAGATAAACCTCGGGCATATTCTCCCTTCTAGAAGTCCTTGGAACACACCCGTATTTGTTATTCAAAAAGCCTCTGGGGCTTGGCATATGCTCCAAGACCTACTTAAGGTAAATGAAAGAATGGAGCTAGTAGGAATGCCCCTAAGAGGCATGCCCTGGACTCCTGCTATACCTTCAGAATATACATTGGTTGTGATTGATATTAAAGATTGTTTTTCTTCTATCCCTCTGCATCCAGATGACTGCGAGAAGTTTGCTTTCTCCATCCCTTCTCTTAATTTTCCCCAACCTGATCGGAGTTTTGAATGGACTGTGCTGCCACAAAGAATGGCCAATAGCCCGGCCTTTTGCCAACAATACTTGGCCACACTTTTAGGGCCTGTGCTTGGTTCAGATACCTCCCTTGCCTATGCCTACATGGATGATATAATTCTGGGGCACCGAGACCCAAGTTGCCTGGAGGGCCTTCTGGCCCAGGTTCTCCCCATATTATAAAAGAGGGGTTTTACCATAGCCCTTAATAAAATTCAAAAGGTAGCTCCTTTTTTGGGGGGGTGGTCCGGTCATGGGGCTTGAACTCTGGGCCTGGGCGCTGTCCCTCAGCTCTTCAGCTCAAGGCGAGTGCTCTACCATTTGAGCCACAGCGCCACTTCCGGCTTTTTTTTTGCTTATGTGGTGCTGAGGAATCGAACCCAGGGCCTCAGGCATGCAAGGCAAGCGCTGTACCACTGAGCTACCTTCCCAGCCCCAAAGGTAGCTCCTTTTAAGGTACTCGGGACCCACCTTACCTTGACTCAGGCCACCCCCCTTAAGCCTTTGCTGGATATTCCAGCCTCTCTGACCTTAACCCAACTTCAGAGTCTTTTAGGGGAAATCAATTGGCTGTTGCCATGGGTTTCTGTCCCTAAAGATAGTCTTGTGCCCTTATTTGCCCTGCTAAAAGACAGGACGCCACAAGAAGTTATTATAATTACAATATAAGGAAATGCTGGCCGTAATTATGGCCCTTCAGGACATTCAAAAACCTTTTAATTTGTATTCTGATAGCCAATAAAACAAAAAAGGGGGAGTTAGCCCCCATATACAGTTACAGATAGCTTTGTTTACCATTAACATTTAAAAATTTTTCAAAACGGGCAACTGAATCCAGATTTCAGAAGCACTGGGGACAACTAAACTCTAAGCCCCAAGTGAAAGTCAGGTGGAAGGACCCCCTGACACAACAATGGAGAGGACCTGACCCCATATTTACTATGGGCAGGGGATTTGTTTTCCCCATAGGGGACTCTGCTCCCATTTGGATCCCTGCCAGGAACCTTAAGTTTTTACACATCTCCTCTATACAAGAGGATGCCCAAGAATAAGCTAACCAACAAGGAAAGAAAAACGGCCATGGACGAGGCTTCTGTTTTAAAGACAAAAGCCAGAAAGACAACTACTAACCATCCCCAAGGGCAACCAGCCCTTGAGAAGCTCTTGTGTTCTCTAACAATTGCAGTTGGCGATACTCCAGCTGTTGGCTGTCCTTACTCCCAATCCTGTGAACGGCCCTATGGAATCTGCATCAACCTCAACAGGTGACCTGGGCAGTGATCAATGCTGGCAATGCAGAATTCGTCAATAGCACCACAAGAGAACCTTCGACCAGGTGGCCTAACCTTCATTTTGATCACCACCCTATGGACTGTTTCATATTTTTGTAGTAGTCAATTCTTTTAATGTTACCTGCTATAATTGTTCTTTTACTAATTGCTTGTATAGCAGCATTGAATCCATACTTATTGTTAAACAACCACCTTTTGTTATGCATCCAGTTTAGATCTAGTCCAACCCCACAGGCAAATAGCTGGATTAGAACAATCCCCACCTCTGGACTCTGAAGTGGCAAAGACTGTTATCCCATCCTTCACTAAGGTTAAAGGACTAGTGACATTTCCTGGCCTGGTAATGCTTTTGCTGATGGTTTTTTTCTATGCCTTCCTTGCATTATACATGCACTGCAAAACTCTTAAGAGCTTAGCCAGCCAGTTATCAAGCTCCAAATGAATGAATGTCTACCCCCCAAGAGGAATCACAGCCAGAGACAGGTAAGAGGGAGTGTCAGTCTGACCAAACTAAGACAGGCCCTTCAGCTTCACTCTGAAGAAGTTCCTGATGATGGGTAGGGCAGACAAGGCGATCCACCCAACCTAAGACAGGTGGGTTCGCTTCTTTAAACTAAGATGGGGAGATGATGTTGGGAGCCATTGAGAGCTGACAGTAAAGCTCAAAGGTCATCTTGACCCCCTGTGCTAGCTTAAAGCCACGTACAAGGAACTGGCTTACTTAAAAGACACCAGGTGCCCAGGATTTATTTGAACTGCTTCGGATATTTCTAACTGTGGTGGGACTGATGTTTTTTACTGTGCTAGGTGCGGGTGTGAGGTAACTGGGACAGGCTCTTGGATCATGCACAAGAGCCCTTACTATCCTTGTCTGGCGAATCTCGATCCCCAGAATTGCCTGGAACCCCCTGTGTAGCCAATGCTATCCTTACCAATGTAATCATGTTAAAACAACTGTTACAGAGGAGGGAAAAGGATAACTAACTGGGAGGTGGGTCTGCCATTAAAACAAAAAAAAAAGGGGGGGAATCTGTGGCGCACATGCGCAGCAAAGATGGCGCTGGGAGTGGCTTGACTGGGCAAAGCCTAATTTACTGTAGAGCACATGGGCAGCAAAGATTGTACTGGGAGAGAGTAGAGTGGGCAGAGCCCAATTGATTTTCCGATCAGTGCCTAACCAGCCCCGGAAGGCTCAGGTGCATGGTAGGGTGTGACCTTGACAGTGATTGGTTCCTCTTCCTCCCTTGCCTTGCCACCTGCCCTTTTTGGCTTTAAAAAGGGCTGCTCTCTGTTAATAAATGAGTTTTCTACCTGCTTAATTTGGCTCCCCATTGTGTCTGATTGTCTCCCGGGATGAGGGAGGCTGGGGAACTGGCAAGCACCACACTTACCTTTCCTCAGACCCCGTCCATCTTTCGTGGGACGGATGAAGACCCAACAGCTATCCAAATTGATTATCTTGATGGGGTTTCCGAAAATTAGGAACTCTGTAGTTCAAGAGAATCCATCGAGATACATTTACTATAATCAATGTTCTCCAAACCACCAACCCCCCAAATTATGATATCCAAAGCTCCAAACATCAAAGGGCAAGCCATTTTCCCCCTTCCCTTTGTCTCTCTTTGGCTACAGAACTATACATCCTTCCATGTCTTTCCATTTTCCCCTTCTACCAGTTCCTTCTTCTCTTCAGGCCTCTCCACTTGCCAAAGGTCTGACCTGCTTTGCCTGGGTCGTCAGTTGCCATCCTTCACTTCCTGCCCTCCCTCAACTTCCTCTCCTCCAATGTCTTTCCCCTTCTGCTATCACACCACTTCCTTCCTTCCAGGACTTTTCCCTTTTTCTCTTTTCTTTTAAGAAAATATAAAAATGCATGAAGGTGAATGGTATTATATAAGAAAAAAGTAAACATTCTATAATGCATAATAGAATAAATTCAGTAACATTGCAAGGCAACAAGTTAACGTATAAAAATCAGAAGAATTTTCTCATATAGTAAATGTCAACTCAGAAAATTAAATTAAGAAAAATAAACCTAAAATATGATTTACTGCAGCACAGAAAGAAATCTATTGAAAATATAAAGTCTAGATTCAGAAAACTGGAAGAAATTAATGAAATAATTGAAGAAGTAATAAATGAACAGAAATTAATATATCAATGTCTTATTATAAATATTTTTAAAATGCTCGTCTTTCCATAAAATGCCCTTCCTCCTCAAAGTAATGAACAGATTCAGTAAAATCCTTAGTAAACATTCGTTGTTATTTTTTACAGAAATAGAAATAAAATTAAAATTTTTGTAGACTGTCATAAAGGACTCCAAAATAAAACAAACTAGAGATCACATCAACTGGCTTCAAAATATTTTTTTTAAATCTATAGCATCCAAACTCACTGTTTTGGGCAGAAAGACTGACACAAAGACCAAAGTGACAGGACAAATAACCAAAACTTAAAGATTTGGTGAATATCAACAGCTTTTCTTGTTTTCATACAAAGAGAACACACAGAAAAAGAGTCTCTTTAATAAATGGTGTTGGGAAAAGTATATGTCCAGATCTACAAAATTTGATACATAATATCGTATACACAAACATTAGTTCAACATGGGTTGAAATTCTTCACAGAGTACCTGAAATATAAAAATAGAGGAAGAAAAACAGTGAAAACACAAGGGAAATGATGCATATCAATAGTTTGGGGAAAAGATTATTGGGATATGATCTCAAAAACATAAACAACAAAAAACAAATAAACATACTTACATCAAACTAAAAATCTTATGTGCAGCAAAGAAATTCATCAATAGAATAGAAAATCAATTTATAGAGTATGGGATATAGTTGCCAACCATATATCTCATAAAAGAATAATGGTCAAAATATAGACGGCATTCACAGAAATAAAATGAACTAAACCTAGAAAAAGTCTAACTAGATATCTCTGATTGGAAAAAAAGCAGCCACTAGGTGTATGAAGTATAGTCATACTTCATGAAAATTTCAATTTTAACATGTATTTTATTAAAATGAAAATATGAAATACTTTATTTCATTAAACAAATTGTTAAACTTAGGTGAATTTTATTATTATGTCAAATATAACTTAGTATTCGTTTCTTAAAAATGATCACAATAATTATCAGGCAGATTGCATATTAAAGAGAAAAGCTGCATTGATTCTAGCATATTGTAACATATCAGAGCCATAAGACAAGGCTAACTCAGCTAATCATACGGAGCAACCAGGACAGGCTGATGGCCAAATAACTACAACAACAACTACTACTACTAATAATAATAATAAATAAAAGATGAAGTTAATGCAAGCAATCCTAGATACTCAGAAACTAAGATCTTTGTGGGCTGGGTTAGAAATGTGATTCTCAGATCTTTGCATCCTGAGTATGAAGGAATACTGACAGGAACTTCCTTGAGACTCATATCCAATTAACTAGAAAAAAATAAAGAAGTAGAGCTGTAACTCATGTAGTTGAACACCAGCATTTTATTCATTACCTAGAAGGAACTTTACTCATAAACGAATTTGGTGACTATAATCATTTTTTGAGCTGATGTAAGTATCAGCTCAAACATCCTGAAGGATGTCCAGCTGAGAATGAAGAGTTTGAATAAAGTGTTTGAGTAAAATCAAAGTAAGATATTGTAATCTGGATTGTCACAACATTGAGAAACCCCTATAAAATCTGTGATTTATTTTTCCTCAAAAGGATTTCACCATATTACATTTAAATATGTCATATTACTTCTTCAACCTTTGTTTCCTGTGTGAAGAGAATTTATTCCTTGAAAACAATCTTATACTACATTATCCTTTCTCACTTTTTCTTAACATGTGCATTACTTTCTGTAGTTAAATTACCAAACAACCTCTGTTCCTGAGGGCTCACATGACAGTTCCACAATCTAAGGCTAATCCATTTGACGTTTTATATACTCTTCTTCACAGTTTATGTTCTGTAAATGTTTAATTTAATTCATTTTTTATTTTATTAACTTGTTTATTTTTTTGGTAAAATCACTGAGTTTCTATTTTCTCAAGGCTAGCACTCTACCATTTGACACATAGTGCCACTTCTGTTTCATTTCTGTTTATGTGGTACTGAGGAATCAAACCAAGGGCTTCATGCATGCTAGGCAAGAACTTTACCAATGAGCCACCTTCCCAAATCCAAAATGTTAGTTTTGAATTCTTCCTCTTTCCATATCTAGATTTATAGGATTCCTTTGTCTTCTTCCTTTCCTTCTGTGACTCTTCATAGGAAAATCTGAAGCCTGAAATACACTTCCCATTTTTCGTGCCCACTTTAGAAAGTCAGTGGAAATTCATGAATCCCTCATTTCTCTGAGCTTTTCTATCTGTTGCAAGATCATTCTTTTTCAAATCATGCATGCCCTGAAACCCAGAGGGCTCTTGTCCCTAGCTCACAGATGACATATTTTATTGATGTGAAAAGTTAATCTATATGTTTATAGATGACGTATAATCCTAGAAAACTAGAATGTTTATGCTAGAGGAAAGTTAAATCATCTGTCCAATTGACTCATAAATAAAGGCAGTTACAATACATGTATCCTTGTCTTTCTTAAAGGAAGAGAGCTACTAAATAGCAATGCTGTTTTCAATTATCCTTCTAGACAATAGTCAAGTACAAAATAACAGGACCTCAGTGGCTTTCTACACCAGTCATTGATTTTATATTCATGCGCAAGTTGGGTACTTTTTGATCTGCCTGGCTGAGCTTCTCTGGCCTAATCAGAGCTACACAGAACTCTTCATTTCAATTGGGTTTTTGTGCCTGTTGAAGAGAAGCTAGATTCATAGAATAATGGTTTTTTGAGATATGTTGAGAACATGTCAGAACTGAAAATTCAAAACACTGGTAAAAGTTAGTAATACATTTTCAGTCCTTGATGGAAATAGATACATTTAAAATCGACTCACATACTCCATTAGACAAAGCAGTCCACAGCAGTGAGGCAAAGGACATTGGCACCTACAGGTATAAAAGATGCCTACGACATAATCACAAGCAGTATGGGGAAAAAAGAAAGGATAAAGTACAAAAGGTAGTCTGTACCAGAAATATCACAATGTTGTTACACAAAAAATGAAGACTCATTACACTCACTCTTTCAAAACAGGTTTGGTGAAATGAAATTGTGGTTTGTTATTTTTAAACTGAATAGTATGATTCTTTGGAAAAGATCTTAAGCTAAGTCACACAGAAAGCATTAAAGATAATGGAGATACTATTGTGAATATCACAAATATGGAGGCAATAGAACATGAGGTTGCCACGTGCCTTTGGCTTTTAAGTAATTAATATTAACCCTATGGAACATTTGGAAACACGTAGAAATATCTTTGATAAATTTTGATAAAGTTTTGAATCATATAGAGACCAATGGCATTGTGTGACATGGTCCCATGGGTAGAAGAGCTTCCTTAAATAATTATTAAATCAAACTGTTAGCACTGCTGTAATTTCAAAATTCTATATTATTCTTATGCGAAGGAAAAGGGAGAGAAAGGGGTCAGTTTATAAACCCCAGGGTGTCTCTTGCCACAATTCTCTTTTCTATGCCATATAGTTCTAGTGATTGTAGATAGAATTCTTCTAGTCTTTAGTAAACTGTAGAAAATGGAAAATAAATCCAAATAAACCACAAACATGGAACATAAACTCATCCTTAATGTTTTTGAAAGTGTTAAGGTGACTTTACATTTGTGTTAAGTATAATGGAAGAAATCAGATAAATGTCAATAAATCTCTAATTTCACATTCATTTAGAAATCCTGTTTCCAGAGCTATTGTTGGGGTGCTTGAGTATGTGCTTTGAGTTCCAAGAGACTTCCACAGTCCTGTGTCCATCTCAATGTTTAAAAAGATTTTCAAATGTAACACCTAATGAAAATCATTTCATAAAAATACTACTTAATTAGACACCAATGGCTGGCAATGGTGATCCTAGCTACCCAGATGGCTGATATTTGAGGATCATTGTTCAAAATTAGCCTGGGCAGGAAAGGCTGTGAGACTCTGATCTCCCATTCATCACCAAAAAAGCTGGGAATAGAGCTGCACCTCAAGTTGTACAGTTCTCACCTTGAGCAAAAAGGAATCTCAGGCTCAGCACTCAGCCTTGACTAGCTCAGGATTAGCAAGCATACACACACACACACACACACACACACACACACACACACACACAATTGTTTTGATCTATGATGCATATATCAGTTGAATTAGGGAGTAAGAAAATGCAGAATAATTCTAAGAGAGGTACTAAATAGTAATTGTAGGACTAATGACCTAATTACTTGCAGTGATTGAAAACTTTGCTGTTGGAGACACTTATACTTAATTGCAAAACATAATGAAAATGGTCTATTTACAGACAACCTGAAACAACTCTACTATTTGCTATCCTTTGTAAACATAATTTTACCATATCGAGTAGTAGGTCAAACAAAGAAGACCATAGCAGTATGTATTTTATGCATTTTTATTTTTATTGTGAAGGTGATTACAGAGGTGTCACAATTATATGTCAGAGTACATTTCTTTTTGAACAATGTCACCCCTTCTCTCATTCCCTGGTTTTCCCTCCTGTTCCTACCTACAGGTTATATAGTTCAATTTCCACATAGAGTCTAGTGAGTACCACTGCTATGTATGCTTTTAATTCAATTTAATTTGATTTGATTTTAATTTATAATAGAAGTTTCAAGAGCCAACTAAGACATTAAGTAGCCAGGCACTGGTGGTTCACACCTGTAATCTTACCTACTCAGGAAGCTGAGATTTAAGCATCATGGTTCAAGGCCATCCTTGGCAGAAAAATCTGTGAGAGTCTTATGCAATTAAATCACAGAAAAGCCAGAAGTGGCAAAATGGCTCAAATGCTAGCCTTGAAAAAATGAAGTTCAAAACAGCACCCAGGCCTAGAGTTTGAGCCTCAGGACCAATCTATACCCCCCAAACAACAACAACAATAACAACAGAAATTAAGGTAAGTATTTGAAATATTATTATTGTGTGAAAGTAGTGGTCCTCAGATGATGCTCTCCAAGAGGCAAAGACAACGCTCATTTGAATAATCACTCAGACAGTAGACTTGTTCCAGGAACATTACCAACTCCCTTACTCAGAACTAAAGTTAGGTTCATAGCACCATTGAGCAAAGATAAAACAGTTGAACCTAACCCTGTTCCTTGTGTTGGCATCCATAGAATGCATGTTTGCACCATTGCAATTCAATTTAAAAGAAGGATCACCTTTCTCCTGGATAGATCTTCAAGTAATACATTTGGAAACACAAGTTTGGAGGAAAGAGATGATCTGAAAATTCTGGTGCTCTGAAGGCTCATGATGGACAGCAAGAAAGGCAGGCGGAGATAATGATATTGGAACAGCAGGGAAAGCAGAACTGCCAAGCAACTTACAATAATGAACCTCTAAAAACGTGCCTTGGCTTTAAGGTGGTTTTTAATTAAAGAAAGAATGAGGAAGGGAGAAAATAGGAGACTACGCTGGCTTAGAATTGCATGTTTTCATTATTCAGCTAAAAAGATAGACATTGTATGGATGCCAGTTCACTTTCTATGGGAGAGTGAATACTGTTTGAAGGCATAGAAAATTTGGAAATAGTAATAGGAAGATTTAAATATGAACAATTTTCTGTGGTGATTAGCCTTTTGGTATTTTGGCAACTGTTTTAGCTAGCATTTTAAATAAGATTGATGTTAATGATAGCTTTCCACTTCAGCTTGAATTTACCAATTACTAGAGTCATTGCACATAAACTGAACGAGAAATGATCTTTTATCAGAAACAAAATGATCTGTTCTCTCTCTCTCTCTCTCTGTGTGTGTGTGTGTGTGTGTGTGTGTGTGTGTGTGTGTGTGTGTGTGTGTGTGTGTGTGTGTGTGAGAGAGAGAGAGAGAGAGAGAGAGACTTCTGGGGTTTGAACTCAGGAATTCCACTCTTGCTTGTATTTTCCCCTCAACACTGGTCTCTACTACTTGAACGACAATGCTACTTTCTACATTTTACATGTTTATTGGACTCTTGCCTGTGACTGTCATTGAACTGCGATCCTCAGATCTCTGCCTGCTAAGTAGATTGGAATAAAGGGATAGGCTAAAAGCACCTGGCTATATTTCCATTTTGGAAAACGGTGATAGTTTTGTTTCTTTTAATTTCTGAAAACATATTTACTGGAGTTAGCTGAACACACAGA
The DNA here is from genome assembly GCF_024711535.1 of Dipodomys merriami. Lineage (NCBI taxonomy): Eukaryota > Metazoa > Chordata > Mammalia > Rodentia > Heteromyidae > Dipodomys > Dipodomys merriami. Next base: position 264,040 of record NW_027206169.1, on the reverse strand, counting down.
ATCTGTAAGCAGATGGATACTTACTGAGTAGCAGCAGAGGTGGAATTCATTGAGTACATTGAACTATTATTTTAGAATCTATTTTATTAGGCCAGTGAACATTCCTCTAAGCACCTGGATAGAAAGCTGAAACTATTCTATGATTCCTTTGTCATCTGATTTTATGGTGAGAATTATCATATATAAAAGTATGCCATGCACTTTCTTGTGTTTTACATCAGTATTAGTGACAATAAAATGCTTTAGTGATGGAGAAGGAAGGGCCATAATTCTGCCCTTCTATCCTTTTACTTTCTCCATAACTCCAGCTCCACCCAGACATGTCTACCATGGTTTCTGCTCCCAAAAGTCAACAGTGAATCCTTTTGATAGTTCCTAATTACTTCATCTCTCCTTAATGGTAATAGCAGTTGCTTCTAGCTCTTAAGCAGCTCACCTAGGAGAGGTGGTCACTGTTCATGTGGGCTTCTCAAAACAATAATAAGAAGAAAACCTTTCATTTATGGAATTCCTGCTATTCTAAAGAGTAATATTGTATTTTGTGCTTCCAATTACTCAGAAGTACTTCTGTGTAAGGTGGATTAAAGTTGTTTCTCCTGGACTCAAGCATCCAGTATCTAGTTGTGGGTGTTCTTCTGAATCAGGTGAGCTGGTTCTACTCAGCATTCCAGACCCTTGTGGGCTCTGTGAGATGCTGAGCTGTGAGTGGCAAAGACTGCTGGATCTGGGTCTTCACATATGCCTGTGTTCTCCAGGAGCTGCGTTTTCAAACTCAGAATTTCTAGTACCATCTATAATTTTAGAAGCCCTTCCCCATTCTGTTGAAACATAATCAAAATAAACAAAAGAATACTCTGTCCAGAGTTGATACAACCTGCATGCTTCAAAATATAAAATTAAGCTTATGTTAAAATCCTACATTTCTATATTAAGTGAAGTAATCCAAGCCCAAAGAAACAGAGGTCTCATGGTTTCCATTATTTGCAATATCTAGTATATGTATGGGTCAAGCAGAAAAGGTCAGATAAGGTGATGTTAGGAAAATGAACCCTAAGATATGTATTCAAATGTTTTTTTGTTTTTCGTGCATTTGTTTCTAACGCATTTATAAGATTATTTCTTTGTTGCTTCTGTATGCCCCTCACCCACAGTATAACCCCTGCTTTCACTGTATTTGATGTCGGTATAAGTTGTGGAGGGGAAGGGGAAAAACAAGTCGTTTAAATAAGGATAAAGGTGGACCCGTTGCAACAATGAGAAGTACAAGTTGCCATGTCAAAAAAAAACTTTACAACTTTGATGGGGGGGGGATTTGGTGGAGGGAAGGGGGGAGGCTGGAAAGGGATGGGGAGGGGAAACAAAGGAGGAGGCTACAATGCTTGATAAGAAATGTACTCACTATCTTGCCCATGTAATTGTAACCCCTATGTACAGTATTTTCACAATAAAAAATAAATGAATAAAAATAAATAAATAAATAAAAACAAAAAGAAAGAAAACCCTACATTTCATGTGTTACTTTCTAGATGATAGTTTGAAACGAAACTATACCATTTGTGGGTGGAGACTGGCGGGAGGAGTGGGGGAGAGCAAAGAAAGCAGTGACGATACAAAAAGAAATGTACTCATTACCTGGCTTATGAAATTGTAAACCTTTTGTTCCTCACCTTTAGAATAACAACAACAATATTTTTTAACTAGGAAAAAAGTTACATGTTACATATGTTACATTACATTCCTAAACATTTTATATTTTTAAACTATATGCACTTTGATTCATAATTCATAAGAGAACTATATTTCAGAGTTTGCTGACTTTATGAAAGTTGTTAGTTAGCCTATTATATATTCTTTCCTTTCCTAAGAAAGTTTCTAGCTATTTATAGCCCTCTAAGCGTTTCATAAAGCTTGGATTGATTAAAGAAATAAAAGTAAACCCTTATTTGAAAGGCAATTTCAAGTGGTTATGTTGTCATGAATTTAAAATTATATTTTTTTTAAAATAACTTTTCTCAAGGGTAGTCAGTAACCTGTAATATGTAACGTAAAAGGTTTAGGGAGGGAGAAAAATCTAATTTCCTTAGAAAGTATTTTCCCTTGTTGTGTGAATTCTTAGAATTAAGATGTTAATGCATATTATTAGAGTTGCATTTGTATTTCAATCAACAACATTTCTTATAATCACAGTGGTGTTGCCAACAGTACTATGTGATCTGGAAACTGAGAGGTCTTGTTGAATGGAATCAATACGTTTTCTTAATGCTAATTGTTACATGATTCCAGCAGATTACAAATGCTATGGTACATATATTAGTAATCAGAATACATTGATACACAAAGCTACTGTATATTATAAATGAAAATGAGATGTGCAAATCATAAGATTCTATACACATACTCCACATATACACATATCTGTATATGTATATATGTATGCATACACATGTACGTACACATATACACACATACATATGTATATATGCAGAGAGGAAAAAAATTTATAATTGAATATGCATCTTTTGCAAATTTAATAATGCAAAGCATACATTGATTCCATATATACATGTCAGCTGGCAATTTCACAAATATTGGTAAATTTTAATTACTGTTGCAATTAGTAGTATCTTTGAAAATACTTATAATGAGCTGAAGTCATATGTTTTTCTTGTCACTCCAGAGTTTCAATGCACCTGCCATATGCTGTCTTTAGTAATTACAAGGCTTTTTTTCTCTCTGCAGAATAAGTACTAATTAAGTTGCAGGGTTTATACAATATATCCAAGGTTAGATTGCATCATCTTGAAAACTGTCTTAGAATGTTTCTCATTTCACTTAAAAATAACCACCCACCAACAAAATAAAAAGACTCCAGTCAAAGAAAGTCATATGGAAAGCAATATAAATAAACAAACAGAATCGTATTGAAGGGACAAGAACATTTAGTAAGATTTTACCTCTTTAGTTTGTGATTGCACAAATAACATTCAAGCTATTTCATACTGTGTCTTCCCATATCTCAAGCCCATCATAAAGGTTAATTATCCTTATGTGTAACGAAAGCACATGCTGCAGTATCAAAGCAAAGATTAAATAATATCTCTCTAAAATATCTTGTAATATATGAATTGATAGAGCAGCTTAAAGGATTTCTTTTTGATTTTTTTCAAGACTGTTCTGCTAACAGAGATATCAATTAGCTAACTACAGGCTACTACCCCTGGGTAAAGGAAATCACAGGAACTGCATTGTAGGAGAGTTCTAGTAACATTTTAAAAGCATAAAATGAAAACATAATGAAACGTTTCTCGTGGTTCATGCCTGTAATTCTAGATACCTAGGAAGTAGAGTTATGAAAGGTATTAGTTCAAAGCCAGCTCAGGCAGAAGAGTCAGAGAGTCTCCCAACTAATTATTAAAAATCCAGAAGCAGAATTGTAGTACAAATGGCAGAGTGCCAAACTTGAGTAAAAATATAGTGGAGCAAGAGCCAGAGCCCCTGAATTCAGGTTCCATACCAGCACCTAAAGGACAAGAAAAAAAGAAATCTTGTTCACTTTCCTTCAAAATTTTATTCCTGTGAAATGGAGAGAATACACTATTTTCCCAACAACTTGGTTTTTCACTACCTAGTCTCTGGGTGCTAATACACAATAACAGTAAATGGATAGGGATTCATTTGGTAGACTAGGATCATGTTTAATTTTCCGTATTAGTGATCCTTGTATCTGGGGACTTCCTTTGCTCAAGGTTTAGTTTCCTATAATACTCTGAATTCTCTGGATGTATAAGTGCCCTCTGTTGTCACACTGAAAGAAGTGAAGATTAAAAAGAGCAGTAAATCATGATAACATTTAAAATAATTGGAATCCTATCTTATGCCAGCACCCTCTGCACTTCTACCACCTCCAAGAATTCATAAAACAGAATTTGCTCTTGAAAATGTTATACAATGATAACCTTTCCAGTAATAAACGTTAAGAGAAGAAATCCTGTCTTGTAATACAGTATTCATCTGCATGAAAGCTCATTTAAGAAGTCCAAATATCTTTCTACTATTTGGATACTCCCTCTCTAATAGACAGAGAAGATGATTCCTAATTACCGAAGAAAACTCTACACTCTTATTTTTGTCATTATGGGCTAGAAACTTCTGGAAGCCCATAGATAGTTCATGTTTTATTTTCTTGCTGCTCTTAGTAAATTATTTTGTGGTCTTTCTTATAATAAGGTGCTTCTAGAGCAGCCACAAGCATACATGGAGAATTTGTTCCTCCTAAAGGCAAAAATCAAGGCTCAGGGAGCCAAATTATGTATCTGTTTTTTTAAAACAAAGTTACCCAATGCATGACTGATTACTACTACACAATAAAAATAAATTAGGAGTCATAATCTTGTTCAATATTGCATTAATTTATTGATTTTTCCCAGTAGCAGATTGAAGTTTACTTTAATGTGAACATATTAGGAAAGCAAATGTATTCACTGACCCCAAGATTGCCTTCAAAGTGCTTTTGAATATTTTTTGTTGTTTATGTATTATCTTAAATTATGTTTTATTATTCTTATGTAGTTTAACGAAACAGTTATCATTCAGTTGATAAGATGATGCTTTATTCTTTTTGGTCCCTTTCTAGATTTTCTTTTGTTTTCATTGTATGTTAAATCTGCAGCTGTCAGGTGCTGGTGGTTCGTTCCTGTAATCCTTGTTACTCAGGATGTTAAGCTCTGTGGATTGCAGTTCAAAGCCAGCCTGGGCAGTTAAGTACATAAGACTATTATCTCCAATTAACAATCAGAAAAAAAACTGGAAATGGAGTTGGGCTCAAAGTGCTAGAACACTAGCCTTAATCAACAAAGCTCAGAGTGAGCACCAGGTTCCTAGTTCAAGCCCCATGAGCTATCTTCCCCCTGCAAATAAGAAATACCTACAAATTGATTTCTCCCTGTTTTGTTTTACCAAAAAAATCAATAATCCAATAACCTTAAACTCACAATGGTATTTTGAAAATACTCAAAGATTTGAGAAAATTTAAATTCTTTGTAACTTTTGAGAAAGGCAGTTGTATGATAGCTTTTATTTCAATTTCTTGATCATTACTTAATTATAATTTATCATTTTTATAATTCAGAAATCAATTATTTAGCTTTTATAATAATCATCACATATTATTTAAAAACAAATCTTTACAGAGAATATCTTAAAATGATAAAATATTATTTATTCTAATTTTTCACATCTTTAGCCTGATGAGTTATGTTTCAAGAAGTTATATGAGCTGGGCGCTGATGGCTCACACCTGTAATCCTAGCTACTCAGGAGGCTGAGAAGGGAGGATCGTGGTTCAAAGCCAGCCCGGGCAGGAAATTCCGTGAGAATACATTTCTTTTGTTTCTGAATCCTCTAGTCTAAGATACTTTGTTACAGCTATTCAGGGTAAGATGCTGCACTGTTTCCATTTAAAGAATGTTTGTTAAACTTATTCTGGTTCATTCTCCCTGTATATTTTTCATACAGTTTAAGATTAAGTTGTTTATAGGAAGAAGAAGAAGAAATATAATATACATCTCCCAATGCATTTATTCCTAATTAAAAATTTAGGTTGGAATTATCTTCACTGATATAAATGAAAACAGATTTCCTCACAAAGTGGCTTCAATGTCCAACAATGAAGGAAGGGACTTAATTAATTATTTTTCTGTTCTTTTCCTTTTCCTTTCTTTTTCTTTTCCTTCCTTTCATTTCTTTTCTTTTCCTTCCTCACCTTTTCTCTTCCTTCCTCTCCTTTTCGTTCCTTCTTTCTTTCCTTCCCTTCTCTCTCTTATCTTGCTCTCTCACTCTCTTCCACTTTCCTCTCCCCTTCTGCCCCCATCTCTCTCTCTCTGTCCTCTTTCTACCCTACTCTCTAGTCCAAGAATGGGACTCTAAGTAGCTGATGCTTTCACTCTGAATAGAGCTCTACCAACTGATCTTTGCTTTTTCCTTCTGCTGAGATAGCAGATAATTAAATTATTACTTCTTCCTTCTTCCTACTTCAAATTTCAAACCTTAAATATACCCTAGTTTTTGCCTATAAATTCGCTTTACCTTTGGGCCGGTGAATTCTGGGCATCTGCAATCCTCTGGACTTCTCATCTGCCTTTGGGAATATGAAAATTGGCCTTGGAAAACTTTTATCTTGGTTTCTTTTATGAAAGGAGTACTGTAAGTGAATCTCTCTGTTATACTCCTCAAAATAAATTACTGTACATTGCTAATGATTCATTTCTAGGTTTGTTGCTGTTTTCAGTTTCCCTTTTTTTTATTAAAAACAAACTTCAATTTTCCTATTCTCACTTTTATATAGGAACTATATCTACTATAAGCAGATAAATATTTTGATTAGATGTTGTACATCTCTGAGAAATGGTTTCAAATTCAGTACTGTTTTTACATGTCCAAAAATTCTTTAAAATATACAGCAATGTTCAATAGACTATTTCTTTAGAAAAACAGATATCAGTACATGTGTGAAGGCAGTCTAAGGAATCTCAGGGAAACCTGTTGATTAAAAGGGGATTGAGAGAGTGGGGAAAGAAAATGAAATGGAGAGATATATTCTGGGCAAAATACAATATATGCACATCTAAATTACCATAGTGAAATCCCTTAGTGGACTTAATATGCACTAGAGAAATAAAGAGAAAGAAAAGAGAGAGAATGACAGGAAAGTAAAACTAGTTCCAGTGTGAGTGGAGGGATTACTGGGAGAGCAGAGAATTCCAAATAAAATTCCACAGTGATTCTAAATCAAGCACCAACATTTCTTTTGTTGAGCTGAAACCCCATTGTACAATTACTTGAAGATAATTCAGAAAAGAAGTAAAAAGGAAAAGAATCAGCTTTCACACATGCAAAAATTGCCTAATATTCCATAGCTTTTATGTTTTTATTGTCAGAATGGTATTTACCAGGGACCTTGTATTTTAACCACTCTAAGTCCATTTCAACTGAAAAAATCCAAAGAAATGAATGTCCTATCTGACTGTTTGTATATACACATGTGTATTAGCTAGGGGCAAAAAGCTCACATTTTATTGAAGAATACAATTTTTTTATCTTCTTTACACTTTGATGGATATAAATTATTCTTCTTGTCTATGATCATGAGAAACATTCCACCTCCCCCACTTTGACACCTTGCTCTTTGCAAACCTTTGTCCAATGTTTTTATTAACTCAATTTAATAGAACCTTTTTATGGTGACCTTAAGAATTTAATAACTCCTCCATGCTAGGACAATACCACCTGCAGGCTCCACTGGGATTAAACTGTACTGATTCAATATGTCTGTTGGAACACATGAAAAGAGGAAGGGGGAAGGAGGGAGGGAGCAGCAGCAACACTAATCAGTCTTTTCCCTCTCACCAACAAGTACTGCAGTTGCTTAGGACAGTCAATCCAAGCCATTTGCAGAGAATTTCGGTGGTTGCTAAGGTAATAGTAGCTCCCTCAAAGCTTCTTAATCATATTAATCTAACTTTGATCATGTCAGAGGCTAGCAATCTTCAATTCAATAATGTCTTTCCTCCTGACAGACATTCTGCATATTTTATAGATCTGATCAATATGTTATTAGTCAACAACCTGACGCTGGCTCATGAATTAATCCTTTTCTGTCAACCCAGCAGTTTATAGTCTTCTGTAACCTCTTTCCCTCATTGTAGATGTGACCTGGCTTAATCCAATTAAGATAAAATTAACTTTCCCCCCTCGTGGTACTCTCCTTCTATATTAATTTAAATCTCCAAGGACAGCTACTCCAGGCAAATAATTTTATGCTTGACCTTTTATGTGCAAGATTAAAGTGGTATGGACATATGCATGGGAAGTCAATGAGCTGTCTCTCCATTTTCATCCTTCTTTAACAGTGCTGGAAAAATTCCATGTGAACGCAGAGGATTACTAAATGACAGTGATATATTTATTTAAGTTGTGAAAAGAACTCAGTCACTTCAGCTTCGTATTTAGTATCTGTAGTGTCTTTGTCTTTTTAGAAAGGTAAGTTAATAATAAGTGGTGGCAGCACTATCAGAGTTATTGTTGATATGGCACACCAAGGATGTTTTTAACAGTTTGCAATATGCAAAAGTAATCATCTATGCTCCTGCAACTCATGTGGCATATGACATTACCTGCTAAGAAAAAGAAAAAGGTGGGAAATATTATTTAACTTTGCATAAGAGCATTAATAGACTGCCTGTACTTCTGGGCAAATACGAAGATTCCACTTGGATAACAGAACAAGATTTCTTCATAAACATCTAGCATACATTTCTTTGAGGTTCAGTTTTAATGTCTAGTCATCTGCAGGCCAACATTTGAAAAGAATTTGTCTTTCAGGCAAAATGGTTTCTATTTCCTCTCCCTTCCTACCTAATCTCATCCACCTCCTCCACCTACCTGTCCACACATGCCTCCATACACCCCCTTCGATAACATTTTGGTATCTAACTTCTTTGAAGTCATTTAGGGTAGCTTATTTTTTCCTTTCCAAGTAACACCCAAGTCTGAAAAAATACATAAATGGCAAATCATTGCCACTGAATTGAAATGTTAAGAAATATATTGCCTCCTCATAGACTTGTAAGTGTAAAATTCTTTCCCTATATAAGAGAGGAATGAAATGTCTATTGGAACACAATTATCATTTTATTTCTGTAAACATTAACTCCATAGGCTTTTGGTTGTATTTGATTAAGTATAATAAGCAATGTTTATTTTTGTTTTTGCTTTTTTGTCCGTCAAGAGGCTTGAACTCTGGGCCTGGGTGCTATCCCTCAGTTCTTCAGCTCAAGGTGAGTGCTCTACCACTTGTGCCACAGCAACACTTCCAGTTTTCTGATTGGTTTATGGGAGATAAGAGTCTCACAGAGTTTACTGCCCAGGATGGTTTTGAACTGCAATCCTCAGATTTCAGCCTCCTGAGTAGCTAGGATGTAGGCGTGAGCCACCAACGCCGGCAATAAGCAACATTGTACATTGTAATAGAGAAAAGAAATATTGTTCAGCAAAAACCCAAGAACGCTATTATATTTCTGATTGACTGCCACATCACAATATATATTCTCTCTATGTTTCTACATTTTTTGTTTGTTTTTTTTTTGGAATGTTTGTGTGTGTGTGTGTGTGTGTGTGTGTGTGTGTGTGTGTGTGTGTGTGTGTGTGTGTGTGTGTGTGTGTGTGTGTGTGTGTGCATGCACACGCACACCGCAGCAATCCTGGGACTTGAACTCAAGGCCTCAAACTCTCACTTGACATTTATGCACATGGCTGGCTCACTACCATTTGAACTTCACCTCCACTTCTGACATTTGTGGGTTAATTGTGCCCATTCTGTCTTCAAACCGTGATCTCCAGATCTCACTCTCCTGAGTAGCTAGGATTATAGCTTTATGCTATAAGTTTATTATGAAATCTTTTGATCAAAGAGCAAACATTTGTATATCCTCCATTCAGAGCTCATTAACAAGACAAAGGATTCTGTGAAATCCCTGAAACTAATTTCAAGTTTCCTCCACTTAAAAATACATTATTAGCTTTTTCTCTCTCTGTTCGTTTCTAGCTCTCTGCTCTCTCTCTGTTCTTACCCCTCTCTTGCTCTTGCTCTTCCTCTCTTGCTCTTGCTCTTGCTCTTGCTCTTGCTCTACTTTTCTAGCTCTCTCTGCTCTCTCTCTCTGCTCTAGCTCTAGCTCTTTCCTCTCTCTCCTCTCTTTCCCAGCCACGTGGAGTGCCAACCTTGCCTGGTCCCAGCAGGTCTACTGAATAAACCTTCCCCTTACCTAAATACCACGTGTGTGGTGCAGTTCTTACTCGGATACCTCTTTTTAAAAACCTAACATAAATGGTGCCATAAAAATATATAATTACTCTGTATTTTACCTCAATCATTTATTTAATACTAAATATGATAAATATATTTGAATGAACTCATATACATTGTTATCTTCAATAAACATTCTTATATTTCAACCTTTCTAAGACTCACTTTTCTCTGTCTTCTTTAGTATTTCTATTTTAAAAAGTATTGTCAGGGAAAGGGGTTACAGTTACATAAGTAAGATAGTGAGTACATTTCTTATTGAACTTTTTACCCCTCCTTCATTTTTCTCCCACTTTTCTGCCCCTCTACTCACTTCCCCGACCTTGTACTAATCATTTCCAACATATTGTCTTGGAGTATTGCCGTTGTATTATTTCCTTCCTTGTCCTTTGTCTTATGCAGAGCTTCCATCTAAATCTCAATATTTGACATCTTTCTTCAAAGATAGATTTGTTGTTAGACACCATAATTAGGTGTTTTCTTCTTGGTCTATTAATTTTTTTCTAGGTTTATTTTGACTTCCACGATGGTTATGACGCATTGAATATTAGGGCTGGGATCTGAAATATCTCCCCAACTCTCAGATGCAGCAGGTATTTCTTTCAATGAAGTAGTGTTTGAAGATGAAAACGTTAGGCGGCGGAATGATTGTGATGACTCTGACTCCATCTCTGGATAATTTTTCATTGATAGTTTCATAAGTTAATGGGATATTACAGTTGGTGGTCGTAGAGCTGTATTAGAGAATTTTGGAGGTGATGGAGAATTTCAGAGGTGGTATAGACTTTTCTAAGTGGTGATGTTTTCAAGAGAGACCTAGCCAGAGGAAATCCATAACTGACAGACATACCTTTGAAGTGTAATTTTTTCTATTTTTAGCAGATCTTGTCAGGTGTTTTGGTTACAGCAAAGGCAAACTACCCAATCCGCTGTCTTTCCTAACCCTCACAGTCAATATTTTCTCCCTAATATGTTACAAAACCTTTGTCATAATTTCATAAGGGAAGTTTTGTATTTATTTTTTCTATTTGGAATGTATTAGCCTAGCCATGTAGATGTTTTCTCCTCAGTTCTACAATATTCATTTTCTCCTTAAAGATTCAATTCCAGTATGCCCTCAAAAAATGTATATTTTCTGTATGTATTAAATTAAAATGTCAACTTATCTGTTTCGACCATGTGCATAATTCCATAGTTGTCTGGGAACTGGAGGGACTTTTGACCCTAACTTTATATTGTACTAACTAGTGACTCATTTCCTGGACTAGGATTTGAGACAAACCAGAAGGCAATTTTGCATTAGTTAATAAGCACAACATATAGAAAACTGACAGGTTTAGTTTCCATTTGCTTGCTCTTTAGCTCTCTGGATATTTATATTGAGTAGAATAATGCAGAGTCACTTTGGCTACATTAATAGACAAGTGTAAAAGATTCTTCTGAGAAGTCAAAGAGCTTCCTGAGATCTGGATATTCTGTGTAGTGCTTAATAATCTAAAGTTAAATTATGAGCTTTGCCACCTCTGTAGTAGCTGTGTTTGTGAGTGTTGAGCATTTCTAATGTTTGCCTCAACTTCTTCTTCCTTTAACATACCTTAATTTTATTAAATCCTGCTATGAGTGCACCTTATGGAATACTATGAGGCCTATGGACTACCTGACCGTATATAATTAATATACCTTTAAAACGCACTTGTTTCTTACCCACCCGTGTTTAAACTTGCTGGCTTTTTCCTTTCCTTTCTACATCAGTCCTCTGTTTACAAATATTTTATTTAGTAATTTTGGTGTTGTCAATAGAAAAGTCATTGAAAACGTTTAATAAATCCTACTGCTTGAGGGTCAAAATCCAGAGAAAGTTAACACTGAAAAGCAGGAAGAATGGTAATTTCTGCATACAAAATTTTTTATCATCTCATCAGTGTATCAAGAATTGATTTTACTGAAAGGAAATGTCAAATATCCTAAATTCCAACATGGCTGACAATAACAGTTATGCATACTTAGAATCATGCATATTATGTATGTAAGGAAAAAACAAATAATGCTTAGATAAGGAAATAATTCACACATTTATACTACTTCAAGATATTCTCATCTTCGTTGCCTCATTGCAAGACTTCAACAATGCCTATGCTTTATTTGGGGCTTTATAAAATGTCAAATCACTATGAAAAATCGAAGCCAATTTTATCCATTATATTCTAAACCGAAAGAAGTAATCTATCATTTTTCCCACTGAAGTGGTACTCTAATGAAAAAGGAAGGGAAAATAATGACTAGCTAGATAAGCTGCCAACAGTCCTAAGGTAGTGGATTCAGACCAGTTCAGTTCGGTTTTGTTCATGAAATAAAAATCCAGAGCACCCAGCAAACTTGACCACATGTGTTTAGTTCTTGCCCCAGATCCCCTTAATAACCCGTGAAAAGAGAGACCAGAGTTGTATCTCACATGCCTCGTTGACAGGCTATACCCTTTGGCACAGAACAGAACAGGTGCCTTCTTGCTTAACTGCTTACTACCTGCATGGCTTCTTTTTAATTGGCATCTGCCCCTTGTTCAAGTGGTGGGTTGTGCAGCTGAGTAGCTATGGCCCACAAGCCTCCTTCAAAAAGATGCCAGGCTTTCTTTCTGAGCTTAGATTTTAGCTGGATTCATTTGTAGAAAGCCTCCATGTAAACTTTTCACCTGAAAAAAAAGATGAAAGACAATTTCACGTAGAGAAATCATCGAGGGGCCCAAACAAGGAAGACAGTTAGAGAGAGATGATTTACAAATCTGTTCTGCTAGTTCTTCTAACTTCAAAGAAGGCTAAAACTTTTGGGGAGAGTTATAGAGGTTGAAATAAAGCATATAGTCTGGAGACTTTTAAAAAATGAACTGATGTTTATAGTTCACTGAAACTGATGAAGATATTTTCTCCCAGTAAATAATATTAATGTTAACTAAAAATACAAAAAAGTAAAGACAACCCCAACAATATGTCAAGAGAACTGAAATAAGAATTTCTTAATTGAACATCTGTCAAAATAAAAAAAAAATTGTGCTAGATGCCAGTGCCTTTTACCTGTAATCCAACCTATTCAGCAGAATGAGAGCTGAGAATCATGGTCAAATCCAGCCTGAGCAGACAAATCAGAGTGACAGCTCTAAAATGCAGAAGTGGCACTGTAGTTTAAGTGGTTGAGTGCCAGCCTTGAGCAAAGGGACAGTACCCAGTTCCTCAGATTAATTTACAGAAAGAAAATGTGTCAAAATATTTTAACTGTTGCTATAATATTTATGTTTTAGTTATTATTTTTGTCCTAGTACTAGGGTTTGAACTCAGGGCTGTATTTTGTAACCGTTAACACCCTACCACTTGAACCTTACCTTCACTTATGGTTTTATGCTGATTAGTTGAATAAACATCCCTTGGTTTTGTCTTACTGACTGGTTTCAAACCTCCATCCCCAGATGTCAGCTTCCCGAGTAGTGAGCCACCAGTGCCTAGCAACATTTTCATTTAAAGTAAAAGTCAGCTGATGCACTAGTATTTCTAGTTTAAGATTTGTAGTGATATGTTCATTCAATTATCACAGATCACCTCCATTTTTTCACTCTGCTCTGACACTCTTAATTCATATCTGTTTCCATAACATGTAACTCAACTTTAGATAGCGACAATGTGATTATATACCTTCCAGAGGCTACCTGACTTACTCTCCTGAAATTAATTCTTTGTAAATTGAAAGGTGAAAGCTATTTCTTTTAATACCTGCATTATTTTTCTCATTCTGTATATTATATTAGACCCAAACAGTAGGCATTTTTAAAAAAAAATTCTGTGAAGGAACTAAACACTAACTTTATTTGGTTATTGATGTTAAATTTGTAATTAATCATTGTTGAACATCTCATTCATTGACTGCTTGTATGACCTCATACAGATATCAAGTTTTAGGAAAGCATGCCAGTATTCTGCTCGGTTACTTGGGTAGTGAGGTGTAACTGACTATGACTATCACGAGGTATTTTCATATGTTGGGCTCAGATGCATTCCACCATCTTTACCATTCTATGCTTTCAGAACATGTCCTGGCCTCCAGCTATCCACCTGGCCTCCAGCTATCCACATGACCCACCAGGCTAGTCTGCAGTGCCTACCGACACAGGTGTTTTTCTTCACATGCTTCGTGAGCATTTTCTGTAGAGTTGAGGAGTGATTGCATCCATTTCTCAGAGGTCTTATGAAAAATTAAATAGTTTGCACAACATGGTGAAACATTATTGGAACAACCAAGGCTTAATATTATTACCATATAACATTATTTTTATTGAAACATAAGCACCTGTCTATTACACTATTAAGTTTAAAAAGAAGATAAAAAGAGCATAAATAATCTGGTATCAAAAACATATGTATACTTTTTAGGAAAAAGGATATTCTATTTATTTCAACTGTGAGGTATCTCAAATAGCTTCTAGAATACTTTGAGGTTTTTGGAAAAGCATAACTTATATACTTGATTCTATATTTATTATAAGTACTTATTTTATTACTCAGATTGAGAGATATTGGAGAGAAATGACTCATTAAATTACCGTTTGAAAATCTGTCACTTGATGACCTAAGTGAAGGGGAATATTTATAATAATGATGAAAATCTATACATATTAATCTATGCAATTGGATTCTGAGCTTTTAAAAAAGCGAAGAAAATACTTGTTTAATTTTAAATAGCATCATGTAGTACAATTTCACAATTAAGTGATTAAGTGCATGAATATCTTAGCAGAATGCTTATTACACATTAACACTTACAAGATAATATTATTGCTATACTCATCTTTATCAATATTACTTTCATTAGCAATAGTAAGAATAGCAATGGCATTGGTATTCATCAGTTTAAAAGTTCATATTTTAATAAAAAGTTTTGAATATATGGATCCTATTTGATTTTAAATTATGTGAAATCAACACAATAAGAAATGAAGTGCATAGTAAGGGCAATGGTAATCTTATGGTAATATGAAGGAGATTTTCCTGCAGACTTTTGACCTGTAGATGTGTGTGTGTGTGTGTGTGTGTGTGTGTGTGTGTGTGTGTGTGTGTGTGTTCATTCTATAGGATACACATTCTATAACATATATACACCCACACATTCTATAGCCTATATATATTAAAACATACTCTATCTATCTATCTATCTATCTATCTATCTATCTATCTATCTATCTATCTATCTATCTAGGAATATTCTCAGATATACTATTTCCAAATGTTATTTTTTAACAGTAAGACTAAATCTTCTCAGTTCAATAAAGATTGTTCTTTAACCTTTTATCTTTATGTTTATGTGTTCTTACCATTCTTACTGAGAATTGATATTTGAAACCTTTTTCTTTTTTAATTTTTATTTATTTTTTATTGTGAAAATACTCTACAGAGGGGTTACAATAACATGGGCAAAATAATGAGTACATTTCTTATCAGGCATTGTAGCCTCCCCCTTTGTTTCCCCTTCCCATCCCTTCCCAGCCGTCCCCACCCCCCCGCCCAACCCTCCCCCCCACCAAAGTTGTAAAGTTCATTTCAACGTGACAACTTGGAATTCTCATTGTTGCAACGGGTCCACCTGTATCCTTATTTAAACGACTTGTTTTTCCCCTTCCCCTCCACAAATTATACTGACATCAAATACAGTGAAATCAGGGGTTATACTGTGGGTGAGGGACATACAAAGCAACAATGAAATAATCTTATAAATGCGTTAGAAACAAATGCATGAAAGAAAAAAAAACATTTGAATACATATCTTAGGGTTCATTTTCCTAACATCACCTTATCTGACCTTTTCTGCTTGACTCATTCATATACTAGATGTTGCAAATAAGGGAAACCATGGGACCTATGTTACTTTGGGCTTGGCTTACTTCACTTAATATAATTTTTTCCAAGTCTTTCCATTTCCGAAAAAATGGGGCAATGTCATTCTTTCTGGTGGAGGCATAGAATTACAAAATTATCAAAAATATTGAGATTTTACGGACATCTGTAGGCATGTCTCTAAAATATGCAGCAATATACCCAATACACCATTTTTTGACCAGGTGCACATCCTTGTTCTTTTACAGTAGGTAATATATGCAATCAACCCATACAACAAAAAGGAATGAATATAGAACATAAGGCATAATGCAGTATTCTAATTAATGCAATATTTTGTAGAGCCACCATATTTTTTAAGTTTACATTTTTCTTTTACTTTTCTTTTGTTTGTAGTTGTCGGTTCATGTGTGTGTGTGTGTGTGTGTGTGTGTGTGTGTGTGTGTGTGTGTGTGTGTGTGTGTGTGTGTGTGTACAGTGACTTAAACTCAGAGCCTTGTGTTCTTGTTTGCTTTTCTTTGCTCAGTCTGGCAATGTATCTCTTGAATCACTTCTGCTTCTGGGGTTCTGCTATTTAGTTGGAAATACAAGTGTCTTGGATTTATCTGCCTGAACTGGTTTTGCACCTCAGGTTTTAGAGCTCAGCCTGGTGAATAGTTAGGAGTACAGAAATGAGCCACAGGCAGCTAGCTTTGAGCTTACTATATAAGCACTTACCTTAACAGATAATAATTTCTGACCTACAAATTATTAAGCAAACTAAGATGTTATTGCACTTTCTCTTTTAAATAGCATATCTAAGTTTAAAACTTTGCTTTGAGTTATCCATAGTTTTTTTGTAATCACATTGTCTTCAGAGTATGAAAATATATTTCCATTCCTTCCATACTAGTTCATCCATATATATTAGGTGCTATTAAAAACTGGGCATTTTGTCAGATAAAGGACAATTGGCGCAAGTGCCATCCTGTGTTCCTTTTTTTTTAAATCAAATAATCGTGGCTAAGTACTAGGCTAGGGTAACACATTCTACGATTATTCATGATGTCTTTCATTCCACAGGTAACATTTGAAGTTACCATTGCAGTATCTAGGTGTAATTAATTTAGCATGGTAGTTGGCCCAGACATCAATTTCTGAGAATTATTTTTTTGTTTTGTATTTGTGTAACTTGGGAAATTTTCAATAGGTTTGAATTAATTCTGCCATAATATTAGATGCCTAAATTTTAGTGAAACTTACATAACCTGAATGTAAGCACTGATGTGTAATAATTTTTATATTGCTTTTTTAAAAAAATAAGTTATTAATTGTGAAAATAATGTACAAAGGGGTTACAATCAAATGAGCAAGGTAATGAATACATTTCTTTCTTTCTTTCTTTTTTTCTTTTTTCTTTCTTTCTTTCTTTCTTTCTTGTTTTCTTTCTTTCTTTCTTTCTTGTTTTCTTTCTTTCTTTCTTTCTTTCTTTCTTTCTTTCTTTCTTTCTTTCTTTCTTTCTTCTTTCTTTCTTTCTTCCTTCCTTCCTTTCTTTCTTTCTTTCTTTCTTTCTTTCCTTTCTTTCTTTCTTTCCTTTCTTTCTTTCTTTCTTTCTTTCTTTCTTTCTTTCTTTCTTTCTTTCTTTCTTTCTTTCTTTCTTTCTTTCTTTCTTTCTTTCTTTCTTTCTTTCTTTCTTTCTTTCTTTCTTTCTTTTTTAGGGTCCATTCGTCAGGCCTGAACTCTGGGCCTGGGCGCTGTCCCTAAGCTCTTCAGCTCAAGGCTAGCGCTCTAACACTTGAGCCAAGGCGCCACTTCCAGCTTCCTTCTTTTTGCTTATGTGGTGCTAAGGAATCGAACTCAGGGCCTCAGACATTCAATGCAAGCGCTCTACCACTGAGCCACCTTCCCAGGCCATGAATATATTTCTTATCCAGCATTGTTGCCTCCTCCTTTGTTTCCCCTTACTATCCTTTCCCTCCCATCTCCACAACTACATTTCCTCCTCCCCTCTTGCCTAAATTGTAAAGTTCGTTTTTTGACATAGCATCATGTACATCGCATTGTTGCAATGAGTCAACCTGTATCCTATTTAAACAATTTTTTCCCTTCCTATTCCCAAATTATACCAACATCAAATAAGTGAAAACAGAGGTTATACTGTGGGGGAGGGACATACAAAGCAACAAAAAAAACACATGGTAACTTATAAATATTTTTGAAACAATAGCAAGAAAGAAAAAAAAACTTGTGTCCTTATCTTGGGGTTCATTTCACTTAACATCATGTTATCTGACCTTTTCTGCTTGTCTCAGACATATACTAGCTATTGCAAATAAGGAAATCCATGGGACCTATGTTTCTTTGCACCTGGCTTACTTCACATAATATAATTTTTTTCCAAGTCTTTCCATTTCCCATAATTCTAAAGAAAGATAATATTAGAAGTGAACTCATAAAAACAGAATTTTCTCTGATTTTTAAAATCATCTGACAGTTGGCTAAATCAAATGAATTTATGAATCCAAAATGAGTAATAAACTAGGCATCTTTAAACTACCTTAAAATACTTTTTCTAATTTTCATGATTCTCTGAAAACTCTTAGGAACATAAGTATTTGAGAACTTTTTCTAAAAATATTAAAAAATATTGAGTTTTCATTTATACATGGCATAAGAGAATATTCCATAAACAACAAATACTAAAAAAAGAATATATCATAAAATGACCATTGAAATTCATCAATTTGAACTTTTCTTACCAGTTGGACATTCTTTATACATCTATTCTAAATTTACATGCATATCACATTCATCACAATAACACAAACACTCACTAACTTGATATTTAATTGTTGTCTTCATTTTACGTGGATTGTTATTGCTGTTATTGCTACTGTAGCAGTTTGAAAGGCAATCACTAAAGCTATTGTTGATGCTCAGACTCTTACATCAAGTATAACAGGAAGTCTGTAAGATACTCAAAAGAAAAATTACTTGCCCTTTGATCATTTGGATTGCTAAGGTTGTAGTTCTTAGAATGATAAAAAACAAAACAAAACACATAGTGATTAATATGTATGTCCTATACAATGTATTTCATTCTTAGAATTCTTTCTGGATAAATTACAGGCAACAAGTTCATATTGGGTTTTATGTAAATAGTATTTGTTTTCTCATGATTCAGTTGACAGCTTTGAGGGCTGTGCTTATTCAATTTCTCATTCACAAACTAGTATTTTCTTATCTATCAACTCTGGTATCAAAGACATCAACTCCCTACAGGGAAAATGGACAGAGACTTTCATTCTGCACAAGTCATCATGCAGAAAGACAAAAGAAATACTAGCTTCCAACAACAGATGAAGAAAGAGGACAAACATTCTTTTCCAGAAACTCCTCACATAATTCTCCTTTCTCTAATTGTATCACTTTGCTGCAGAAACTCTTGGTTGAACAACCCCAATTAGCCATAGTTTCCATGTATTAGTTAACTTAGAATCTGTTTTCTAGATTATTAAGGTATTAAGGAAAATGGAATTTTCATTCCTTACTTAGAAATTATCCTTCTAGAGTCAAATTTAAGTGAAATGTATGAAAATAAAGACATTTTCATACATCCATATTCTCCACATTGCTACCATATTGCTATCCACATTGCTACCATCCTTCCTTTCTGATTAATCCTTGAGAGTTTATGCACCCTCCGGACAATGGAGTACTCCAAAAAGGGAAGATGGAAAGTCTAGAATGCAGTTGACCAACCAGAAAATACTATAAAGTCTAGGATGATTACTAAGGAGATTTCTGGACAAAACTACTAGAGCTATATGGAAAACCTCTTGTTTTAAATAAGTCATGAATCAATCATGTCCTAGATGAAACATATAAGCTGTTACATATGCATGAAGAAATACTAGTGGGTAATTAGCATATGGAATGATGCTAAAATTTATTTCTTACTAGACAATAAATTTAATGATGTGTACTCTGATTTGACCCATTTTGTTTCAGCTAATTGTGTATTTCCTTAGAGCTAAAGAAGCTCAAAATCTCTTTTGTATCTAACATCCAGCATTTTTTTCATTCTTATTAGTTAATTTAGGGTAAGACCAATGGTATCATATTTGATTGATTTGAGATGTCAATTTCTATCATTTTGACCAGATTATTCTCAGTACCCGAGGTGAAAAATTCTCTTGAAGTATATCTGGCATTTTCTTTACATGCCATTTCAGTAAAGTGAATGTCAAGCTGTCACAGCTGTAAATATGGACTTAAAACATTACCCATGTTTTCCTAAGTCTCCTGTGGTTACAAGAAAAATGCCAGGAGGACACGGCTAGCATTAAAAGGGTCCACTTATGTTCTGTTTACTAATTTACATTTTGTCGATTTAAGCTGTCAAGTAATAGATGTCATGTTGCAAAGAAGAATACATTTTAAAATATTTTTAACTTCAATTCATTTAAGTCAATAATACATACAATACAGAAATAATTGGTAGAGTATGCATATAATGTTCTGACTAAAATTACTCACCTACCAGCCACATTTTTGTGCATGTGTTTGCTGGTAATGAAGCTTGAAATTGGGGTCTGACCTTTGTCCTTCAGATTTTGCTATTCAGGGTTGGTGCCACTAAAGTCACAGCTACACTTCTGATTTTGAGTGGTGGATTGCAGATATGTCCTATAGATTTCCTTCCTGGATGGCTTTGAACCATGATCCTTAGAACTCAGCCTCCTGAGACACAAAGATTATGGAAGTGAGTCATCAGTACCTCACTACTTACCAGTCTTCTTATTAAGACATTAACCCTAATATGAATTATGTTTATTATAAAGCAATTATACTATGGAAAGTACACACACTAGACAGTAACAAAGACAGTATTTGTGATAGTGTTAGAATTAAATTAAGATTTTGATAGGTATTTCTTTCTACCTACTACTAAAATATTTTTTATTATTTTTTTTTTTTGAGTTCAGTCGTGGGCCTGAACTCTGGGCCTGGGCGCTGTCCCTCAGCTCTTCAGCTCAAGGCTAGCGCTCTACCACTTGAGCCACAGCGCCACTTCCACCTTTTTTCTTTTTTGCTTATGTGGTGCTGAGGAATTGAACCCAGGGCCTCATGCATGCAAGGCAAGCGCTCTACCACTGAGCCACCTTCCCAGCCCGAGTTTTCTTTTTTTTTTTCTTTTTGCTTATGTGGTGCTGGGGAATCGAACCCAGGGCCTCAGGCATGCAAGGCAAGCGCTCTACCACTGAGCCACCTTCCCAGCCCCATTACAATATTTTTGAATCATACTGGAATTTGAATTCTGAGCCTCCTATTGTCAACCTGTTCTTTTCCTCCTGAACTATGCCTCTGGTCTCCAAAAAAATCAATATTTCAGCCAGATGTCTGCAACTCCCATTTATAGCCCTAGTCACTCAGGAGGATGAGAGTTGAGGAACGGTTTTTAAAGGTTGGCCAGGCAGGAAAGGCCATGAGGCTCTTTTTGATTTTATTTTTGTTTTGGTTAATCATGGGGCTTGAACTTAGGGCCTGGGCTTTGTCTCTGAGATTTCTTACTAAATGTTAATACTCTACTATTTTGAACCACAGAGCAACTTCTGGTTTTCTAGTGGTTAATTGGAGATAATAATCTCAAAGACTTTCTTAACTGGCCTGTTATCTAACTGCCATTCTCATATCTCAGCCTCTTGAGTAGCTAGAATTACAAGAGTGAGCCACCAGTACACAAAAAGAAAAAAAGTAGAGCTATGGGTACCATTGAAAGAGAAAAGCACAGGGACAATACGCAGATCCTGAGCTCAGTTTCCAGGACTGGCACCTATATATTTATATATTTGTTGGGATGAAATTTAAAATTTTACCGATGCTAGGCAACCACTCTAATTTTGCCTGCTTTTCCTGGTGAAATTATATATTTTATATCAAAGTATATCTTGAGTTATTTATTCAATGTTCCACATTACTAAACTTTGATATTTGCTTGTGAAAATTCATGTAATTAGTGGTTTCTACAAGTGTTTCATTGCCTTTATAATATATTCAGGCTTAAGGCAGGTTGTATGTTCAATATCAGTCAAAGATTAGGAGGGGAATGACATTATTTGTATTATTTGAAGTTCTTCCTAGTAGAATATATACACACACATGCAGAGCAAAGGTCAGAGGGAGACAGAGACAGAGACAGACAGACAGACAGGCAGGCAGGCAGGCAGGTAGGAGAGAGAGAAGAGGATGGAGGAGAGGGGAAGGGAGGGGACAGAAGAGGAGAGGAGAGACAAAAACACACTGACAGAAAGACAGTAGGGGCAGAGATAGAGACAGAAGACATTACTATTACAAGAATGTAGGCAATTCCTAGGATATACTAGGATGCAGAGACAAACATGACATGGGCTAAACAGTAACATAAATATAACAAAAGGTCCAGAGAGGACATAGGTCGAAGTAGGAATGATTTAAAACTAAGCAGGCCAAAAAATTTGTGGCTCCTGTTACATGAATTTCAGTTTAGGCAAAGGACCTTTAAATATTAGATAGAGATTACAACTGTATACAACTTTTGTCTTTTAAAAGTAGATACTCCAAATGGATCAAAGACCTGGAACTCAAAGCAGACACTCTGAAAACATTACAGGATGGAATAGGAGAAACCCTAGGTCTCCTTGGCTCAGGCCGAAATTTTCTGAATAGAGACCCGGAAGCACAACAAATCAAAGAAAGGTTGGACAAATGGGATTGCATACGGTTGCAGAGCTTCTGCAGGGCAAATGACATAGCTAGCAAGATCAATAGAAACCCACCGATTGGGAGAAGATCTTTACTAGCCATACAACGGACAATGGTCTCATATCTAAAATATACTTGGAACTCAAAAAATTAAACCACCCAACAACAAATCCTCAAAGAAACAACTGCCCAATAAATAAGTGGGCGAAAGACTTAAAGAGAAACTTCTCTGAAGAAGAAAGAAGGATGGCCAATAGACACATGAAGAAATGTTCAACATCCCTAGCCATAAAAGAAATGCAAATCAAAACAACATTGAGATATCACCTCACTCCAGTTAGAACAGCAAAAATCAAGAACTCTAACAACAACAGATGCTGGAGGGGATGTGGACAGAAAGGAACCTTACTTCATTGTTGGTGGGAATGTAAACTTGTTCAACCACTTTGGAAAGCAGTATGGAGGTTCCTCAAAAGACTTCACATAGATCTCCCCTATGATCCAGCAATCCCACTTTTGGGCATTTACCCAAATGTTTACAAGCAAGACCACACTAAAGCTACCAGCACAACTATGTTTATTGCAGCATTATTTACCATAGCTAAGATATGGAACCAACCCAGATGCCCCTCAGTAGATGAAAGGATCAAGAAAATGTGGTATATATACACAATGGAATTCTATGCCTCCATCAGAAAGAATGACATTTCCCCATTTGTTAGGAAAAGGAAAGGTTTGGAAAAAATTATATTAAGTGAAGTAAGCCAGGCCCAAAGAAGCATAGGTCCCATGGTTTCCCTTATTTGCAATATGTAGTACAGGTATGAGTCAAGCGGAAAAGTTCAAATAATGTGATGTTAGGAAAATGAACCATTAAATATGTATTTTAATGTTTTCGTTTCTTTCATGCATGTGTTTCTAACACATTTATAAGATTATTTCTTTAATGCTTTGTATGTCCCTCCCCCACAGTGTAACCCCCGCTTTCACTATATTTAATGTCAGTATAACATGTGGAGGAGATGGGAACAAACAAGTCGTTTAAGGATTCAGGTGGACCTGTTGCAACAATGAGAAGTACAAAATGTCATGTCAACACCAGCTTTACAATGTCGGTGTGGGGGGGGAAGGGGGGTATAATTGGGGGGAGGGAGGGGGGTATAATTGGGTGGGGGGAGGGGGGAGGTGCGGAAGGGAGGTGAAGGGTAAACAAAGGAGGAGGCTGCAATGATTGGTAAGAAATGTATGCATTATCCTGCCCATGTAATTGTAGCCCCTCTGTACAGTATGTTCTGAAATAAAATAAAATTAAATTAAAAAATAAATAAAAATAAAAAAATAAATAAATATCTATTCGCGAAACAATGGACCACCAAA
The DNA here is from genome assembly GCF_024711535.1 of Dipodomys merriami. Lineage (NCBI taxonomy): Eukaryota > Metazoa > Chordata > Mammalia > Rodentia > Heteromyidae > Dipodomys > Dipodomys merriami. The sequence goes on along the minus strand of NW_027206169.1, from coordinate 240,208 downwards.
ATTTATCAAAGAAACACTACTTTCCCTCAAATCCCATATAGATCCAAAGACATTAATTGTTGGGGATTTTAACACACCACTCTCCCCACTAGATAGATCAACTCAGCAAAAACTCAAGAGAGAAACCGCAGATCTAAACATCTGCATAGATCAACTAGACTTAACAGACATCTACCGAACATTTCACCCAACAGCATCAGAATACATGTTTTTTTCAACAGCACATGGAACGTTTTCTAAAATAGACCACATTTTAGGCCATAAAGGAAACTTGTCTAAATTCAGAAACATTGAAGTTATACCTTGCATTCTCTCTGACCAGAAGGGAATAAAATTAGAACTCAATACCAAAAGCCACCAAAGAAAGTCTGGTATGACATGGAGGCTGAACAACAAACTGCTGAATCATGAGTGGGTCATGGAAGAGATTAGGAAGGAAATTCCAATGTTCATGCTATTCAACAAAAATGAACACACAAATTACCAGCTCCTCTGGGACACAGGAAAGGCAGGACTCAGAGGCAAGTTTATAGCTCTGAGCTCCTACATCAACAAATTGGAGAGATCTGAAACTATCAATTTAATGACACATCTAAACCTCCTTGAAAAAGAGCAGCAAGATAAACCCCAATCCAGTAGACGGAAAGAAATAATTAAAATTAAATCAGAATTAAATGTACTAGAATCCAAAAAAAAACTATAGAAAGAATCATCAAAACAAAGAGTTGGTTCTTCGAAAAAATTAACAAAATTGAAAGACCCTTAGCAAATCTTATCAGAAAAAGAAGAGAACACACCCAAATATCTAAACTCAGAGATGAGAATGGAAACATCACCACGGAAACAAACAAGATGCAGAATATTATAAGGGAATACTTCTCAAAACTTTATGCTAATAAGTTTGATAACTTGACAAAAATGGACTTTTTCCTACCAAATATTGACATGCCAAAACTAAACAAAGATGAGTTAAACCATATTAACAGGCCCATATCAAGCATTGAAATAGAAACAGCAACAAGAGACCTCACAGCTAAGAAAAGTCTAGGACCAGATGGTTTCACCACGGAATTTTACAAGGACTTCAAAGCAGAGATCACACCAATACTCCTCCAACTCTTCAATGAAATTGAAAGAGAAAGCTCACTACCGAACACATTCTATGAAGCCATAATAAACTTCATCCCAAAACCCGGCAGGGACTCATCAAAGAAAGAGTACTATAGACCCGTTTTTTGATGAACATTGATGCAAAACTTCTCAACAAAATTTCGGACAATCGACTTCAACAATTCATCCAAAAAATCAAACACCATGATCAAACAGGATTCATTTCAGGGATGCAAAGCTGGTTCAATATAAAAAAATCCACTAATATTATTCATCACATCAAAAGGAGCAAGAATAAGAACCACATGGTTATCACAATATATGCAAAAATCATTCGACAAGATCCAACACCCCTTTATTATGAAGGTTTTGCAAAAATTAAGAATCCATGGACCATTCCTCAATACAATAAAGGCTGTATATGACAAACTTACAGCCAGCATTATACTTAATGGGGAAAAACTATAGCCATTTCCTCTTAACTCAGGAACAAGACAAGGATGTCCAACCTTTTGCACTTCTCTTCAATATAGTATTAGAATGCCTAGCTACACCAATAATACAAGAAGCAGACATAAAGGGGATCCACAGAGGGAAAGAAGAAATGAAACTCTCCCTCTTTGCAGATGACATGATCTTGTATTTAAAGAATCCCATAGACTCCACTCCCAAATTACTCACGCTGATTCAAAACTTTGGTAAAGTAGCAGGATATAAAATTAATCCCCCAAAATCAATGGCTTTTCTGTATTCCAACAATGAGAAAAGTGTGGCTGAATCTAGGAAAGCAACTCCATTTGTAATAGCCCCACAAAAAATAAAATACCTAGGAATTAACTTAACCAAAGAAGTGGAGGTCCTCTATGATGAAACCTTTAAAATCTTGAAAAAGGAAATCAACACAGAACTTAAAAAATGGCAAAACCTCTCATGTTCCTGGATTGGAAAGATTAACATCGTGAAAATGGCAATACTTCCCAAGGCTATCTACTAATTCAACGCGATACCTATCAAAATCCCAACCTCATTCTTAAGGAAATAGAAGAGGCAATCCAAAAATTCATTTGGAACAATAAAAGACCCCAAATAGAAAAAACGGTCCTCAACGGAAAGAAAACTGCTGGAGGAATATCAATACCAAATTTCAAACTCTACTATAAATCCATAGTAATCAAAAGAGCTTGGTATTGCCATAAAAACAGACCTCAGGACCACTGGAATAGAATTGAAAACCCAGAAATGAACCTACAGACCTATAGCCATCTAATCTTCGATAAGGGATCTAAAACAATATAATGGAAGAAAGACAGCCTCTTCAGTAAATGGTACTGGCAAAATTGGTTAACTACTTGTAGAAAACTGAAACTAGATCCTTATATATCACGCTGTAACAGAATCAACTCCAAATTGATCAAAGACCTCAAAGTCAAATCAGACACTCTGGAAATATTACAGGATGGAATAGGAGAAACCCTAGGTCTCCTTGGCTCAGGCCAAAATTTTCTGAATAGAGACCCAGAAACACAACAAATCAAAGAAAGGTTGGACAAATGGGATTGCATAAAGTTACAGAACTTCTGCATGGCAAAGTTCATAGCTAGCAAGAGCAAAAGAAAGCCCACGGATTGGGAGAAGATCTTTACTAGCCATACAACAGAAAAGGGTCTTATATCTAAAATATACTTGGAACTCAAAAAATTAAATCCCCCAACAACAAATCCTCAAAGAAACAACTGCCTAATAAACAAGTGGGCGAAAGACTTAAAGAGAAAATTCTCTGAAGAAGAAAGAAGGATGGCCAATAGACACATGAAGAAATACTCAACATCCCTAGCCATAAAAGAAATGCAAATCAAAACAACATTGAGATACCACCTCACCCCAATTAGAATGGCAAAAATGAAGAACTCTAACAACAACAGATGCTGGAGGGGATGTGGACAGAAGGGAACCTTACTTCATTGTTGGTGGGAGTGTGAACTTGTTCAACCACTTTGGAAAGCAGTATTGAGGTTCCTCAAAAGACTTCACATAGAGCTCCCCTATGACCCAGCAATCACTCTTTTGGGCATTTACCCAAATGTTTACACACAAGACCACACTAAAGCTACCAGCACAACAATGTTTATTTCAGCATTATTTACCATAGCTAAGTTATGGAACCAACCAATATGCCCTTCAGTATATGAATGGATCAAGAAAATGTGGTATATATACACAATGGAATTCTATGCTCCATCAGAAAGAATGACAGTGCCCCAATTGTTATGAAATGGAAAAACTTGGAAAAAATTATATTAAGTGAAGTAAGCCAGTCCCAAAGAAACACACGTCCCATGGTTTCCCTTATTTGCAATATCTAGTATATGTATGAGTCAAGCGGAAAACGTCAGATAATGTGATGATAGGAGAATGAACCCTTAGATATGTATTTTAATGTTTTTTTTTCTTTCATGCCTGTGTTTCTAACGCATTTATAAGATTATTTCTTTGTTGCTTTGTATGTCCCTCCGCCACAGTATAACCCCTGCTTTCAGTACATTTGATGTCAGTATAACTTGTGGAGGTGATGGGGAAAAAGAAGTCGTCTCAGGATTCAAGTGGACCTGTTGCAACAATGAGAAGTATAAATTGTCATGTCAAAAACGAGCTTTTCAATGTCGGGGGGTGGGGGAAGGTGTGGAGGTGGAGGCTGGAGGCTGGGCAGGGAAGTGAAGGGTAAACAAAGGAGGAGGCTGCAATGCTTGGTATGAAATGTATGCATTATCCTGCCCATGTAATTGTAACCCCTCTGTACAGTATGTTCACAAATAAAATAAAATAATATAAAATTAATTAATTAAAAAAATTAGAAAAAAGCTCCTAGGGTCTTTACTTAAATGGCTCTTTTTCCTTTTTCTAAGTAATAAATGCCCTAATATAGTGAATTGCCTTTTCATCAAGCCAATTAGATTTTAGTCTTATTTTTATACCCTTTTTAATACTATATGCTGAAAATTATTTTAATTGATTTATTTATTGATAAGTTTTTTATTGTGAAAATACCATACAGAGCGGTTACAATTACATGAGCAAATAATTAGTACATTTCTTAGCAAGCATTGTTGACTCCACTTTTGTTTCCCCTTATCATCCCTGCCCTTCCATCTCTCCTCAGCCCCCCATCAAAGTTGTAAAGTTTGTTTTTCAATATAGTATCCCGAACATCTCATTGTTGCAATGGGTCCACCTGTGTCCCGATTTAAAAAATTTGTTTTTTCCCTTCCTCTCCCCAAATTATACCAACATCAAATACAGTGAAAACAGGGTTATACTGTGGGGGAGGGACATACAAAGCAACGAAAAAATCACATTATAAATATGTTAGATAGATTAGCAAGAAAGAAAAATCAATTGAGTCCTTATCTTGAGGTTCCTTTCGCCTAACATCAACTTATCTGTCCATTTCTGTTTGTTTCAGAAATATACTAGTTATTGCAAATAATGGAAACCATAGGACCTATGTTTCTTTGAGCCTGGCTTATTTCATTTAATACAATTTTTTCCAAGTCTTTCCATTTCCTAAAAAATGGGGCAATGTCATTCTTTCTGATGGAGGCATAGAATGCCATTGTGTATCTATACCATATTTTCTTGATCCATTCATCTACTGAGGGGCATATCTTGGTTGGTTCCATATCTAAGCTGTGAAAAATAATGCTGCAGTAAACATAGGTGTGCTGGTAGCTTTAGTGTGGTCTTGCTTGTGATCATTTGGCTAAAGGCCCAAAAGTGGGATTGCTGGGTCATAGGGAAGCTCTATGTGGAGTCTTTTGAGGAACCTCTATACTACTTTCCAAAGTGGTTGAACAAGTTTACACTACCACCAACAATGCAGTAAGGTTCCTTCTGTCCATATCCCCTCTAGCAACTGTTGTTATTAGAGTTCTTGATTATAGCCAATCTAACTGGTGTGAGGGGTTATCATTGTTATTTTGATTTGTATTTCTTTTATGGCTAGAGAGGTTGAGCATTTTTTCATGCGTCTATTGGCCATCCTTCTTTCCTCTTCAGAGAAGTTTCTCTGTAAGTCTTTAGCCCACTTATTTATTGGGAAGTTGTTTCTTTGAGGATTTGCAAATCATTTTTAAAATTTATATGCTAGAAATTTATAATCGCCCACTATAAACCCTTCTTCTAAACATGTAGATCCAATACTATCATTCAATCAGACAGACCAAAATATATGTTAAGCTTTAATATAACAAAATTTAAGAGTTCTATCCAAAATGTAGGCTTTCTAAAGGTGTGAGGAAACAAACAATTCATCATTTGGCAGCATTAAATATCTTAAAGATAGCTACAGTAATGAAATCAATTCACAGATATGATGCAATTCCTATCAAAAGCCCAATGTCATACTTCACAGAAACAGTCATGTCAATAACAGAGTTCATATGAAAACATAAAAAGACCCTAAATAGCAAAAGTAATCCTGAGCAAAAAATATAGTCATCAATATTAGTAGTATTTCAATACTAATTTTCGAATCATGCTACAGACCCATAGTAACCAAAACAACATAGAACTGGCACAAAACCAGCATAAGATTAATGAATCATAATAAAAGATTCAGAAATAAGCATACAGAAGTTCTTCCAGCTGATTTTTTGACAATCGAAGTGCCAGCAATCTTACATTAAAAAGAGACACCTCTTAAGTGATGTTGGACAAACTGAACATCTACATGGAAACGACTAAAATTAGATCTCTGCTCCTTAAAATTGATTAAGACTTAAACATTAAAACTATTATAACAAATGTAGAAAACATTTGAAGAATTAAACATAGGCAGTTATTTTCTGAATAGAAATCCAATTTCCTCTGAAATAAGATCAAGAATCGATTATTGTGACTGCATCAAATTCAAAAATGATGATTTGTCTTGACAAAACAAACTACAAAAAGAATGACGAGTCAACTCCCAGAATGGGAAAAATCTTGTTCAGCTATTTATCAGATGAAGATTTAATAACCAGAATATACATAGACTTTAATAAGGTAACTCCTCTTAAACAAGTAATCCAATTAATAAATGAGAAATGATTGAACAGAGAAATCTCAGAAGTACAAATGGAAAATGCATACATGAGTAAATGTACTACATCTTTATGTCATAAATAAATACCAACAAAAGCACATTGAAATTCTCTCTCAGCCCAGTCATAATAAGAAAACAAAGAACCATGCATTTTGAGAAGGCTAAGCTGAAAAAGAAAATTTCATACACTGTAGGCTAGTGCAACCACTATGGATATCATAATGGTGTTTGCTAAAAATAAAACGAAAATAGTCACCTACCTAATGACCCTGCCACAGATTTTGGTATATACCAACACAAAGAGTGGTTAAGTGTACACTTTTGTTTATGCTAAGTGTTTATGCACAACATTGTTCACACTAGTGAAATTAAAATTAACTTCCAGAAGTAGTAACCATATCCAAATACTTACCTGATATCTTAGAAATCATGTAGGTAGCTCAGAATAAATATGCTTAAAATCAAATGCTAATTCAAAAGACCTTACTTTATTCAAGACACACAGTTCTAAGGACATCATGTTCAAGAAAAAATGTGAATAATCAGTATGAAGAATTCAGTAGGATAGTTGATCAACTCTATTTTTCTTATAATAGCACCCAACTTGTGCTAAAGATGAGTAACTTTTTCATGTATCTCTTGGTACTGGATCATTTTCTTAAGAATATCTCTGCATAGTAAACATGGAAATAAGGATACTTGGTTTAACCAGTGCCATCTTGGACATGTGGTGGATGATAGGGAATTGGGTTTAACTGGCTTGACTTCATGGTGGAGAAAGGTGAAATCACATCTTCAGATGAGGGTATAGCTGAATTCCTAGAGGCAAGGGCAGAGACTTGAATAATAGGTTACTGTACCTGCCAGTTCTGAGCCATGAACTTCAAAGACTCTTGAGCTCCCTGTTACCCTAGCTCCTGACCGGGACCCTGTTTAGGCCCTTAACAGCTGAGGTTCCATTTTGTGCACCATGCCAAGTGTCTGCTGACTCTTTTCGGGTCACTGTGGCATCTCTCTTCAGCTCTCCAATAGAATTGGTCATGTTTGTTGGGTTTCTTTTTCCACTCTTTCTTTGCTTTCCTACCCTTAGAGCTCAGGTTGGAAAACTGTTAGGCTGCAGGTCTTTGAAAAGGAGTGCACCTGAAGTCACTGGCTCTCTAATAAATACCCCAAATTCAGTCTCTCAAAGTGTGACTTCTCTGTTACTCATGATAGTGTTCCCAGATAAGAACATTTACTAATCCTTTCCTCAAGATGGTGCAATTCTTCCCAGGTTTGACGCACCATATGTAAACCTTGCCAACATTTTCTCTGAAAATTAGCAAAAATATACTAAGAAATCAAGTAGGTAGAATGCTCTAATGAGAGCACATTTGAGATTTAAAATTAGGCAAGTTAACACTTTATTCAACCACAGTAATGGATGCACAACATTATGCCATTGACATTTGACACATTCAAGGGTATAATTTAAGGGCCTACAGCTAAAATTGAGAGCCAAATGTCCAAAATTGAGGTTATAGCAATGGGAGGCCAGTCTTTATTTTTAGGGGTGTTTTAGCAATGTAGTGATAAACACAATATTTGACATTATGATAAAATTAGACTTGTACTCACACCGTATCTTCTATCTTGGAACTTAATTGGCATCTTGTGATCAGCTATTATTGGGATCAAGTTACCTGTTCAATCACTCTCTACCTACACTGACTTACATATTTCCAACAAAGATTTGCTTAAAATGAAACAAACCTTTCCATATTTTCTCTGATCAAATAAATTAAACGGATAATCCAGATATCTTGTTAGCACATTTTTTAAATTTTTTTAATTTTAATTTATTTTTTGTGCACATACTGTACAGAGGGGTTACAATTACATGGGCAAGATAATGAGTACATTTCTTATCAAGCATTGCAGCCTCCTCCTTTGTTTATCCTTCACATCCCTTCCCAGCCTCCCCCCGCCCCCTCACCCAAACCCCCCAACCCACACCAAAGTTGTGAAGTTCGTTTTTGACATGACAAATTGTACTTCTCATAGTTGCATCGGGTCCACCTGTATCCTTAAACGACTTGATTTTCCCCATTTCCTCCACAAATTATATCGACAACAAATATAGTGAAATCAGCGGTTATACTGTGGGGGAGGGACATACAAAGCTACAAAGAAATAATCTTATGAATGAGTTAGAAACAAATGCATGAAAGAAAAAAAAAACATTTGAATACTTATCTAAGGATTCATTTTCCTAACATCACATTACCTAACCTTTCCTGCTTGACTCATACATATACTAGATATTGCAAATAAGGGAAACCATGGGACCTTTGTTTATTTGGGCCTGGCTTACTTCACTTAATATAATTTTTTTCCAAGCTTTGCAATTCTTACAAATGTGGCAATGTGATTCTTTCTGATGAAGGTATAGAATTCCACTGTGTATTTATACCAGATTTTTTGATCCATTCATATACTGAGGGGCATTTGGGTTGTTTCCATATCTCACTATGGTAAAGAAGGCTGCTATAAACATTGTTGTGCTGATAGCATTAGTGTGGTCTTGTATGTAAACATTTGGGTAAATGCCCAGAAGTGGGATTGCTGGGTCATAGGGGAGCTCTGTGTGAAGTCTTTTCAGGAACCTCCATACTGCTTTCCAAAGTGGTTGAACAAGTTCACACTCCCACCAACAATGAAGTAAGGTTCCCTTCTGTCCACATCTCCTCCAGCATCTGTTGTTGTTAGAGTTCTTGATTCTAGCCATTCTAACTGGGGTGAGGTGGTATCTCAATGTTGTTTTGACTTACATTTCTTTTATGGCTAGGGAGGTTGAGCATACCTTCATGTGTCTGTTGGCAATCCTTTCTTCTTCAGAGAAGTTTCTCTTCAAGTCTTTAGCCCACTTATTTATTGGGCAGTTGTTTCATTGAGGATTTGTTCTTGGGGGATTGAATTTTTTGAGCTCCAATTAGATTTTAGATATGAGACCCTTGTCCGTTTTATGGCTAGTGAAGATATTCTCTCAATCCCTGGGCTTTCTATTGATCTTGCTAGCTATGTCCTTTGCCATGAAGAAGCTCTGCAACTACATGCAATCCCATTTGTCCAACCTTTCTTTGATTTGTTGTGTTTCCGGGTCTCTATTCAGAAAATTTTAGCCTGAGCCAAGGAGACCTAGGGTTCTCCTATTCCATCCTGTAATGTTTTCAGCGTGTCTGCTTTGACTCTGAGGTCTTTGATCCATTTGAAGTTGATTCTGTTGCAGGGTGATATATAAGGTTCTAGTTTTAGTCTTCTACAAGTAGTTAACCAATTTTGCCAGCACCATTTACTGAATATACTGTCTTTCTTCCATTCTATTATTTTAGCTCCCTTATCGAAGATTTGTTGCCTATAGATCTGTAGGTTCATTTCTGGGTTTTCAATTCTATTCCATTGGTCCTGAGGTCTGTTCTTATGCTAGTACCATGCTCTTTTGATTAGTATGGCTTTATAAGAGAGTTTGAAATTTGGTATTGATATTCCACCAGCAGTGTTATTTCCGTTGAGGAGCATTTTTGCTATTTGGAGTCTTTTATTGTTCCATATGAATTTTTGGATTGCCTCTTCTATTTCCTTGAAGAATCAGGTTGGAATTTTTATAAGTATCGTATTGAATTTGTAGATCGCCTAGGAAAGTATTGCCATTTTCTGGATATTAATCTTTAAAATCCAGGAGCATGGGAGGATTTGCCATTTTCTAAGTTCTGTTTTGATTTCCTTTTTCAAGATTTTAAAGTTTTCATCATAGAGGTTCTACACTTCTTGGTTAAATTAATTCCCAGGTATTTTATTTTTTGAGAGGCTATTACAAATGGAGTTGCATTTCTAATTTGAGCCACACTTTTCTCATTGTTGGCATACAGAAAAGCCATTGATTTTGGGGGATTAATTTTATACCCTGCTACTTTACCAAAGTTTTGAATCAGCTTGAATAATTTGGGAGTGGGGTGTACAGGATTCTTTAAATACAAGATCATGTAATCTGCAAAGATGGAGAGTTTTATTTTTTCTTTCCCTATTTGGATCCCCTTTATGTTTGCATCTTGTCTTATTGCTGTAGCGAGGCATTCTAATACTAGGTTGAAGAGAAGTGGAGAGAGTGGACATCTTTTCTTGTTCCTGAGTTAAGAGGAAATGGCTATATTTTTTCCCCATTAAGTATAATGCTGGCTGTAGATTTGTCATATACAGCCTTTATTGTATTGAGGAATGTTCCATGGATTCCTAATTTTTCCAAAACCTTCATCATAAAGGGGTGTTGGATCTTGTCAAATGCTTTTTCTGCATCTATTGGGATAACCATGTGTTTATTATCCTGGCTCCTGTTGATGTGATGAATAATATTAATTGATTTTTGTATATTGAACCAGATTTGCATCCCTGAAATGAATCCTGTTTCATCGTGGTTTATCATTTTTTGGCTGAAATATTGAAGTCGATTGGTCAAAATTTTGTTGAGAAGTTATGCACCAATTTTTATCAAAGAAATGGGTCCATAGTTCTCTTTCTTTGCTGAGTCCATGGCTGGTTTTAGGATTGGGGATATGAAGGCTTAATAGAATGTGTTCGGTAGTGCGCTTTCTCTTTCAAATTCATTGAAGAGTTGGAGGAGTATTGGTGTGATCTCTGCTTTGCAGGCCTTGTAGAATTCCGCTGTGAAACCATCTGGTCCTGGACTTTTCTTATCTGGGATGTCTCTTATTGCTGTTTCTATTTCAATGCTTGAGATGGGCCTGTTAAGCTAGTGTAACTCATCTTGCTTTAGTTTTGGCATGTCAATATTTGCTAGGAAAAGGTCCATTTCTGTCAAGTTATCAAACTTATTAGCATAAAGTTTTGAGAAGTATTCCCTTATAATGTTCTGAATCTTGGTTGTTTCCGTGGTGATGTTTCCATTCTCATCTCTGAGTTTATTTATTTGGGTGTGTTCTCTTCTTTTACTGATAAGATTTGCTAAGGGTCTGTCAATTTTGTTAATGTTTTCGAAGAACCAACTCTTTGTTTTGTTGATTCTTTCTATACTTTTTTTGGATTATAATTCATTCAATAATGATTTAATTTAAATAATTTCTTTCCGTCTACTGGATTGGGGTTTATCTTGCTGCTGAATTTCAAGGAAGTTCAGATGTCTCATTAAATTGTTGGTTTCAGATCTCTCCAATTTGTTGACGTAGGAACTCAGACCTATAAATTTGCCTCTGTGTACTGCCTTTGCTGTGTCCCAGAGGAGCTGGTAATTTGTGTGCTCATTTTTGTTGAATAGCATGAACATTGGAATTTCCTTTCTAATCTCTCCCATGACCCACTCGTGATTCAGCAGTGTGTTGTTTAGCCTTCATGTGTTACCGGACTTGCTTTGGTGGCTTTTGGTGTTGAGTTCTAATTTTATTCCCTTCTGGTCAGAGAGAATGTAAGGTATAAGTTCAATGTTTCTGCATTTGAACAAGTTTCCTTTGTACCCTAAAATGTGGTCTATTTTAGGATATGTTCCATGTGCTGCGAAAAAAAAACGTGTATTCTGAGGGTGCTGGGTGAAATATTCGATAGATGTCTGTTAAATCTAATTCATCTGTGCAGCTATTTAGATCTGTGGTTTCTCTGTTGAGTTTTTCCGAGTTGATCTATCTAGTGGGGAGAGTGTTGTATTAAAATTCCCAATAATTAATGTCTTTGGATCTATGTGGGATTTGAGGGAAAGTAGTGTTTCTTGGATAAATTTAAGTGCTCCATTGTTTGGCGAATACATATTTACAATTGTAATGTCCTCCTGAAGGACAGATCCCTTAATTAGTATGTAGCGACCTTCTTTGTCATTTCTCACGAATTTTCATTTGAAGTCTATTTTATCTGATATTAGGATTGCAACTTCCACCTGTTTAAGGGGGCTGTTGGCTTGGTAGATCTTGTCCAGCCTTTAACATTGAAAATGTGTTTGTTTTTATGGGCAAGATGTGACTCCTGCAGGCAGCAGATAGAAGGATCTTGTTTTTTAATGCAACTAGACAGTCTGTCTCGCTTAATTGGAAAGTTAATTCCGTTTATGTTAAGAGATAGGACTGAGAGGTATTTTGGAATTCCTGCCATGTTATTCACCTTTTGGGGGGTTGCGAACACTGGGTTCTTCCTAGGGTTCTTGAATTCTCAGTTTGGGTGCAGTTTCTTGGCATTTATTGTGGTCTTGTTAGTTTTCTATGTGTAGGATATCTTTAAGAATCTTTTGTAGTGCTGGTTTGGTGGAGATGCATTGTTTCATTTTTTCTTTGCTATGGAAGGTTTTTGTTTGGCCTTCCGTTATGAAGGAGAATTTAGCTGGGTACACTATTCTTGGTTGATATTTGTTTGTTTTTAGGGCTTGGCATTCATCATTCCAGGCTCTTCTTGCTTTGATTTTCTCTGCTGAGAAATCTGAGGTGATTTTAATTGGTTTCCCTTTATACGTGATTAATCTTTTCTCCTTCACAGCTTTCATGGTCTTTTGCTTGTTCTAAGTTGATACTGTGTGGATTATATTGTGTTGGTGGGATATCTTATTCTGGTCTGGTCTATTTAGAGTTCTAAAAGTTTCTTGTATCTGAATAGGCCTATTTTTTTGCATGTTTTGGAAGTTCTCTGTTAGGAACCTGTTAAACAAATTTTCTAGACAATTAACTTCTGTTTCTATGTGCTCCTCTACACCCATTATCCTTATATTAGGCCTTCTGATGGTGTCTTCCAAGTGTTGGATAGATCTCTCATATTTCTTGGACTTGTCATGGATGGTTGTATGTTCTTTCTCTATAATATATAGGCTGTCTTCAATCCCCGAGATACGATCTTCTGCATGGTCTAACCTGCTGTCAAGACTTTCTACTTTGTTTTTTAATTCTTTTCCTTCTATTTGGTCAGCTTTGATGGCTTCAAATTCTTTGTTGAAGCTTTGTTTTATATCTTGTATGGACTTCATTACTGCTTTAATTTGGTGTTCAGTGTTTATTCTCAAATCACTTAGTGGATTGCTTATGGTTTCCTTGGACTCCCATTCCTTCTGTTGGGTTCCATTCAGCATTGCCTTTGTGGTCTCCCTGACTTCCTTCAGCTCTTTGTTAATGGATTCCATGAATGCCTTTAATGTTCTTTGTGTATTCTAATCCTGCTCTCTCAATTTGCTTAGCTTCCTCCCGTTCATGCCATTCTTGTAGTTCTCTTTGAGTGTTTTAAGCCTGTTCAAGCAGTTGCTGCCTTTATCTTTGAGTATTCTCACTCTTCTCATGCAAATCCTGTATCAGTTTTTGAGTAGCTTCCTCATGCTCATGATATTCCTGTATAAACCTTTGGATTGCCTCCTCTCTCTCTCTCACGCTCATACAGATTCCTTTGTAGGTTTTCAATCTTTTCCTGCATTGACCTATTGTTTGCCTCCTCTCTCTCCCTATATGCTCATACAGAGTCTTTTGTAGGTTTTCAATCTTTTCCTGAATTGAACTTTGTTTTGCCTCCTCTCTATCCCTATCACACTCATACAGAGTTCTTTGTATGTTTTCAATCTTTTCATTTATCATGTTTGCCAGCAGTGTTTGTAGAGCTATTTGGGAACTCTCCTCTGGATTATCCATTATCTGTTCTTTCCCCTGATAATAATGAGTGGGAGTGGAAGTACCCGGACTTGCCATTTTTCTTGTGGTTTTCCGGCTTACTCTGCCCATTTGGAATGAAATTAACACCAGTTTTGTGCTAGAACACTAACTTAAGGCAGGCATCAAACAAAGTCTGAATTTGCACAGTCAATAGTCTGCAGTTACAATCTAGTTCAACAGATACCTCCATTCAACATCAAACTACTATATATTAATGGGCTATGAACCGCAAAAAAGAATTTGGTAAACCAGAAATTATTAGGTATAAGGAGAGATGTGGGTAAAAAATAGGAATAGAGTGATGTGGAAAGGTACAGGGAGAGTTAAATAAGTCCTAGTCTCAAAGCAGTAGATTGGTTGGATAGGATGACAGTAGAGAGAGAGAAAACAAGAAGAAAGTTTAAGGGAAAAAAAGAGACCAGAAAAAATAGAAAAATAAAAATTAATAACATGCAGATTGGAGAACTATCTATTCAAAGAACATGAATATAATGAGAGAAGGGGAAGGATATAAAGGAGATGTGAAAAAATTAAAAATAAAAATACTTAAAATATTATGTAGTTATAAAGAGGTTGTACTGCTATTAATGAATTTAAGTCTCAGAAGTTTTGAATTGAGTTATAAATTTGTGGATTAAGTGTGTACACAATGTGGGATAGGGTCCAATAGTCAACTACGGGTTTATATGAGGATGTGCAGAACAACAATTAAGTCACATAAAGAAGATCAAAAGAGAGGAAAAGGTGAGAAGGGTAAGGAAGAAAGAAAAAAAAGATCAGAAGTTCAGTCGAGCTAAGCAAAAAACAAATAAAATAAATAAATAAAAGAGAAAAAGAAAGATAAACTCACACACGCATGTATCCCTAAAATAAAGATTATAACGGAGAAAAAAGTTAGTAGAAAAGAATTTTTTTCAAATAGGTAAAAATTAAAAATTGAAAAAAGGTTTAGAAAAGAAAAAAATTTTATAAAAGGTATAAAAAAAAGAAGAAGAGGAAAAATCTTCTGATTTTTTTGGGAGGGTTGGGAAAAATCCTGTATCTCCATTGTGTCTGTAATCTGCCTCTGGTTGGAGTCTCTTGTCTGCTTGTTGTCCTTTGGCTTGGTTGGTTTCTTAAATCAGTTTGTATGGACAGGCAGAAAAATGCTCTGCTTTACCCAGGATTTTTCGATCCTCCTCCTAAGTTAGTTCAATGGGATGGGGGTATGCTTTGAGAATCACAAAAGAGGGAGATGGCTTTTTCCTCAAGTTTGGAGATGCTGTGAGGAGGCTAGGTTCTGGGTAGAGTTGAGGCCTTTCAGCAAACAGTAGCTTTTTCTGGAGCCTAGTTTGTGAGAAACTCACAGAGACCAGGCTGGAGCCACTCTCAGGGTTTCTGTTTACTGAATTTAAGTTGATTGTTGAGGCTGCTAAGGGGAGGGGCAGCCTCTGGCTCTGATTTACCAATGAAGAAAGTCACTCCGAGTACTGGCACCCAAACTGGGTGCCTTTTCCCTGGGTGGAGCTGAGTCTGGCAGATCATGCCATTAAGTTCTTGTGACCTGCTAAATGACTCTAGTTGTATGCCACGGCCTGAGTTGGAGCTAGCAACTCCACCGAGCTTTGTTGGTATCCAAGATGGAGATCTCCTGTACTGGGGAGGGAGTGATGGCCTTCCCTCCTCTGCTCCCTGAGAAGGAGTGAGGACGTCATGCTTCTACTCACTCAGATTCTTGGTTCCTGGGTCGTCTCTTGTCTGCGAACTGCAGGATGAAGATGTCTGCTCCTTGTCGGTTCTTGCTGGTGTTGAATAGAATCTGCTTGCCCGCAGCTTCTGGCTCTTTCGTCCTGGACTCTCTCTGTTTCAGGTATGTTGGTACCACTGCCGCTGCCGCTGCCACCACAGCGGCAGCTGCTGGCAAGAGCTCAGATCTGTCTCCTTGCCTGGATTTTCCCTTTCTGGCCTCTCTGTCCTGTGATGGCACACTTGGTGTGATTCTCTGGCTTGGGACTGTTCACTGGAACTCTAAAACTGTTTTCTTTGGGAGAGCTCGTTTTGCCTCCATCTTCTCCTCCACCATCTTCCCGGAACTCTCTTAGCACATTTTATGGATGGATTCTTTTCAGTTTTGTATACAGAGGAGATCAGTGGGGCCCATTTGTCTTAAATTTGTAAATGTGATTCCTTGTTCCCGGCACTAACCATGGCCAAGGATGAATACCTAATTTATATAATCTCAGAGCAACACAGACAGACAGACACACACACACACAAAACACTTTACTAATATGCCATACTTATTTTTCCATAGCAGGTTCGATCCATTATAGAAAAACTTTCAAAAAGTTGACTTTCCTTACTAAATCAACATAGTTGATTATAAAAGAGCAAGGTAGGTGAATAATCCTCCAAAGGAGGTAAACCAAATGGACCCTTCCAGTTAACAATGCTGTTTAAGTTCACCACATTCAATTCCTGATTCCAGATTTATGCTAATGTCTTGATACAGTACAAATATATTTTCACTGATATTACTCTGCCTAGTATTTGTCAAGTCTCTTCCTCATTTTGATTTAACTACCTGGTACCAACCTTAACTTCCACTTTCTATTTGTTTTGTTGAGTTTTTTTAATTTTTTATTATAAAAATACTGTACAGAGCATTTACAGTTACATGAATAAGTTTCCTAACGTGATTTGTTACATCCTCCTGTGTTTTTTTACATAAAGTATTTATTTATTTTTTAATTTTTATTGTGAAATTACTGTACAGAGGGGTTACAAATTACATGAGCAAGGTAATGAGTACATTTCTTATCAAACATTGTTTCCTCTCGTTTGTTACCCCTTCCCATCCCCTCCCATCTCCCCCTCCCCTCCCCCACCCCGTCCCTGCCTGGCCAAAGTTGTAAAGTTCTTTTTCATCATAGTGTCTTGTACATCTCATTGTTACAATGGGTCAACCTGTATCCTTGTTTCAGCATTTTGTTATTTCCCTTTCCCTCCCCAAAATAGAAAAATGTATATACAAGACGCAAGGCACTAAAATATCATGGCTTAACTGGGTCTCTGACTCTTGCTTGGCTTTCTCCTGCAAAACTAAACTTTGCACTTGAGTCATATTTCCAGTTCTGAATTTTTGCTAATTAATGGGAGACAAGTGTCTGAAAGATGTTTTGGCCTGGGCTGCCTTTGATCTCAGCTTACTAATAAGTAGTTAGGGTTATGAGCCACTGGTGTTTGGATTCTTTTTTCACTATTTTAAGAATCAATTTTGAAAAACAAATTTTTTCACCTGCATCTAATATATTAAAGAAAATATCTATTCCATTATACTTCCCTAAATATGAAGAAAGAAATTTGGTGCAACCTGGTGCCACTCTTGTCCTAACTATGTACATATGACCATATAAAAGTTGCTAATTGAAATGCACACCAAGACATGGAAACAACAGATCTGTTTTTGGTTGTTGACCTTGTGGTCATCAATGCCCTGTATCAAATTCTTTCTTTTTATTTCATTTCATTTTTCCTTTTCCATTGATTTTTCCCAAATAATCACTGTGTTTGATTCTTGTATGACATTTTTTCAAAGAATTTTTAAACAAATTCATTAGAAACACATCTAAATGTGTAAGAAAAAAATGAGAAAAGTTAAAACAGGAGTTAATAAATTGAATCTAACCCGGGTGCCGGGGGTTCACGCCTGTAATTCTAGCTACTCTGGAGGCAGATATATGAGGATGTCGGTTCAAAGCCAACCCAGGCAGGAACGTCCATGAGAATCTTATCTCCAATAAACCACTAGAAAACCGGAAGTGGTGCTGTGGCTCAAGTAGTAGAGCACTCACCTTGAGCTGAAGAGCACAGGGACAGTGCCCAGGCCCAGAGTTCAAGCCCCACGATCGTCAGGGAAAAAAAAAAAAAGATTGAATCTAAATAATTCTATTACAATACATCTTGAAAATACTTTTTCCTCCGTAAAATTGTTTTTTCACATTTTTTATTACCTGGATCAGCCACACCTCCCCACATCATGCTCATCAATCTCTTCCTCTCTTCCCAAACCAATCTCAAAAAGCTTCCTTGCTATGGGAAGGGATGGGAAGGGGAGACAAAGGAGGAGGCTACAATGCTTGATAAGGAATGTACTCATTTTCTTGCCCATGTAATTGTAACCTTTCTGTACAGTATTTTCACAATAAGAAAATAAAAAAAGTAAAAAATAGCTGTGTTGCTCCATTTCCACACATGGACACAATATATTCTGACCACAACACAACCACTGCCATTCTCCTACACAATCACCTTCCCCACTACCACTACTACACAAAAGCAGGATGAGGTTACATCTTATTTAAAATATATGCTTTTTTAAAATATATGTTAGTTGTTCAAAGGGATTACATCATAGTATTTCACACAACTATTATTCAACAGCTTCGTGAGTTTTGTTTTTCTGTCTTCATTAACAGATGCAATGCATTTTGGTATTTTTCACAATCTAACATTTTCTTTTTTTTATTACAATTTTTTAAATTTAATTTTATTTTATTTGAGAACATACTGTACAGAGGGGCTACAATTACATGGGCAGGATAATGCATACATTTCTTACCAAGCATTGCAGCCTCCTCCTTTGTTTACCCTTCACCTCCCTTCCCAGCCTCCCCCTTCCCCCCACCCAATTATACCCCCCTCCCCCCCCACACCGACATTGTAAAGCTGGTTTTGACATGACATTTTGTACTTCTCATTGTTGCAACAGGTCCACCTGAATCCTTAAACAAACAAACAATCTAATATTTTCTATTTGTCCCTACTCCCTATAATCCTCTCATACAATCTCACAATTACCTTTAATGATATCTTTGCTTATCTGGTCTCAGAGAAACTATTTCTTGGTAAACAAAATAAATACCTATGCCCCTAGTTTAATTTCAGAAACATTGGAATTTACAATTTTTAATTCACTAATATTAACTTTAATATGTATAGGAAATCAGATTATCCCAAAGTGTGGACAATACCTTTCAATACTAACATCACCAGGATGCCTTCTAGGTAGTTTACTGTAATTTTCAAAAATGAAAAGTTGCAGGAGATTATTATATATTTTTTCAGATGAAATTTTATGAGCTAGACAACTTCGATTTCCTGCCACATCAAGGACTTTTAAGTATTTCATAAAAGAATGGATGAACAGGTATCCATACATACAGAAAGAAAATATACATAATCTACCAGTGACAGCAGTGTTCTGGTCATTTATTTTCTCATATATTGGGAAAAATATTCAGATCTACAATATCATAGATAAAAAATATCGCCAGTTCCTTTGTATCAATTTCATGCAGATGTCCTTCACGCCCAATTTATGGAAAGCAATATTCCTAAGAAAACTAATCTTAAGAAACCCAAATACTCTGGTGGTTTACAAATTAAGCTGATTGCTTGGGTGTATAACATTCCTCTTTCATCTCCTGAAAATATGCTGGAGTAGCCCATTGCTTTCTGCAGGAACTCACTATTTTAACTCCTGAAATTAGCAGAAAAAAACGTCTTGACTTGTAATGTGCTCAATAGGAAAGGTGATTGCCAAACATATGTCTTAGTTTCATACCACTAAGAACAAAATCTTGATAAGTAAGATAATTGACCTTTTTAGCTCTCAAATAAAAACACAATCAGCTCAAAGAAACATATATTAGAAAGAAAGAGTACCAATTCTTATAAATGACGTAGAAATTAAGGAGAAATAGGATATAAATTAATTGTTGATCCATTAAGCCATTTGTACTTTAGAATATAATTTTAACTTGAAATGATTATTTTATTTCTAGAACTTTTAGTGTGAAATGATTCCTGCTAAAATACTTTTCATAACTTGATAATGTGTAATTTTATAATTAAATTAATGTTTGGATGAATTAAACTATATTATGACAGATGAAAAATAAAATTCAAAATAAAAATTAATTACAACAAGCTTATAACGTTATTGGACAATTGTTCATATGAAACTATTTTGCTACTAGTATCATAGAATAGTAAACAAACTTTAATTGTTATTTGAATTTCACTGTTTGAACTGTATTTCACAAAGGCTTCTTTTTTGTATCATTGAATATTTGTTATTTTAAAAAAATGTAGCAAGATAAAGTAACACAAACATTATACAAGTAATGTTTTAGGACCATATTCATGAGTCTAGTTTGTAGATTCAATTTTTTTTCCAGATTTTCTTCTGCCCAGTGAAAAAGCAATCTACGGTTTTCTAACTGCCATTAAAAATGAGATGTTTTCAATAAGTTGTAATTACTCAATTGCTCAGTAAATCATCATTTTATGAGGCTAGAAATCAGTCCGGAACTTGTAAAGTGCAATAAAGTGAGTAAAAGGAGGAATTTTTCAAGGACAATGAAAGACACGTATGCCCCCAAGGTCGTGTGCGGGGAAACTTACACTTCATTTGTGGCAGTGTTCACAGATGGGACCTGTAAGAGCGGTAACGAGGTCTTAAGGACTAGGTATTCACAAGTGGATGAAGGTCTTTATCAAAAGAGGGTCCATTGGCATAAAAGCTAATTCTTTTAGTTCCTTTGGCTCTCCCTCTAGCTCTTTTTCTCTACTCGTTTCTTCTGAATATAAAATTGTTTCTTTTACATGTCAAAATAGTGTTATTTTCTGAGTAGTTAATTCAGAGAAAGAGAGAGAGAGATAGTCATGAAGTCCTCCTATAAGTCAATATTGAAAAGAAAATTGACAATTCAGAAAAAAATGGCTAGTCACACTTGTATACAGATTGTTGTTGCTGACAAATTCACTGATTAGGATAAAGATTGTATCCACATGTCTTTTGTTAAAAACAGACAACAACAAAATGCCTTCTTCTTCTCTATCAATCAAATACATAATTTTAAAATGCAGAGGTGACAGGGAAGTAAATGAGATAATCCAATTTCTCATGAAACATGAGATAATCCAGGTTCAGAAGGACCAAGGTCACATTTTTTCTGAGTTGGTTGCTCAACTCAAAAGACAAACAGATATTTGTAAACATAATATATATTATATACATTATTTATAATATAATGCATTTATATATTATATATTTTATATGTATATAATAATATACATTAAATATATATACAAAGATACATAGATATAGAGGATATGCTCCATTAAATATGATCCATTTTATACACATGATATAAAATATCATATGTATAATATATATACACATCTCTCACATAAATGATGGTTATAATGATGCATCTGATAGAGGAAATTAAAAATTCAGGGAGAATATTGACAATAACCAATACCCAAATCCTTTGCATCTATGAGTGAAAATAGAAAAATAAAAGTCACTGAAATTGTTGAATGAGAAGATAGTTTGAAAGTAATGGGTCAATCTGAAAATACACATAGTCATATTATACACACGTCTATAAGAAAATGCTGTCTATATGAAGCACAGTAACACTCATATAAATTTAGGATATATACAAATACGTAGTGACAAAAATGTAAATCAGGTAATCTCTGGGGTGTGGATGATAATGGGAAGGGGGAAGATGAATAGAAAACATGAAGGATGGTGACTATAAACACCATACATTTTCCACAAATTAAAGAAAAATGCTTGTTGGCATTGATTTGAGAAGTAGAAAGGAAAAACGGAGGAGAGTGGTAGATGAGAAGTTGGATCAATATACATTGTAACCAAACATGGACTTGTCAAACTAAACACCCTTTGTACAACTGATTGGTACTAATAATATGTGCAAAAGATTATAGGCATTTGTGGTGTTGTGCTCATAAACTCTGCTAAATAATCTTTGCTTATTTAAGACAATTCCTACAATAATACTAGTGATGAATCTATGTCTGCAGGATCTTATTCTTTTTATTATTAGGTTCACTTATTTAAATCTTAACAAAGCCATAAGTAAACAGCAATATTTCTATGTTGTGTAAAACAAGAGTTTAGGGGTCAAAAATTAAACCTATGAACATATACAGAAGTTTGAAGTTAATAAAATTTCTGGTTCTTTTCCACGCTTGTGCTGAGAGCAAAATTTAAGGTACTTGCAGTATCAATATACTATACAAGGCAACACATTAATCTGTGTGCTTCCCAGTGTGGAGAATATTTTGCATATACCACTGGAGCACAACACAGAGATAATTCGTCTTTCATGGGCCATTCATATGAGGAATCTATTATCTTATACTTAATGTTTCAGAATATAGAAAGTCTGTGAAAAATATTGCTTATACTTTGAAAACCCTTTTAAAACTAATATTACACAATTTGGGATACTACACTATGTCCATTTTAAATATATACAGTATTTATAAGACCTAAAATTGATTCCCATCATTAAGAGCAGGTGATTTGAGTAAGAAGTTAATTCTTGAAAATAAAGAATTCACTCCTTTTCAAAATATAGTTCTGTTAAAGTAATTCTTTTAAATTTTAAATACATCTATTTCATAATTTACTCCATTGTCCACAAAAGAAAAAGACAATATATAGAGCAAGAGAGAAAAGGTGCAATAATAAATAATATCAGTAGAAATTACCTGCCTGTTACTCATGAAAATGTAAAAAAGTAGAATACTATTACATGAGTTCAAAAGCAAAACAAATGGCAAACACATCTGGAAAACAATATATCAACTACATACATTTTTTATTTTCTTTTTTTCCATATATGTGTGTGTGGTTATATATATATGTGTATGTGTGTGTGTGTGTGTGTGTGTGTGTGTGTGTGTGTGTGTGTGTGCGTGCGTGCACGTTGGTCCCAGAGCTTTAACTCAGGACCTGAGTGCAGTCCCTAAGCTTTTATACTCATGGCTAGTATTCTACCCCTTGAGCCATAGCTCCACTATCAGTATTTTTGTGGTTAACTCAAGTTTACAGTCTCACAGACTTTCCTGCTTAATCTGGGTTCGAACCTTAAATCTCATATTTCAGTCTTCTGAGTAACTACATTATATGTGTGAGCCACTATCACCTAACTTCAACTATGTATCTTTTTTTTTTTTAGCAAATATTGACATGCCAAAACTAAACCAAGATGAGGTAAACCACCTTAACAGGCCCATGTCAAGCATTGAAATAGAAACAGCAATCAGAGAAATCCCAGATAAGAAAAGTCCAGGACCAGATGGTTTTACAGCAGAACTCTACAAGGCCTGCAAACTGAGCTCACACCAATACTCCTCCAACTCTTCAATAAAATTGTAAGAGAAAGTTCACTACTGAACACATGCTATGAAGCCATCATAACCTTGATCCCAAATCCGGGCAGGGTCTCATCAAAGAAAGAGAACTATAGACCCATTTCTTTGATGAACATTGATGCAAAACTTCTCAACAAAATTTTGGCCAATCGACTTCAACAATTCATCCAAAAAAATCATACACCACGATCAAACAGGATTAATTTCAGGGATGCAAAGCTGGTTCAATATACAAAAATCAATTAATATTATTCATCACATCAACAGGAGCAAGGATAAGAAACATATGGTTATCTCAATAGATGAAGAAAAAGCATTCAACAGGATCCAACACGCCTTTTTGATGAACGTTATGGAAAAATTAGGAATCCATGGAACATTCCTCAATACAATAAAGGCTGTATATGACAAACCTACAGCCAGCATTATACTTAATGGGGAAAAACTAAAGCCATTTCCTCTTAACTCAGGAATAAGACAAGGATGTACACTCTCTCCACTTCTCTTCAACCTAGTATTAGAATGCCTAGCTACAGCAATAAGACAAGATGCAGACGTAAAGGGGATCCAAATAGGGGAAGAATAAATAAAACTCTCCCTCTTTGCAGATGACATGATCTTGTATTTAAAGAATCCCATAGACTCCACTCCCAAATTACTCAAGCTGATTCAAAACTTTGGCAAAGTAGCAGGGTATAACATTAACCCCCCAAAATCAATGGCTTTTCTGTATTCCAACAATGAGAAAAGTGGGGCTGAAATTAAGAAAGCAACTCCATTTGTAATAGCCCCACAAAAAGTAAAATACCTAGGAATTAACTTAACCAAGGAACTGCAGGACCTCTATGATGAAAACTTTAAAAACTTGAAAAAGGAAATCAAAACAGAACTTAGAAAAATGGGAAAAACTCCCATGCTCCTGGATTGGAAAGATTAACATCGTGAAAATGGCAGTACTTCCCAAGGCTATCTACAAATTCAATGCGATACCTATCAAAATTCCAACCTCATTCTTCAAGGAAATAGATGAGGCAATCCAAAAATTCATATATATCTTGTAAACCAATTTCAGACCACAATAATCAGATACAAATTTGAAAAGTAATAAATATCACAGGTCTGAAGAATCATATATCACTAAGCCACAAACCAGGATTTATTACTTCACATGTAAGAAAATCATGCTCAGGTTTCCGAAAAAAACTTTTTCAAGGATATTATCATGTCAGAAATATCACAGGAAATACCATTAATCAACACCAGTTCAATGTGTTATATATGTAATGTAGGAATTTTGGATCATCAAAAATGATACATAGCTCAATATACATAAATGAAAAAATGTAATGAAGCTCATAAACAGAATCCATAACAAGAATCACATCAGTAGATGCAGAAAAAGCCTTTGACAAACGCCAATGTACCTTTATGATTAAAACTCTGGAGATGCTAGAAATAGAAGGGTCAAACCTTAATATAATAATGACTATAACAAAACTAGAGCAAGCCTCATACTAAATTTTGAATAGCCAAAATCACTTTCTCTATAATCAGGAATAAGTCACAGAATGTCCACTCTCTCCACTCCTTTTCAATATAGCCCTGGAATCTCTAGCTAGAACAATAAGACAGGACAAAAGTATAAAAGGGATGCAAATAGAAATGCATGAAATCATACTATTCTTACTTACAGATGATCTGTTCCTATATATAAAGTAATCAACGTCTCGACCTTCACCATAGGAGAAATGATAAATAACTTCTGTAATGTTGTAGCATATACACTCAACTCATACAAGTTACTACCCTTTATGAATGTCAACAATGAGCAGATATAAGAAAAATTTGGAGAAGAGTTTCATTTAACGTAGCCACTCTCAACATTAAAATATCTATAAATATACCTAACTAAGGAGGTGAATGACCTCTATAATTAAAA
Source organism: Dipodomys merriami (assembly GCF_024711535.1). Lineage (NCBI taxonomy): Eukaryota > Metazoa > Chordata > Mammalia > Rodentia > Heteromyidae > Dipodomys > Dipodomys merriami. The sequence goes on along the minus strand of NW_027206169.1, from coordinate 215,181 downwards.
TTATAAAACTTTGAGAAAGAAAATAACATTTGAAAGAAAATAAGAAAGTCAAAGTTACTCCTATGACACTCATTTTCTATAGAAAAAAGACAGGAAACACTTGAGATTTTTAATACTACTTTAATAGCAATTTTATGGGTTGAATAAGGCTTGGCATTGGTGTATATATGTGTATGTATATATACGTTAAAATTGTGTATATGTTATACATAATTATACGTATTCACTCTACACATACTCATACATAATTGTATTTGTAAGAAGTGTATTATAAACATATATAATATGAATGCAGCTTATATTTTCATTAGAATTTATTCAGTAGAGCTATTTTGGTTTTCTTCTTCAAGAGATGAAAAATATTTGTCCCCACCAGACAATGAATCATTTGGATCTTGAACTTTGGCTTTTCGTGTTGTTCAGAAGTGTAGTAAATTCATTTTATTTCTGTGTCTATAGTTAGTAAGCTCCTCAGTTTTTTTTCTCATTCTCATAATTTCCTTTTGGTATGTAAATAATGACATAGCCAGAATAGACTATGACTCGTTTTAGTTACAAGATCAATCTTTTGATTCTATTTATTCAGTATTCTTCTCCAATTTTCACTCACCAGATTGTGTTCATCTTGCAATTTGTCAATTTCTTCTAGGTTATGGTGACTATAATTGTCGTCATTAGCTTCTTAAGATTTTTTTTCTTCTAGTGGCATCAGTTGCATTTATTTCTGTATATATTAGATTTACTCTCTTTATCTTACCCTCATAAATCCCATTGTTTTGTAGATTTTCTTTCTGTTGTTTTCCTTTTCTTATTTATTTCAAATCTAATCTTTTTTATTTTTTCTATTTGCTACCATTTTTCTCTATTTTTTCTACAGCCTTAATATTCAGTGTTACATGTTTATTGAGACTACACTTCTGTTTTATTATTTTATTTTATTTTATTTTATTGTCTTTCATGGGGCTTGAAGTCTGGGATTGGGCACTGTCCTTGTGCTCTTCACCTCAATGCGAGCGCTCTATCACTTGAGCCACAGTGCCACTTCCTATTCTTCTGTTTTAATATGAGCATTTGTCATTGCAAAATCATTTTTGTGTACCTCAAGAATTTTAGTATATAGTAGTTTCTGTTTCCTTTCTCTCAAAATATACTCTGATTATCTTTTAAATTCCTTTCCTGGTTATCTGTTCAGGACTCAGTTGTTTATATATGTTTTTGAATTTTCCAGTTTACCTTCCCTTGGTGACTTCTAGTTTTACTAAAGCATGGTCCGACATTATAATCAATATGATTTTAGTTTATATAACTTATTTATGAAGACTTGCTTTATGGCACAATGGAGAATATTCAAGTGCACGTGTAGAGTAAGATATTTTTAAAGCAGATTTTCTTCTCATCACCTGAAAACATGAGATGAAAAGTCTAGGGATCTATTTGACAATGAAAGACAATGGGGACCCTCTGGAGCAATGGAGTCAACATCTTTGTTGGGGAGAGACAACCTTTTCAAAACACCACTCCGATTGGCTGCTCAGGCTTGCAGAACTGTTTCATTATTTGAGGCTAGGATAGTCCCCTGGTTGCAGATGATGAAAAGTCTCTGTCTTAAATGCTGAATATAACAATTTCAAGATCCACCCACACAAGGCCAATAAATAGAGTAAAAGGTGTATCATAACCAAGCAAAGAAGCATCAACTAAGTTAGCAAGACAACTGTTTAAATAAACTTCACACCCTAGCCAATCCACAGGATCAATGATTCTGAACATATTGATGGGGTAGCAGAGAAAGTGAGAGAGTTTATCAATCTAAGCATTCTTCCATGGTATGAGATTAACAACTTGGTGATAACGGGATGGTGCTGTCACAATGCATACTTGGCTCTTGGAAGCTAGGGGAATATGACTGATAATGTTAACTGAAATAGAAATGCTATTATTTCCATGCTGGTTTCTTAAAAGCCATATACATATCTTAAAGATGTTAGCATGCTAGATAGCTATACTAAATAGGACCAGAAAACCCACTAATAATTTATATATTCTGTGTTAGGGATGTAGACATATCTACTGCAAAACAGCAGTAAGGAGGGCATTAATACAAAGGACATTAGCATCCCTGAGAAATTCTGTTTTTTAAAAATTAAGTTTGTTATTGTGAAAATACTGTACAGAGGGGTTACAGTTACATAGTAAGGTAATGAGTACATTTCTTATCCAGCATTGTTGCCTCCTCCTTTGGTTTCCCCCTACCATTCCTTCCCTCCCACCTCCACAGCTACCCCCTCCCCCCGCCCCCGCACGCCTAAATTGTAAAGTTTGTTTTTTGACATAGTGTCTTGTACATCTCATTGTTGCAATGGTTAATCTGTATCCCTATTTAAACAATTTGTTTTTACCCTTCCCCTCTCCAAATTATACCAACATCAAATACAGTGAAAACAGGGGTATACTGTGGGGGAGGGACATAAAAAGCAACAAAAAAATCACATGGTACGTTACAAATACGTTAGAAACAATAGCAAAGAAGAAAAAAAAACACTTGTGTCCCTATCTTGAGGTTCATTTCACTTAACATCATCTTATCTGACCTTTTCTGTTTGATCCAGGTCCCATGATTTCCCTTATTTGCAATCCTTGAGAAATTCTCTATCTATCATCTAAGAGTCATAAATTGATGGTGAATGTGACACTATGGAATTGTTTCCTGATATCATAAAATGATCATATGATTCCACTGATAGAATCCTGCTGGTAATACTTCACTATCAGAATCAAGGAGAACATAATCATTACAATAAAAAATAAAATCAAATGTGGGAGCAAGGAATGCTTGCTTTATGAAGATGGTTATTCATAACATATCCCAACGACCACTCCAGCAATAATACCCTGTAAAATGATCAATCAAAAAGGTCAAAAATGGATCAGGGAGAGTCTCTAGATAGTCACACTGATATACAACTCCTTCCCAGGTTTACAGATTTAGAACAATTAAACACCATGTATACTGCCTAATGTTCCTCACCAGGGACCTAAGGCCTTTCCTTCAGATATCAAGATGCCTTCACCCCAACATTACTTCTGAATAACTGCAACCTTTCTCATTGTTGATGTATAGCCAGTATTGTATGATGATCCAATGGCATGATATTAGCATCATGACATTGCTAACCATGAGCTTAAAGTAATTCCAAGTCCTCTGAAAGGCAGGTGGTCTGATAACTAAGGGATGCTTAGCTCAATTATGAGACAACTGATTGCTCACTTCATCCAAATGTCAACTGTATAGCAAGAATGGGAATAATTAACAATGATGAGAATACTAGAATTGTTCTTTGACCTGGAAGGGAAAAGCTGTAACAGTGAAAATTCTCAAGTGAATCCATTTACTACTGGCCACTTGGGCAGGATAAGCCATCAACCACAGAGGGAAGTAATTATCTATTAATCTCCTTTTTATGTCCTTGACTTAAAAATACATTTGCTCAGATTCACTCATATTCCTGAAGATAGAGAACTAATCTTCAGCTCCTTTTCCTACCTTCCTTTCTTCCCTTCTCTCTCCTACCCAGAAGACTCAATGTCTGGAAGAGCAGATAGAAATTTTGTTAAGACTTCGTCTCTTAAAATGTAAAATGTGATCACACATAGAAATGGAGATGGTCAATTGGTGATTGAGTTAAAAAATGAGCTAAATGATAACCATTTGGAAAATTTAGTGGGATTTTGATGTTATTATTTTTAGGGGTTTTTTTTTTTTGGGCTTGAGATAGATTATCAATGTATCCATGCTGTCTTTGAACCAGCAATCCTCTAGACAGTATTTTCACAGTACTGGTGTTACTACCACACTCATTGTTCTGACTGTTGTTTTTTTTTTTTAATCAGAGGAGGAAATTGGAGATAGAGGAAAACATCAGGTATGTGTACGCAGGAGAGCACCCAGGTGAGTGGACAAAATGAAGGCAGCCATTTGCCAAACAAAGAAAATTAAACTTCAATGTCCATTGAACATCTTAACTTTGAAAATTTTGAGAAAATTTTCTGGTAATATTCACTGTTTATTTTATGAATTTATTCATTGGAAATTTAACTCAAAGCCTGGAGCTCTCCTTGTCTTTTTTGCTTTAGGCTCACTCTCTACTACTTGGAAACATTTCCACATCTGGTTTTTGCTGGTTGATTGGAGATAAGAGTTTCTCCACAATTAACTTCTTGTCCTGGCTTTGAACTAAAATCCTCAGTTCTCAGTCTCCTGAGCAGTCAGGATTACATATTTGCTTGTAACATTTGTACTCTTTTGCTTTGTACTCTTTTGCCCCAGATTCAACTTATCTAGAATGATCCACTGGTGATCTGATTTTAATCAGATTACATTGAATGCTTTTTTCCCCTCAAGACAACTTATTTTGATTAAATATGAGACAGAGTTTAGTATTTTTTTTCTTGGAAACCTCCTCAATATCCAAATGTGTGTAGAAAGTAGGCTGCATTGAGATAGCATCCCCACATTCATTATCTCCCAGACCACATGTCTTAGAATAAAAATAATAAGCCACCTATTTCATAGCAGAAATGAGATACAGTGGCATATCATCTGAGACCTACTGGTCAAAACACATTTATTACCATCTAAAATACTGTCTTCATAAATGAGAAAATGATATGTTTATTGTCAAGGTAATGTACAGAAGGGTTCTAGTTACCAAAGTAATGTAATAAGTATATTTCCGGTTGAACTTGTTACCTGCTACCTTATTTTTCTTCTAATTTCCCTCCCCCAAAGCCTCCTCAAGTTGTATAGATCATTTTCAACATATTGTCTTGTGAAAATCGCTATTGCATTGGTTCCCCCCCCCACTGTCCTTTGACTCACAATTCTGTTGTTTCCCTTCCCTTCTCTAATTCAGATAAACATATATAAAATACCAGGGTACCAAAATCAAATACAGTGACAACAGGGGATATACCATAGGGGGAAGAACACACCAAAGAAGCAAGAAATTATGTAGTACCTTAGAAACAACAACAACAAAAAGCTCTTGTTTCTGTGTCTTGGAGTTCATTTTGCCTAGTGTCATATGGTCATATGTACATAGCTATTGACCTATTCTGCTCCTCTGCTAAGATTATCCTAGACATATACTAATTATTGCAAATAAAGGAAATCATGGGACCTATGATTCTTTGGGTCTGGCTTACTTCACTTAATATGATATTTTCCAAGTCTTTCCATTTCCTTACAAAAGGAGTGGTGTTATTCTTCCTAATGGAAGCAAATAATTCACAAACACACACACACACACACACACATACACACACACACACACACAATGGGATGTATCAAGATAACTTTGAACTCTGCAGACTCACGAATTTCATTATCACATCAGGAATGCTTCTACTAAGCACAGAGGATGCTAAAGTAGATTTTTCACTTGTCTTTTGGCTACTTCTATCAAGGAAAAATTTCACTATGGCATTAGTGATGGTTCTTTCAAGAAACAGAATAAGATTAGACAACAGAAGATGATGATGGTGAATATAATTACATAAATATGATACTAGATATATAGATGACAGTTACATAGCTGCTAGACAGATGATTGATAAATACACTGATATTAAATAGATTATAGATAAAAAGATAAATCCTAGATTGATTAATATATGCTACATTTCTTAAATGGTAGATAGACAATTAGACAGACAGATAGATTGATAGATAGATAGATAGATAGATAGATAGATAGATAGATAGATAGATAGATAGATAGATAGATAGATATGAGAGAGTTTTATTTATAATTGGTTCACTCGATTACAAACTCTAAGAAGTCTCATTTTTTAAAAAGGTTGTCACACAGCTAAAGACCTAGATACTTTAAGGTTTAACACCCATGGAAGTGGATATTATCACTATTTGTCCAATAATGATGGCCACATAATAAAACTGGAGGTAGGAATTGGTGGACACAATGGTTTGTTCTAGAATACAATGACCTGAGACCCTAAAGGTCTGATAGTCAATTGAAGGAGAAGTTAGATGTTAAGTTAGATGTTCCAATGTCAGAAATAGGAGCAAATTTGTCTCTTCTCTGTATTTCTGTTATTTTGGAATCTGCAACTTATTAAAAAATTGAGCTTTTACTCAAACTACTATCAAAATATACTCACAGACACACTCTGAAATGTTTTTCCAGTTACAAGGGTAACTCTTATGATAGTCAAATTTCCAGTGGAAACATTGGCATCCAGATATCTTTTGGAATTTTTGGTCTCATTTTCATGGTAAATGTTCAATTGTCTGTGACGAAAAAGACAGGCACAGTGACCAGAGTCTTCAGACTGCTTGGAATAAGGTTCTGGAATATCCTAGCAGAGAACTAATCTAACCCAGCAGAAATGCTATAGTAGGGTAAAAAACGATGTCAGTTGTACCCAGGGTCAGTCTTCTTATAGTTATCTTAATTATCTTTTGCTTTGTACGTTTAATTCCTAGAAGGATACTGACCAGAATCCTGGAGAAGATGCTTTTGCAACTTCCCAGAGGAAGCAAATAGATCCCCAAGTTACAGTTGTGTCCTGAAGTTCATGTATTGGGATGTTCACTTCTTCAGCAATGGAGAGAGCTGCATAGTTTCTTAGCTGAGACCCTATCAATTCATTGCCTTCAACTAAGGCTGCTTTACTAAAAGCGACCGACATCCAGAAGACTAATCCCTATTGCAAATGAAGTCCTGTAAGTATTTCCCCAGGGGAATAGAACATTGGAAAGCCATACCAGATATAGAGCATGTGAGGTATCCATTACAATGGCTTACAATTCCACTCTTTTCTCTGTCCAATCCTCCATCTCTGGGATAATAAGCAGGACACAGTTCAGTTCTGTACATTTTCCATGTAAAAATCATGACACTTGGACCGTCTCTAAGGAAATTCATCTAAAACAAGCGTGCAAAATGTGAGGAAGGTATGGTGTATCTGGCCAGAACACAAACAAAATGAGCACTACATTAGAGGATATTGTTTATTTTTCTGAATACAACCTGTGTCAGAAACTTCTGTGTTGAATCACTTAAGGTTTTTTCAATTAGCCAGTCCTGTGGCAAACCCTGACACAGAATCTGCTGTTTCCCTGAGCAAATTGCCTGTCCATTTATAGCAGCACCTCACAGAACTGAAGTGAAATCCTGACAAACCAATTTTTCAAAAGAATTTCAGAGACTTCAGTTGAAAGCAAGACAGAGGAAAGAAGAATATGGTTCTCACAAGAGAGAAATAGATTTTCAGCTTTGACTGTTTATAAGAACTTGAGATGATACATGACTGGATAACCAGAATATCTGTTATTTTCAGGGAAAATGTCTCTATGTCTCATTCATCTGGTTACCCAAACATTCAAAATACTTGGATAGTATTTAAGGATCCACTTGCAAATTATTGGCAATGGTTCTTCCATCCTACTTGAATTTTAAAAACATAGAATAAACAATCTGATATGGATTTTCACACATATATTATTAGGGTTTAATAAAATCATCACTCTATTCCACATTATTGATACATTTATATGCATTTTTCTTTTTTCTTATATATAATTACTAACTTTTCTTGTAATGTTCTTGATACTCATTAATCCTCAGCTTTTGTTTATTGTTGTTTGTTTGTTTTGGCCAGTCATGGGACCTGAACTCTGTGCCTGAGCACTGTCCCTCACCTCTTCAGCTCAAGGCTAGTGCTATACCACTTGAGCCATAGAGCCACTTCTGGCTTTTTCTGCTTATGTGATGCTGAGGAATCGAACACAGGGCCTCATGCATGCAAGGCATGAGGTACCACTGAGCTACCTTTCCAGCCCTAATCTTCAGTTTATTAGATTAGTATAGTATTTATTTTTACCAGTACCAGGGTTTTAACTCAGGGAATCAAGCTTGCTAGGCTTGCTCATTCAACTGGCACTAAGCCTTTCAAACCAACCACCCAATCTCAACTTCTTGCTCGTTATTGTGGAGATGGAGTTTCATGGCGCTTTCTGCCCAGACATTCAAAGTTTAATGCTCCAGATCTCAGAAATTCTGAGTGCTGGGATTATAGCTATGAGTTTTTGGTTTCTGACTTGCATTCCTTTTTAGATTATGAAGTCAATATTATTCCTCTTTTTATGCTATAATTTATAGAATTAAGGGATTAAAAAAATAACCCCTTTATGAAAAAGAAAAGACTATTTGTAATTTGCCTCTAGCATTTTATGTGTCACTCCTGCCTTTGAATTTGAGCATTTAAGAATGATAAGGTGGCCTGAAATTTTTCCTAACAAAGTTAAATATCTACAGAGCATTGGATCTATGTTTTTACTCAATAAGAAATTTTCTTTTTATTTTTTTACTGTAAAGATACTGTACAGTTGGGTTACAGTTACATGAGTATGGTAATGAGTACATTTCCTATCAAGCATTGTTACCCTCTCCTTTGTTTGTCCCCAACCATACCTTCCCTTTCCACCTCCCCACGTTACCCTCCCCCAAGTGTCTTGTACATCTCATTGTTACAATGGGTCAAAAATAACTTTTCTATGAAAATTTTCTTCACTATCGGTTTTTTTAAACATTGATGTAGTTTCTCTCTCTAAGAATTTGACATATCTAAGTATACGTAAAATCTAAAAATTTAAAAATAATCAGTTTGGGGTATCCTTTACACCAAGAAGTTTAATACCATATGTAGTAAAATTCTTTAGTATTATGTTTATTCAAAATATAAAATAAACCATTACTGGTGGCTCATGCCTGAGTCTTAGAAATTCAGGAGCCTGAGATCTGAGGATTGTGGCTCTAAGCCAACTTGGGCAGAAACGTCTGTGAAACTCTTCTACCAATAAACCAGAGGAAAACTGGTTTATATTCAACTGGGAGTAGAGTAGATCAAGTGGTAAGGCACAAGCCTAGCATATAAAAATCCAGTCCTTGTACCCAAATAAAGAAAGGAAAGAAAGAAAATATAACAGAGTATACATTGAAAGTTATATGTGAGGATTGTTATAATTTGCTTTATGATTTCTTTCAGTTCAATTTATCAGCCCTTCCTAATTCAAAGATTTGTAACCTTGCTTATTTCACAATACAGTATTTAATAAAGTTATCATTTTTGATATATTGTTTTATCATTTTGATAAATAGCTTTATTCATTTTATTGTATTTTATTTCAGGATTTCCAGTGTCTTTTACACATTTTACCTTTCTCATCTTCTACTTTAGGATTTCTCCTCTTTGTACATTACCACATATATAAATACATGTTTTGAATATTTATCTGTTAACTTTCCATTGTTTTGTTCACATATTTATAGGTATTATAAAATCAAAGGTTTCAATTCTCAGTTGATCACCTGGTTTGAAACTGGAGTATTCTTGAATATCTGATTATCTATCTTAAGTATTTTGTTTTGCAACATAGTGAAAATGGTTATATTTAAATATAGTTTGAGGATGAATTGAAATTTTATATAATATTTATCAAACAAATTAAGTAACTAAACGTATTTTACTACATAGCCAAGCATGTATTTATCAGACTATAAATTTATTTATCTACAATTAGGTTACAGCCTCTAAAGTATTAGGAATACATTAGTGCAAGAAATACTTTGTGTACTGAAGAGCTGAGGGACAGCGCTCAGGCCCAGGGTTCAAGCTCCACACCAACAAAAAAAAAAAGGAAAGAAATACTTTTTGTGTGCATGTTGGTACCAGGTCTTAAACTTAAGGTCTGGGCGTGGTCATTCAACTCTTTCTATTGAGCCACAGCTCTGCTTATGACTTTTTGTTGGCTAATCAGAGAATCATAGAGTTTTTGGCTTATTTGGCTTTGAACCTGGATCCTCAAATCAAAGCCTCCCGAGGATCCTAGCTAGGATTTCAGGTGTCAGCCAATGGTACCTGGCAGTGAATTCAATTTTTAAAAGAAATAATCTTTATTTCCCAACGCATTAGTTAATTTTGACAGAAAATGTATACCATACTTCTTGATACATAAAAAATGTTGGTATATTCACTTGTTAATGTAAAGAAAATAAGACCAAACAACCCAAATTGCAGATCTCCAATACGTTTAAAATAGAGATTGTCTGCATTGAGAGATATACATTTTTTACTGTAACGTTATCTTTCAGAGGATCTAAGGCACACTGTCAATAATTTGATGAGTCCTAGCCATTAAATAATAATAATAATAATAATAATAATAATAATAATAATTGCCCCTGTTTTCACTGTATATGATGTTTGTATAATTTGTGGAGGGGAAGGGAAAAAACAAATTGTTTAAATAGGGATACAGGTGGACCCATTGCAACAATGAGAGGTACAAGACGTTATGTTGAAAAATGTACTTTATAACTTTGGCAGGAGGAAGAGGAGGAAGATGGGAGGGCAGGGATTGTAAGGGGAAACAAAGAAGGAGGCAACAATGCTTGATAAGAAATGTACTCATTACTTTGCTCATGTAATTGTAACCCCTCTGTATGTTATTTTCACAATTTAAAATAACCTTATTAAAAGAAAAAAATTATTAGTGTAAAAAGTACTGTATGATTATCTTTGGTAACATTGTAGTTTTATTTTAACCCTAAATGTATTGTTCATGGTTGCACTTAGATCTGCAATTGAAAGCACCCTTATTTAATGTTTTCTACACTATCATCTCTAATTCCTGGGCCTGCATCTATTTCTGGCTATTGCATAGAAAACATCAGCTAGATGCAGCTGGGATGACCATGGCATTGTCAGATGGAACCCGTTTGGAAGAAAATGGTATTAATTATTTTTAGCACATCTTTGCTATATTTCCCTATTGTTCTGTCCTTTTGTACTCAGCAGTTTTATTCCATGTTAAAATTAATCTGAGAAAAACCTCATTTTTATTGAAGTGTGCCACTTCCTTTTTGTCAATCTTGTAAAAATTGTGTGTGTGTGTGTGTGTGTGTGTGTGTGTGTGTGTGTGTGTGTGTGTGTGTGTGTGTGTGTTTCTGAAAACTTACTATTTGGGCTAGGTGGTTTGACCCTGGTTAATTGTATTTAGGTTGCTTCCTATTCTTGTTAAACTTTCATTAAGAAATCCTGTTTAAAGCTCATGAAATTTTAGGTACACTCTGTTCTTGTTAATTATGACAACTGTTTTTGTTAATTAAGCCACATCCTGTTGCAAATTGTGGACCACTCTGAGCAGAGGCAAGGGACAGAACCCCATGCCTTAGGAATAAAAAAACGTAGCACCTAACTCCTTTAGGTGCTTGCCTGCTAGATTTCAGCTGATGGATCACCCTTCTGTAGAAGTAAGCTTTGATTTGTTAAGTATCTTTACAGTTAGCACCTTATTATGACCCAATGAATCTTGGGAGTCATTTCACTTAACATCTTTTATGGTCATATGTACATAGCTTCTGAGCTTTTCTGATTGTCTGGTAAGATTATCTTAGACATATACTAGTTATTGCAAATCACTCTGTGCAGTATCTTTACAATTAAATATTTTAAAAAGAAATGTACTCTCTGAATATCACCTTTAGAATAGCATAAATAAATTTAAAATGTTAAATTCAGCATGCTAATGTTGAGTTGCACATCGATTTTATTTCTTAGTAATCTGTTTTTAGTAATCTGTCTGTTTGCAAATAGAACTTCTACTTGCTATTTTTTATCATGTCTGGACTGTTCAAATAATTTGAGGCAATGAGCAGCAAGAATTGAGAGTCTCAAAATCAGAGATACAATTTGTTGATGAAGTAGGGTAGTTGGGGCATTTAATCAGCAAGGGAAATGGCTGACTGCCCACTGAGAAGATAGAAGAAATTTCAGCTGGGTGCTTATCAAGAACTGAGAATGTACTTAGAAATTTCTAGGGCTGGTTGGGTAATCAAAGAAATTGTAAACTCTGAATAAAAATATATGTGTCTATCCTGAGTTTTACATCCCAGAAGATGTGAGCTAAGTCTATTATATCCAAGAGAGGTTTTGTCACTTTTATAGTAAATGGAACTGTAGAACAATTATGACCCTCTAGCAAGATGGCACGGGAAGCAGTATATGTTTCTTAATACAATCTGGCAGAAAATTTGGTGGGGCTATATACCCTTATTTTTTTGGGGTGGGGAACGTCAATGTTGTACCATGTTTTCTGAACCTAGAACCCTAGATGGGACCATCAACTAAAAAGTCAGAGACAGATAGCCTCCTTCATAACTGGCTAACGCAATCATTTGGAAGGGTATTATGATCTTAATTCTTGTTTTTATTTTGGGGGTCTGTCGTGGAGCTTGAAATCTGGGCTTGGGTGCTGTCCCTCACCTCTTCAAGCTAAAGGCAATCACTCTACCTCTTGAGCCACAGCACCACTTCTGGTTTTCTAGTGGCTTATTGGAGATAAGAGTCTCACGGACTTTCCTGCTGGGGTGGCTTTGAACTGTAATCCTCAGATCTCAGCCTCCTAAGTAGCTAGGGTTACAGGCATGAGCCACAGGTGCTAGCTATGATCTTAATTCTAATGTTCTTTACTTGTCCCTCATGGGGACAATGGCTTTAATTGGGAGTTATGCGACGAATTTATAGAATCATCAATACTTCCTTAGACAAATTTCAGTATTGTACCATTAGTTAAGTACAGCTGAGGTAAAAAATTTTAAAAGAATTTGCAGTAAACATCAGAACGTACAAACAGGGGGATTGTGAGAAAGGGCATCTTTTCTATCAGCAAGTGTGGCTTCCTTTCTGTTCATCTTGAGAGAAATGTCCTGAAAAATTCCTGCTTTGGCCAGATGGCTTGGCCCCAGCTGATTGTGATTTAGTTGCATTCTATTTCTGGTACACTTTTTAATTAAGATGCCCAGTTCCTTCTAATAAGACCTCCTTTTCCTGTTAATGGATGTACCCTGTTCCTGTTAATTATGTCACATCCTATTGCAGATTTTAAAATTGAGCTTAGACAATCCAAACAGGGGACAAGGCCTTCTGCATTATGGATAAAAGAAGAGCAGCCTAACTGTTTTCTGTGCTTATTTGCTAGATTTTGGGTGATGGTGCACAGTTCTGTAGAGGTAAACATTTGGTTTTTTCTTTATTTCTATTTACCATGTTTAAATAGTTATACAAAGGAGGTGCCATTTAACAAAGATATTTACGAATACAGTACATCTTGATCAGTGTTAACCATGTGAATATTAAGACCACCCTTTGACCCACCCCTTTCCTTTTCTTAATTTTGTGGTATATACAATTACTTCTTGACTGTATTCTCTTCCTCTTCCCCTTTCCATTTGTCTCCCTTTCTCCTCTTGGCCTCATCCCCTCCCATTAATATACCTATTTCCTAGTGCTTAGTTTGTTGGGCTTTGATGTAGTCTTTCTGAAAATTATGCTACTTGAACTTTCCAATGAGTCTATTATACATCAGTTAATTCATTTATAACCACTTGCATAACTCCCAACATATTTACTTTGTCTTGACAAATTCTTTTTGGGTTAGAGTCCTTATTCCTAGGTGACACATAAACATCTTGAGGTATATCTAACAATAATATCCAGCATGTAGTTTCTATAAAATTGCATTAATCTCTAAGTAACTTACCATGAGAAAGCGTCTTTAAATGTTAAATTTTCTCATTCTTTTTTTTTTAAATTGTATTTTATTTTATTTGAGAACATACTGTACAGAGGGGCTACAATTACATGGGCAGGATAATGCATACATTTCTTACTAAGCATTGCAGCCTCCTCCTTTGTTTACCCTTCACTTCCCTTCCCCGCCTCCCCCTTCCCCCCACCCAATTTTACCCCCCTCCCCCCACCCAATTATACCCCCCTCCCCCCCACACACCGACATTGTAAAGCTGGTTTTGACATGACATTTTGTACTTCTCATTGTTGCAACAGGTCCACCTGAATCCTTAAACGACTTGTTTGTCCCCATCTCCTCCACATGTTATACTGACATCAAATATAGTGAAAGCGGGGGTTACACTGTGGGGGAGGGACATACAAAGCAACAAAGAAATAATCTTATAAATGCGTTAGAAACACATGCATGAAAGAAACGAAAACATTAAAATACATATTTAAGGGTTCATTTTCCTAACATCACATTATCTGACCTTTTCCACTTGACTCATAGCTATACTAGATATTGCAAATAAGGGAAACCATGGGACCTATGCTTCTTTGGGCCTGGCTTACTTCACTTAATATAATTTTTTCCAAACCTTTCCATTTCCTAACAAATGGGGCAATGTCATTCTTTCTGATGGAGGCATAGAATTCCATTGTGTATATATACCACATTTTCTTGATCCATTCATCTACTGAGGGGCATCTGGGTTGGTTCCATATCTTAGCTATGGTAAATAATGCTGCAATAAACATAGTTGTGCTGGTAGCTTTAGTGTGGTCTTGTTTGTAAACATTTGGGTAAATGCCCAAAAGTGGGATTGCTGGATCATAGGGGAGATCTATGTGAAGTCTTTTGAGGAACCTCCATACTGCTTTCCAAAGTGGTTGAACAAGTTTACATTCCCACCAACAATGAAGTAAGGTTCCTTTCTGTCCACATCCCCTCCAGCATCTGTTGTTGTTAGAGTTCTTGATTTTTGCTGTTCTAACTGGAGTGAGGTGATATCTCAATGTTGTTTTGATTTGCATTTCTTTTATGGCTAGGGATGTTGAACATTTCTTCATGTGTCTATTGGCCATCCTTCTTTCTTCTTCAGAGAAGCTTCTCTTTAGGTCTTTCGCCCACTTATTTATTGGGCAGTTATTTCTTTGAGGATTTGTTGTTGGGTGGTTTAATTTTTTGAGTTCCAAGTATATTTTAGATATGAGACCCTTGTCCGTTGTATGGCTAGTAAAGATCTTCTCCCAATCGGTGGGCTTTCTATTGATCTTGCCAGCTATGTCATTTGCCCTGCAGAAGCTCTGCAATCTTATGCAATCCCATTTGTCCAACCTTTCTTTGATTTGTTGTGCTTCCGGGTCTCTATTCAGAAAATTTCGACCTGAGCCAAGGAGACCTAGGGTTTCTCCTATTCCATCCTGTAATGTTTTCAGAGTGTCTGCTTTGACTTCAAGGTCTTTGATCCATTTGGAGTTGATTCTGGTGCAGGGTGATAAATAAGGATCTAGCTTTAGTTTTCTACATGTAGTTAACCAATTTTGCCAGCACCATTTACTGAAGAGGCTGTCTTTCTTCCATTCTATTGTTTTAGCTTCCTTATCGAAGATTAGATGGCTATAGGTCTGTAGGTTCATTTCTGGGTTTTCAATTCTATTCCTGAGGTCTGTTCTTCTGCCAATACCAAGCTGTTTTGATTACTATGGCTTTATAGTAGAGTTTGAAATTTGGTATTGATATTCCTCCAGCAGTGTTCTTTCCGTTGAGGAGCGTTTTTGCTATTCGGGGTCTTTTATTGTTCCATATGAGTTTTTGGATTGCCTCCTCTATTTCCTTGAAGAAAGAGGGTGGAATTTTGATAGGTATCGCGTTGAATTTGTAGATAGCCTTGGGAAGTATTGCCATTTTCACGATATTAATCTTGCCAATCCAGGAGCATGGGAGGTTTTTCCATTTTTTAAGTTCTGTCTTGATTTCCTTTTTCAAGATTTTAAAGTTTTCATCATAGAGGTCCTTCAATTCTTTGGTTAAGTTAATTCCTAGGTATTTTATTTTTTGTGGGGCTATTACAAATGGAGTTGCTTTCCTAATTTCAGCCACACTTTTCTCATTGTTGGCATATAGAAAAGCCATTGATTTTTGGGGGTTAATTTTATAACCTGCTACTTTGCCAAAGTTTTGAATCAGCTTGAGTAATTTGGGAGTGGAGTCTATGGGATTCTTTAAATACAAGATCATGTCATCTGCAAAGAGGGAGAGTTTTATTTCTTCTTTCCCTATTTGGATCCCCTTTATGTCTGCATCTTGTCTTATTGCTGTAGCTAGGCATTCTAATACTAGATTGAAGAGAAGTGGAGAGAGTGGGCATCCTTGTCTTGTTCCTGAGTTAAGAGGAAATGGCTTTAGTTTTTCACCATTGAGTATAATGCTGGCTGTAGGTTTGTCATATACAGCCTTTATTGTATTGAGGAATGTTCCATGGATTCCTAATTTTTCCAGAACCTTCATCATAAAGGGGTATTGGATCTTGTCAAATGCTTTTTCTGCATCTATTGAGATAACCATGTGGTTCTTATTCTTGCTCCTGTTGATGTGATGAATAATATTAATTGATTTGCATATATTGAACCAGCTTTGCATCCCTGAAATGAATCCTGTTTGATCATGGTGTATGATTTTTTGGATGAATTGTTGAAGTCGATTGGCCAAAATTTTGTTGAGAAGTTTTGCATCAATGTTCATCAAAGAAATGGGTCTATAGTTCTCTTTCTTTGATGAGTCCCTGCCTGGTTTTGGTATGAGGGTTATGATGTCTTCATAGAATGTGTTCGGTAGTGAGCTTTCTCTTTCAATTTCATTGAAGAGTTGGAGGAGTATTGGTGTGAGCTCTGCTTTGAAGGCCTTGTAAAATTCCAGTGTAAAACCATCTGGTCCTAGACTTTTCTTAGCTGGGAGGTCTCTTATTGCTGTTTCTATTTCAGTGCTTGATATGGGCCTGTTATGCTGCTTTAACTCATCTTGGTTTAGTTTTGGCATGTCAATATTTGCTAGGAAAAGGTCCATTTCTGTCAAGTTATCAAACTTATTAGCATAAAGTTTTGAGAAGTATTCCCTTATAATGTTCTGAATCTTGGTTGTTTCCGTGGTGATGTTTCCATTCTCATCTCTGAGTTTATTAATTTGGGTGTGTTCTCTCCTTTTTCTGATAAGGTTTGCTAAGGGTCTTTCAATTTTGTTAAGTTTTTTGAAGAACCAACTCTTTGTTTTGTTGATTCTTTCTATAGTTTTTTTGGATTCTAATTCATTTAATTCTGATTTAATTTTGATTATTTCTTTCCGTCTACTGGTTGGGGTTTATCTTGCTGCTCTTTTTCAAGGAGGTTTAGATGTGTCATTAAATTGTTAGTTTCCGATCTCTCCAATTTGTTGATGTAGGAGCTCAGAGCTATAAACTTGCCTCTGAGTATTGCCTTTGCTGTGTCCCAGAGGAGCTGGTAATTTGTGTGTTCATTTTTGTTGAATAGCATGAACATTTGAATTTCCTTTCTAATCTCT
This sequence comes from Dipodomys merriami, assembly GCF_024711535.1. Taxonomy (NCBI): domain Eukaryota; kingdom Metazoa; phylum Chordata; class Mammalia; order Rodentia; family Heteromyidae; genus Dipodomys; species Dipodomys merriami. Next base: position 197,966 of record NW_027206169.1, on the reverse strand, counting down.
TCCATGACCCACTCATGATTCAGCAGTGTGTTGTTCAGCCTCCATGTGATACCGGACTTTCTTTGGTGGCTTTTGGTGTTGAGATCTAATTTTATTCCCTTGTGGTCAGAGAGAATGCAAGGTATAACTTCAATGTTTCTGAATTTAGACAAGTTTGCTTTGTGGCCTAAAATGTGGTCTATTTTAGAAAACGTTCCATGTGCTGCTGAGAAGAACGTGTATTCTGTTGCTGCTGGGTGAAATGTTCGGTAAATGTCTGTTAAGTCTAGTTGATCTATGCAGCTGTTTAGATCTGCGGTTTCTCTGTTGAGTTTTTGCCGAGTTGATCTATCTAGTGGGGAGAGTGGTGTGTTAAAATCCCCAACAATTAATGTCTTTGGATCTATATGGGATTTGAGGGAAAGTAGTGTTTCTTTGATAAATTTGGGTGGTCCATTGTTTGGCGAATAGATATTTAGAATTGTAATATCCTCCTGAAGGAGAGATCCTTTAATTAGTATGTAGCGACCTTCTTTATCTCTTCTCACGAATTTTAGTTTGAAGTCTATTTTATCTGATATTAGGATTGCAACTCCCGCCTGTTTATGAGGGCCGTTTGCTTGGTAGATTTTTTTCCAGCCTTTAACATTGAAAATATGTTTGTTTTTACGGGCAAGATGTGACTCCTGCAGGCAGCAGATAGAAGGGTCCTGTTTTTTAATCCAACTAGACAGTCTATGTCGCTTAATTGGAGAGTTCAGTCCGTTAACGTTAAGAGATAGGACTGAGAGGTATTTGGGGGTTCCTGCCATGTTATCCACCTTCTTGGGGCATGTGAAAACAGGGTTCTTCCTAAGGTTCTTGGATTCTCAGTTTGGGTGCTGTTTCTTGGCCTTTGTTGCGTTCTTGTTGGTTTTCTATGTGTAGGACATCTTTAAGAATCTTTTGTAGGGCTGGTTTGGTGGAGATGTATTGTTTCAATTTTTCTTTGCTATGGAAGGTTTTTATTTGGCCTTCAGTTATGAAGGAGAGTTTAGCTGGGTACAGTATTCTTGGTTGATAGTTCTTTGTTTTTAGGGCATGGCATAGGTCATTCCAGGCTCTTCTTGCTTTGATTGTCTCTGCTGAAAAATAGAGGTAATTCTAATTGGTTTCCCTTTATAGGTGATTAACCTTTTCTCCTTGACAGCTTTAAGGATCTTTTCCTTGGTCTGGGTTGATCCTGTGTGGATTATAATGTGACAGTGGGATGTCCTATTCTGGTCTGGTCTATTTGGGGTTCTAAAAGCTTCTTGTATCTGAATAGGCCTATCTTTTTGTATGTTTGGGAAGTTCTCTGCTAGGATCCTGTTAAACAAATTTCCTAGACCATTAACTTCTGTTTCTAGGTGCTCCTCTACACCCATTATCCTTAGATTGGGCCTTCTGATGGTGTCTTCCAGGTGTTGGATAGACCTATCATATTTCTTGGACTTGTCTTGGATGGTTGTATGTTCTTTCTCTATAATATCTAGGCTGTCTTCAATCCCTGAGATTCGATCTTCTGCATGGTCTAACCTGCTGTCAAGACTCTCTACTTTGTTTTTTATCTCTTTTCCTTCTAATTGGTCAGCTTTGATGGCTTCAAGTTCTTTGTTGAAGCTCTGTTTTAGGTCTTGTATGAATTTCTTTACTTCCTTAATTTGGTGTTCAATGTTTGTTCTCAAATCACTTAGTTGATTGGTTATGGTTTCTTTGGACTCCCATTCCTTCTGTTGGGTTCCATTCAGCATTCCCTTTGTGGTCTCCCTGACTTCCTTCAGCTCTTTGTTAATGGATTCCATGAATGCCTTTCGTGATCTTTGTGTATTCTCTACCTGGTCTCTTAATTCGTGAATTACTCTTTGATTAGTTTCCTCCCTTCTGTGGGATTCCTGCAGTTCTCTTTGAGTGTTCTCTGCCTGCTCACGCCATTTCTCCCTTTCTCTTTGAGTATTCTCAAGTTGTTCATGCAAATCCTGTATCAGTTTTTGAGAAGCTTCCTCACGCTTATGATATTCCTGTATAAACTTCTGGGATGCCTCCTCTCTCTCCCTATCACGCTCATACAGAGTCCTTTGTACATTGTCATACATTGTCAAACTTCTCATTTATCATGTTTGCTATTAGTGTTTGTAGAGCTATTTGGGAACTCTCCTCTGGATTATTCTTTATCTGTTCTAATCCCTGATTATCAAGGTTGGGAATTGAGATACCCGAATTTGCCATTTTTCTTGTGTTTTTCCGGCTTACTCGGCACATTTGAGATAAAGATTGCACCAGTTTTGTGCTAGAACACTATCTTAAGGCAACCATCAACCAAAGTTTGCATTTGTACAGTCAATAGTCTACAGATACAATCTAGTTCAACAGATACATCTATTCTACATCAAACGACTATATGTTAAAGGACTTCGAACCGCAGAAAAGAATTTGGAAAACCAGAAATTATTAGGATTAGGGAGAGATGTGGGTAAAAAATAGGAATAGATTGGTGTGGGGAGGCACAGGGAGAGTTAACTATGTCCTAATCACAGTGCAGGAAATGAGTTGGGTAGGATGCAAGTAGAGAGAGTGAGAAAAAGATGAGACGGAAAGGGGAATAAAGAGAGACCAGAAAAAGAATAGAAACGTAAAAATTAATGTTATTATAGAGGTTAAAAGACCGTCTATTTAGAGAGGAATGTGAATATGTTCAGAGAAGGGGAGGGACATAGAGGAGATGTGAAAAGCTTTAAGGATGGGAAAGGGAGAGGAAAAGATCAGAAGTTCAGGAGAGCTAGATAAAAAACAAAACTATAATTAAGAAAGAAAGAAAAAGAGAAAGAAGACAAGATAAGAAAGGAAAACTCTCATTCACGTATTCCTAAAATAAAAATTATAAGATGAGAAAAAATAAGAGGTCTTGACTAGCGCTCTACCACTTAAATCACGGCACCACTTCTGGCTATTTCTCCTTATGTAGTGCTGAGGAATTGAACCCAGGGCCTTGTTCATGCAAGGCAAGCACACTACCACTGAGCCACCTTCCCAGCCCCTTAAGGATTAAAATTTATATGCTAATGCTGAGGTAGATCTGAGATCATAAGTATAGTTGGGGCCCGTTTGATTAAACATAGTTTTTGAGCGGTTGTATGCACACAGGGATTATGTCCCATTATAATACTTTAAGAACTTTCTCAAGTATCTTACTGATGTTATCTCACATTCAAATATTTACAAGTTGGTCTAGTACATATGTATGTGTGTGTTTAATTGAATTTTTAAGAACTACATATTGTTTTACACATTACACAGAAAATGTTACATAATAGAGCTTTAGTTGGATTATTAGCATTTTCTTCGTTAAGATAATTACAATGATGCTTTGAGTGATGAATATAGCTATTTTATTTGGAATGCTAAAATGTCAGCAATAATAACCAAAATATTATTTGAGTTTTATATTTTCATGTTATACATTCTTTTTTTTAATATTATTTTATTTTATTTGAGAACATACTGTACAGAGGGGCTACAATTACATGGGCAGGATAATGTATACATTTCTTACCAAGCATTGCAGCCTCCTCCTTTGTTTACCCTTCACCTCCCTTCCCAGCCTCCCCCTCCCCCCACCCAATTATACCCCCCTCCCCCCCCACCGACATTGTAAAGCTGGTTTTGACATGACATTTTGTACTTCTCATTATTGCAACAGGTCCACCTGAATCCTTAAACGACTTGTTTGCCCCCATCTCCTCCACATGTTATACTGACATCAAATATAGTGAAGGCGGGGGTTACACTGTGGGGGACGGACATACAAAGCAACAAAGAAATAATCTTATAAATCAGAAAGAATGACATTTCCCCATTTGTTAGGAAATGGAAAGGCTTGGAAAAAATTATATTAAGTGAAGTAAGCTAGGCCCAAAGAAGCATAGGTCCCATGGTTTCCCTTATTTGCAATATCTAGTATAGGTATGAGTCAAACGGAAAAGGTCAGATAATGTGATGTTAGGAAAATGAACCCTTAAATATGTATTTTAATGTTTTCGTTTCTTTCATGCATATGTTTCTAACGCATTTATGTTATACATTCTTTAAAAAAATCCCCTACAATTTATAATCAATCCCAAATAAGGTTGGAAGAAAGTAATTAATCTTTAAAGCAACCAACCTTCAGTATGAGACATGTTATTCTAATTAAGCATTTTCCACTTCTGCAGGAAGGGAGCAAATAAAGTAGTGTACAGGGCCTGAGACTTTGATCAAAAGAATAGGTTATGTTAATAGTGCTAAAAAGAAAAAATCTGTGAGAGATATAACTAATTCAACTGTCTTTTATTGTATCTGGAAAATAAAGCTTTAGAAGTAAGTCAAAACAAAACAAAACGATAGAACTAGAATCCCTATCTTTTTTGGATACTTGTAGTTCAAATTACAGAGATTAGATCTGAATCACATTTATATTTAACTGTTTGTTCCACTTTCCAATTAGTGCATACATTCATATAAGTTGCTTTTTAATAACAAGGCACACTTATATTTACACCATTAGTTTTCCTTAAACTCATGAAAAATTATATTCTCTAATAATATGTTACTTCTCTTTTAATTATTATAGTATACTCATTAAAAGCTATTTTCAATGTTATCTTTACTTTCTTCTTTATTGACTTATAGTGCAAAAAATGTGATATGGAAATGGCACTGTGTTCACACTACTAATTTCATTTTCTTTCACTCTGATTATGCTTGTTTATGACTTCCACTTATTTTTAACTCATATCAAATGGTGACTATAAAATAAAATAAAAGGCAACATATTGTCTCAGTGGTTCAAGACATAAAATTAAGAAGAGAAATAAATGAATGATTTTTGTCCATTTATGAAATCAAACATTGATATATATATATATATGCATATGCATATATACACAAACACAACTCTCTCAATTCTTCCCACATAGACTATCTACATATCTACTGTATATCTATCCCCCACTGTATATCTAGCTCTTAGCTTCTATCTCTGTTATCTATCTACCAAGTATCTCAATATAACTTATATGAAATTCTTGGAACCAATATTTTTATTTTTTTCAGATTTTAGAATATGTAGTCTGGCATGCTGTAAGACTACTAAATAAGAAACTTTAAAAACAAAAGACCTTAGGGTTTTAATTGTACAATAATTTACACCACCCTGCCCCATCTTGCCAAGAAAAGGAACTATTTTTGTACATAGTTCAACAATACCATTTAAGCTACCTGTCCATTAGTGAATATCTCTCAGATATAAAATGCACTTCTATTGTTTTAGTGGGATTATTCAATTGTAATAATATCATTGGAATAATATATCAGGTACAGTTGTCAATAATGATTGTCTATCTGGTAATTTGCTCAAAACACATTTGAAGTTCCCACTTTGAATACACTAAAGAACTGTATGTGAAAAGTTCTTAATAGGAATTTAATATCTCAGCAATAATAACTAAGCATATATATATATATGCATTTATTGGAAAGAGAACAAAGTAGATGTGACTCATAGCTTATCTCTGTAATTTGAAGTACAAGTACATATTCTTTTTTGTCAAATTCTTAGGGCCAATATAATGCATAGCTTTATTTTCTCCCTTTCTATATATATGAACTATTAGGACATTCCTAGGAAAGTCCAAATTCTGTACTGAGATTGCCAAATTCTGGGAAAAAATGAATTCATGAAATTGTTTAGTGAAATCTGTGTTAGTTTTACTGTCAAGCCTCAAACTACGAATAATATAACCACAGTGTGTGATGAATCCTTTGTTGAGAATTTTTTTAAAAGGCATTAAGCTTGAATATGTAGAGGAAAAAATATAACATACAGAGCATGCAATATTAACTGTAGACTGAGGTATCCACTTTCAACTATGCACTGAAGGTCTTGGACTATATATCTCTTGCTGAGAAAGGAAAACTCCTGTAACACAACTCCTGTGATAGTAAAAAGAAAATCGCTTATAGATCTGCTAGTAAACTTTTCTTTCTAGTCATAACATAGATTAAGAAAAAAAAGCTCCCTTTATTTTCTTCATATTGATGATTCAAGCCTATAATCCTAGCTGCTTATTGTACTGAGATGAGGATTTTTGATTAAGGCATCCTGAGCTCCTACCTTCTTTTAACCACACCAAAGCAAGAAATGGAAGAGTGGCTTATGTAGTATAGATCCAACCTTGAGTAAAAACACTAATGGACAGCACCCAGACTCTGAGTACAAGCCTCTGTTCACACACACACACACACACACACACACACACACACACACACACACACACACACACACACACACACACATACACAAAACTAAAAATAATAATGTGTCTACAGATTGTCACGTGAATATGAAATACTTCCTTCTTTTTATATGAATGCATTTTGAAATGTACCTCTTGAATTACATATAATTCCATTGTGAAATGCTTTCCTTAATTTGTGCATTAAAATTTAATTTTAAGTGGGTGAAAGTGTTATCTATTAATTTTCTTTCAGGCTAATTTCCAATATTTGGCATTATGTATCTAAAATGTAAGCTGTGCTTAACAGGGATAGAATGTAACTCACAATTCTTCTATTACTTCTGTTAATATCTGGCTCTGGTCCTACTCTCCACTTTTGAGTAGATCCCTTGTGCTTTTTCCTGACCTGTTCAATTTTTCAAATAAAGGGTATCCTTAACAATTTTTTCTACTAGACTTAGCTGATTTTCTGGTATCCTTAATTCATTAAATGTTTCTATGGCTGGGTTGTCCTATTGTACTATAAAATTTATTTGCCCATTTCCTATTAAAACATTAAGATCCAGTGCAAAAGAGCTATATAATTTAGTCATTTTATATTGAATTGTCTTATGCATAGTATTTAGTGGTTAAGTATTAAATAAATTCTGTGTTGTAAGTAAAATGTATGAAATTAAAAGTTTCTATTCAAGTTTTATTAAACATCCTGAAATGTAATTCCTTTTTATTCAGTCATCGAGCTTGATCAAAGAGCCTGGATGCTGTTGCTCATCTCTTGCACTTAAGGCTAGCACTATACCACTTTAAGCCAAGGCATGCCTTCCCATGTTCTGGAGGTTAATTGGAGGTAAGAATTTCATAGAATTTCTTGTCTGGACTAACTTTGAACCATAATCCTCAGATATCAGGGTTCTGTTTAGCGAGGTTTATAGGCGTGAAAGTTAATTCTTACATTTCAAAAACCCCTCCAAACTACATTGAAAATATTTTGTTAAATGTAATGATATTTAATGATATTCAAGAAAATAATTTTTAAATGTACATAAAACTTGAAATTATACGTATAATTTTGCTCTTGGAAGGCATTTTAATTCTGGGTGCATCATTATGTTCTTTTTAATTTAATTTAATTTGTGTTTTTTTTCCCATACTGGAATTTGAATTCAATTTTGCTTAATTTTTTTTACCTTCAAGTTTGATGCTCAAACTCTTGAGCCACACCTTCACTTCTGACTTTTCCTTAGTTAAATGAAAATAATGAGTCTCTTGAATTGTCTGTCCAAGCTGGCATTGAACCATGAACTTCAAATCTCAACCTTCTGAGTATTTAAGATTACAGCTATGAAGCACTGGTTCCCTACTTAGAACGATTGTTCTCTATGTAAAACAATCATGAAAACAAATGAATAAAGTAATAGTCCATTTTTTATTACTATGTACTTTTATCAATACAGATGTGTTTCTTCAGATGAAAAATATAAACATCATCTTTCACACCTTAGCTATTTTATTATTTAATATAACCATATTGATACTTTCTATGGTATACATATGTCTATGCAGGCATATTCCAAAAGTGCACTTCTTATTTCATGAGTCCTATGTAACATAAATACTTTTTTGAAAAGTGTATTTTTTAAACTGAGTCTTTAGCTTACAGTTCAATAGTTATCATTTGCATTGATTAAAATCTCACCTCATCTTTAACAATACACTTTTCCACGTAGAAACACTGTAAATTGTTGTGCCTTGTAATGCTCATAACTTAGCATTCTTGTACCCAAGTGCATCTTAATTATTATATTCAAAGACAGTTACTTGACTCCCCCAACCCCAAAGTATTCTTGACTTCCCTCTGCTTTGTTTATGTAATAATGGTAGTTATTGTTTTTTAGAGCCTCTTGGGAAAAAGTCTGTGATTAATATTCAATCCGTCTTACTTTGTAATCAGTGTTTCTGAAAGGTTGTTATCAGTTCTCTCCAAGGGCCTTACAAATCCTGAATCAGGAAAACATACCAGGGCAATCTAATTAACCTTTGACCTCAGCTTCACATCAATGGCAAAGTTATATGCCTACTCATTATCTATGCAGTAAGTGATGGTTCAGTCTTTATTTTGCTATTGCAAAGCATGTTTATCTATACATGTATGAATTTGAAGCCACATATTTTAACACATAATATGTAAGTACAGTTGTGAACTGTATACCTGGTTTCGCTAAATTGCTTAGCTATCCCTGCCCCTCAAGATGACAATAAGTTTCATTAAGCAGCTTTTCTGGGACAGTCTATCCTTGTACCTTTCCTCTAAATAGTTGCAAGCCTGATAGCTCTGTAGTAAGTTCAAGATGGTTCGTATTATTTAAATATTATCACAGAGCAGTGCAAACTGTTCGAAATCCTCTGTGTCCTGGATAAGGTTTAAGTAGCTTCTTTTAAAAGAAACATTAAAATAAGAAAGAAAAATATATTGAAATTTATACACTGTCAGTAAGAATGTAGAATTCCATTATTTTCTTAGTAAACCTTCCTGAGAAAAGAGTTCCTACCACAAAAGACTAGAGCTTAACAAGTACAAATGAATAAGTAACTGAAAAATAAAGCCTATATAAGAGTACATGTACTAACCCTAAAGGAGAAAAATAAGAAAAAGGTGTCTCTATATTTGCATGATTTTGTAACATTCTGTCTTTGTGGTTTGTGTTTGCCTTGTTTTTTTTTTTTTTTTTTTTTTTTTTTTTGTGGTTGTGGGGCTTGAACTCTGGTCCTGGGCGCTTGTCCCTCAGCTCTTCAGCTCAAGGCGAGCTCACCACTGGAGCTACAGCGCCACTTCCGGTTTTCTAGTGGTTTATTGGAGATAGGAGTCTCACGGTCTCTCCTGCCCGGGCTGGCTTTGAACCGCGATCCTCAGATCTCAGCCTCCTGAGTAGCTAGGATTACAGCCGTGAGCCACCGGCGCCCAGCTGCATTGTTTTTTATTTGTGTGTGTGTACAAGCTTTTAGTGTGAATTTGGGATCTCTCCCTCTTACTTAAGTATATCCTATCAAAGCTGGTACACTACAACTTAAGTCACATTTCACTTATGGCATTTTGATGGTTAATTAGAAATGAGAATCTCATAGACTTTTCTGTTCAGCTTAGCTTCAAACGATCATCCTCTGATCTGAGCCTCCTGAGTAGCTGGGATGACACATATGAGCTGGCACCCTTGATTCTATACTTTTTCTAAAAACAATTCTAAATTATCTACTGTGGACTACTTGCCATGCTCTCTAATTTATCTTATAAAGCTATGCAATGTTTTGTGCCATTATTGAACAGATAAATATAGGTGTGTCAAATTACTTATTAAAATAAATAAGCATTATGATAAATCCTAAGTACTTCATGTTAAATGAAATTATTTCAGAGGCCAGGATATAGATTGTAATATAGGAATGCCAAGATGCTAACTTAGTTCCTCACAAAAATAATGCAAGTAAGCAGTCTTCACCACAGATTGTAAGAAAATAAAGCTTATCATAAAGAGAGAAGGGAAACATTTTGAGAAACAATGTCATGGTGTTAATGGTCTCTGTGATCTTAACATACATATTTCAAAGTGAAAAAATCAGCAATTGTAAGCAAATATTCAGAATTGCTTTTGAGGATCTTATTTCTTTTTCATCACTTAATTTCTGATTTGAAAAGTGAACAGGTTTAAATCATTAAATAGAATGCCTATGCCATTAGTCTTATTTTATATATTTTAAGTGTAAATTTACGTCAAATATAATGAATCATTCAAGTATGTTGACTTTTCATGAATTATTTACTCATTAATTTGTGTCTATAGGAAAACAAGTTCAGGTAACATTCAGCACTCAATTATTTCAACATAGATTTCAGAAATAACCATTTTTCATAGGTGATGTGTTAGTTTATATCCTTTAATGTGAAGTATAATGTGTGCATTGTTGATTTGATAAAGTTTATGAGTTTATGAAATTTTTTTGAGTTCACTAAAACTGAAATTTGTCTGAGTCACAGATAACAAAGGAACATGGACCCCGGTTCTTTTTTTTTAATATTTTATTTTTTTTAATATTATTTTATTTTATTTGAGAACATACTGTACAGAGGGGCTACAATTACATGGGCAGGATAATGCATACATTTCTTACCAAGCATTGCAGCCTCCTCCTTTGTTTACCCTTCACCTCCCTTCCTAGCCTCCCCTCTCCCCCCCACCCAATCTTACCCCCCCCCACACCAACATTGTAAAGCTGGTTTTGACATGACATTTTGTACTTCTCATTGTTGCAACAGGTCCACCTGAATTCTTAAACGACTTGTTTGTCCCCATCTCCTCCACATGTTATACTGACATCAAATATAGTGAAAGCGGGGGTTACACTGTGGGGGAGGGACATGCAAAGCAACAAAGAAATAATCTTATAAATGCGTTAGAAACACATGCATGAAAGAAACGAAAACATTAAAATACATATTTAAGGGTTCGTTTTCCTAACATCACATTATCTGACCTTTTCCGCTTGACTCATACGTATACTAGATATTGCAAATAAGGGAAACCTTGGGACCTATGTTTCCTTGGGCCTGACTTACTTCACTTTTTTAAGAAAAAACAATCAGCAGGAACAAAAAGCAAACCACAGAAAGGGCTTTGTGAGCAAATTGTGATTTATTGTCAGCATACAGGTAGGATTCGTATCAATTTCAAATTTTTCAGTGCCTACTGTAAATTATTTTGACTGGAATCCTAAGTAAGTTATTTGCATTCTCACCCTACATCCCATATCTGAAGATTATCCTTCATAGTCTTATTAATGATGTCTTTCTGAAGCTTTTAGTGTTACCTGCTCAACATTTTTTAGGTCTAGATCAAATATTGATATAAACTGTAATCCTTTCCTCAAACAATGTATCATATTTTGGTCCATTGTCTTCTTTCTTACCTCTGCAATTAACCACAGATATGCTTCAAAAGTAAGAAATAACTTTTTGTCATTGAATTCATCCAGTTTGTATGAAATTGTTTTATATGATTAGAATGAAGTATATAAGTTAATACATTAATGAATAATTAATGATTATGTAATGATTCATCTCACTTAAACAACCCTAATTAAGGGCTGGGAAGTTGGCTCAGTGGTAGAGTGCTTGTCTTGCATACATGAGGCCCTGTGTTTGATTCCTCAGCACCATATAAGCAGAAAAAGCTGGAAGTGGTGCTCTGGCTCAATTGGTAGAATGGTAGCCTTGAGCTGAAGAGCTGAGGGACACTGCCCAGCCCCAGAGTTCAGGCCGCATGACCAACAAAATACAAAAACACCCTAACTAATAAAAATATTATTTCTTTTTAATATCATACTCAGCATAGTTTTTGAAACTTAGTGCTAAATTTCTATCACACTGACAAATACAATCCAAGATGATTTAACTAGATGTATTTATTGGTTGCCTACAATATACCAAAGAATGAAGCTTTGTAGTTTAACATATGGTTACATTTCACTTCTGTGTGTTTATTAAGTAACATCACAATACCTGATGAAGGGAAGAGGAACTAGTCAGAAATGTTATGTGATTATTGAAGGTCATGCATTAATAAATAGAGTAACAATTCAGTCCAGGAAAGAGCTTTTCCAGAGTAGAATGGAAAATAGTAAATGGTTATGTTGAAAATAAGTTTTTTTTTTTGGGGGGGAGGGTTCCCATCGTGGAGCCTGAACTCTGTGCCTGGGCGCTGTCCCTCAGCTCTTCAGCTCAAGGTTAGCTCCAATTCCAGCTTTTTTTCTTTTTGCTTATGTGGTGCTGATGAATCGAACCCAGGGCCTCAGTCACGCAAGGCAAGTGCTCTACAACTGAGCCACTTTCCCAGCCCGAAAACAAGTTCTCTATGTAGAGAAATACAAGAGTGTATTGAAGAAACTTTCACGTGATTGAAGAAGCCATTTTTAGGGAATATAGTGTGACTATAGAAGCAGGCATAACAGAAAAGAGTGACAAATAATCAGAGACAATTAATTTGAAGAAATATATAGACAATACAGTGATACTTATTTTAAGCTTTGTGCCTGAGGAAGAATTAAAGAATTGACATGATATTATCCATATGCACAATTTTGTAAAGAAATAAAAATTATGAAGTTACTGAGATTACTCATATTTGTCAAATATGAAAGTATTTAAAGAGTGAGTCCATTTTTCTTTCTTTGTTCTTCCTCTCATATCTATTTCAACTCAGTATCTTGTACCTGTTCATCTGGTGTTCCTTCACTTGGACCATGTCTCCAGTCTTGCTTTTCTTGCTGAGCATTTTAGAAATAAAGTTTAGTGGACTTGGTTGCCTGGGCTGTAAAATAATGAGTAACTGCCTCTATGATGATGTGTCACTATTGTCTCTTTTGCCTTTTACTGAAACCATCTGTCCTCCCTACAGCCATTATCCTCTGTCTCAGCCTCCTGATTAGCCAGAATTAGACGCATGAGCAACTAGCAGATGGTCTGAAGCCAGATTTGCAATAGATAATTTAATGTATGGTCAAGATATTTGGTCAAGTCTAAGAAGATAAGTAATTGTGAATCAAAATAGAAGTGTCTTCAAATGCCTAGTTCAGGACAAGTAAAGTTCTGAGTTTCACAACCCAAGTGTTCTGTGAACTGAACTATCCTAAATCAACAAAATTCTGTTATTCTGAAATTTGCAATAGGCCACAGAATTACCATTTAGTATCACCCCTCTGTGTTTCATAGAACCAAAGGAAATGCTTCTGAAAAATAAAATAAAAGAAAGGAGCATAATCTAAGTCTGTAACTCAACTTAGCAAGCTGTTTAAATAAAGGACAAAAGTTAGTAATATTTGTTGGTTATAAGTAAGGTTTATCTGGGTTTTGCTTGGTTCTCCTAGAGATTTTTTTTGGGGGGGGTCCAGTTGTGTGGCCTGAAATCTGGGCCTGGGCATTGTCCCTCAGCTCTTCAGATCAATGCTAGCACTCTACCATTTCAGCCACAGCGCCACTTCTGGCTTTTTTCTTTTTGTTTATGTGGTGCTGAGGTATCGAACCCAGGTCCTCAGTTTTGCAAGGCAAGCGCTCTACCACTGAGCCACCTTCCCAGCCCTCTCCTAGAGATTTAAAGGAATGAATACAGGGTTTGGGACAGAGTTTGCATGGTGCAGCATTTGTAACATGAGTAAGCCTTAAGTTTAGTGCCCAATACTTCAAACATAAAGAGATCTAGAATTCCATCAATTCCAAACTCTGTAGTTATTTGTGATGTTTGAGAAAGGGTAATTCCATAAGAAAACAAAATTAGCTTCCACATACAGAAAATAATATAGGATAAGAATTTTGTGCTTCATCTGTATAAAACACATTTTTACTTTTAAATCCACTTTGATGAATGCATTCCAACTTTATCCTGTGCCTTGCACTTTATTTATTTTAAACTATTTTATGATGCTTTGAAGTAATATACCATGAACTACAATTGCATTCTTGCCAATTAACTAAGCTTTCTGGCTGACAGGATATCAGGTAATATGTAGGTTCTCAGAAATGTGTTTGAAAATACAGAGCCAGTAGTGTGTACAAAATAAGGTTATTAAATTTAATGAACTTTTACATTGGAAGTTTTCAGAAATTATACCAATTAAAATGGAATACATTTGGCCACTAACATCTGGTATTATTCAAAGATTTTAATGTCATGTAAATGAAAAACTAGTTAATAGGAAGAATGAGGATAGCATCTCTGAAAGACATTTCTCTTCCACAAATCATGCCTTCGCTGTTTTCCACACAATATACAGTTTTGTTACCTCAACTCTGGAATGAGACCCTGCACATTACTGCCATATCCTGCCTGAGCATCAGGGAACAACCAGCAATTGGTCACTAAGGAAATTTGCATCATGGCACAGAAGGAAATGGCTTTCACTCAGACCACATGAGAACACAGATCATTGTCAGAGAAATCTCCCTAAGTGTAAGGAAAATGTGCTTTACATATGATTGGAATAGCCACAGATTACATCGGAGTGGCTGCCAAATTAATTTTCCTATTTAATATCATTTCTCTTTCATAACAACCCTGATATCATTATCAGTGTGAACAACCCTTTGGTTGATCAGATTTGATCATTAATTCATGGAAACAGTTCCAAAGAATTATTTTGTAGTCCATGTAAGTTACCCTTGCACTATGGGTTCTCCCAATTTCTCTTTAGCAAATGAAATATCACACTGAGATACGATATAAACCACTTGAAGTGACTGAATGCTACAGAGTATTTTATCCCTACAGTTTGTACTCTGAGATGCAATACATACTCTTTGATTTTGAAATCAGAATGCTCTGCATTCTGAAATCAGAATGCTCTGAAATCTTGATTTCATCATGTGTAAAAACTCCTTACTATTCTGATTCCTTGATTTGTGAAACAGAAATAATAATATAATTCTTAGAAGCAAATCTTCAAATAGAATGTTAGAGGGTTTTCCAGTAACTGCTCACTCAGGACATAGTTCTGGTGAAGCAAACCGGATTGCACCTTGGTGTTTCTGTGCTTTTGCCAGATCACTTAGAGATAAAATAGATTTTTCACCACCAAATTTAAGCCCTTACAGTATCTATACAAAGTTTTTATTTTAGTAGAGTATTAATAACACCTAACATGCAAGGTTATTTTGTATATTACAAATATATTACATATCATAGCAAGGATTAAGGATTGTTTGGTTCAATTGTTATTTTGGTCTTTGAATAAAGCCTTACATTTTCTCTTTTACGGATTTAAAGAGATAAAATGAGTAGAGTAAAAATTCCCCCTAACACAAAGCAAACAGAACACAAAGGAACAAGGTTTTCAGGGTGGTAATATCTGGTAATATCTCTAATCAGTTTGGCTATTGCAGAGTCTATTAAGAAACAGATGAATACCAAAAATGTACTGCACACCTGTAATTTCAGCATCCAAAGAAACAAGTATTATGAGGAGCAGACCACCCTAGGATACAGTGTCTTATAAAGAGAGAAGAATAAGAAAGAAAGGAAGGAATAAAGGAAGGGAAAAATGGAAGGAAAGAGGGATAATGAGAAACAACAGAAATAGGGAAGAAGGAAAGAGAGGGAGAAAAGAAGAAAGCAGGCAAAAGAAGGGAAGGTTAGAGAAAAGGCTTAAAATAAGATTTAGTTGTACTTTATGGAGATTATTAGGGGATTGTGCTATACATTCCACATAACCCAATAGTCTTGATTGCCTTTTACAATAGATAATACTTCCTATGTATATATAAAAGGCAAGTGGTCAGTTAGCATTCATTCCACCTTACTTCTAACCCACGGAATCTTTTAGTTCCTGCCCAGTCAAATGATAAGAGGGGATACATATTTTTAATAGTCCTATCTTCTTATTATATACGATAGATTTGTGGTTATTAGTTCTATCTCTTACAGTAGAAAATGGTGTTGAGCAAAGTTAGGCCTTTTCTGCATAATACACTGTTGTTTATTTCGACTCTGTTTTTATCTTATCTGAGAACATAAAGCTGCAATTTCAAAGACATTAGGAATAGAAAGTCTGTCCTACACTTGAATATCCTTCATATGAAGTGTACTCCTGAGGAAGAATTTAATGATTATAGTAGCAGACTGATGCTCTCAACACCTCTGAAATTCTGGCAGGAAGGTCATCCTGCAAGGAACTGCTCAAAGCAGAGGTGCACAGCTCTGCTCAAAGCCCAGAATAAGCACTTCGCTAGGATGATTCCAGAGGTGAAACTTGTTCTTACTCTTCTTACCTTGTCAGACACACATCTCTCTGGCTTTATTTTAAATTTAGTACTATGGCTGACATCAAATGGAGGACGTAAAGACAGGCACTGCCTCAGCATCCACAAGAGTGTGAACTGAGTTGCTAAGCTAGAAACTGCATTTTTAATTTCACCCATGAAACTAATTTGAAAATTTGAATGCTATCACCACAAATATGTTTCTTACGTCCTCCACATATTACCTGCAAAAGAAGTCGTTTTCTTAGGTGGGCATAAATATAAACAGAATGAGTTCTGCTGACCCTCACCAATATGTAATTATTCAACTGTTGTATTTAATATGCCTCTCATTTTATAAAGAATCTACAGATTACATTGTGTCATACTTTTAAATATTTTAATATTAAATATTTTAATAGTATTGTTTAATACATCAGCTAATTCAGCTTAAATGGAAACTTATTTTCTTAGGAAAATAAAGTCTCCAGGAAGAATGAACATACTGAGAGAAGAAGAGACCAAGATTTAACTCAAAATTTTAGAATGCTTTTTCAAGGGAGATCATCATGAAGATGAGCCATTAACAACACATGAATTAACATCATAGCAAAGTCACTATAATGTAATGGTAACCAAAGACACATGCTTTAAATGTCCTTATAAGTCAGAAATATTCACAGAAAACAATAATAAATAGTCACTTAGAAAAGTTTTGTGAAGTTTTAGGAAGGAAAAGGTACCCAAAGAGATTTATGGCAAACTAATAATACCAAACTATACCATTTTCATTATTCTTTATTGCCTTCATCTTTCTCTTTCTTGCTTATAAATATTATATTCCATGATAAAACCTTTCACAAACACTATTAGTACTTTTGATACTCATTAATTAATTAATCATACAGAACTGACAAAATTCTGAAGTTTAGGTTAGCCCACCCTCTGCTCTCCAAAAACTACATTTCAGCTAAGAACATCGTAAAACATGATTCACTAGTCTCTTTAATTTCAGAAACATCGGACTCATATTGGCATTCAACACCATCAAACTACAAGCAAGCTTCTTATACCAAATATATTTCTTAATATTTCTTCTTTTATCATAATTTATTTTACTTTGTTAAAATTTCTGGTTATAGTCATGTGTAGATGGTCTGAAGGCTAATTTCACTCCTTGTTTGGCTGCTCAATTCAGGGAAATCCCTTTAGCTGGAGAGATGTTTGCATTCTTGAAGGCCCAGAGACCTCAAGGGGTAAGAATTAGGCCTAGGTATACACATCTCCCAGATTTCAAGTTGCCTTTGACATGTTTCTTGTTAGAGAAAATAGTTGCTTTGAAGACTACCTTATTTATTGATTAAGACTTAATCAATAAATAAGGTAGTCTTCAAAGGTCAGTGCGGGAGAGGCTTGGTCATTCTGTTGGAGAATTCTACCTTATATATAGTTCTTTCTTCTTGAATCTCATGCAGGCTCTTCTAAGATAAAACCGTTGACACACTAACTATTGAACTACTTTGCCCATCTGTGTTGTGGAACAATGATGGCTTCAGAAGCTGAGGGCATTCGAATATATTCTTCCTCATAAACTGTTTCTGAATCATCACAAGATTATTTCTATTATGTTCAGCCATGATGAACATAGTTCAACGATGCCCTTGAACATTATTCTCTTTTCTCTTGAGAAAAGTTGATATTCAATGTTTTACAAAGTCATAGAACTTTTTCCCATCAAATCTGAAAGGAAAGATAGTTAGGTGTTGTGTCTTTGAACATGTTTTCTAGAGCTCCTCTGCCAACATTCAAATCTTGATTGTGCCAAATATCAGATATGTAAGTGTTGGCAATTCACTTTCCTCTTATGTTTCTCAGTTTTCCTACTTACAAAATAGAAAGTAAAAATACTCTCTAACGTTTCTGTGTGCATTCAGTTATTATTTAAAACAAGGTCTGATAGGAGATGGGTAATAAAACCTTTCCTAGAACCATGTGTTGGGGTTAGTGGTGTGGCTAGGTTGGTAGAACAATAGGTAAGAGTAAAACCATGAGGTACTGAGTTCAATTCCTGGTCGTGGAACAAACAGCAACAACAACAAAAGAACCTTGTGGCATTTTGTTACTGCCTCTTAGAAATTCAATGTAAAAAATTACTACAGGACTTCTCAATATAGGTAGTAAAAGATTATGTGGACTCTGTCTCTCTGACTCTGTTTCCTCTCTTTCAACCACTAGAGTAGTTCTAATCAACAGCCAAGGTTTATTCTCTACATAGGTGAGGGGGGTTTTAGACAACTTTACCCAAAGCCTTTGCTTAAGGTCCTACAGATCGTAGAGCACAGACAAGTCATAACTAAGTCACATTCCTGACCCACAAATTCCATGAGTGTAAAACATTATCTTATGACCCTTAGCTATAAGTAAGATTTTGTGTAGTCTTTACACTGGAATATTTGTTTCTTATAACTAGTAAGAAGACTCTCCATTAAAAAATTCTTTTTATAATGTTTTTTAAAATATATTTATTTATTTTAAAGTTACTGTAAAAGAGGTTACAATTACATGAGCAAGTTAATGATTACATTTCTTATCAAATATTGCTACCTCCTCCTTTGTTTATTGGAGATATGAAAGTTACAAAACTGAACTAAACTAAAGAAAGTGCTTTCAGAAGATAAAGAAAGTGCTTTCAGTAGATCTGTAATGCTTCTACTAGGATTGTTAGCAAAAAGTCAGAAAAATACATTTAAAAAAAACCCTCTGGGCTGAGAAGGTGGCTCAGTGGTAGAGCGCTTGCATTGAGGCACTGGGTTCAATTCCTCAGCACCACATAAGTAGAATAAGATGGAATTGGCACTGTGGCTCAAATGTTGGAATGCTATCCTTGAGCTGAAGAGCTCAGGGACAGCACCTAGGCCCAGAGTTCAGGCCCCAAGACTGACAAAATTATTATCATAATAAGTGCAAAATTGCATACCTAAAATATTGCTATCCAAATCAGTTCATAAGAATAATGCGCATACAATTTCCCAAAATAAAGTTGATGTTTAAAAAAGAAAAACCAAACAAAAAAGTCAAAGGTGAAATCTTCATTTACTGGAAATGTATGGGATACATATATTCGACTGGAATGTATAGATTACATATTGAATTTGCTTTTCTTCTTCACAAATTAGCTAATTTACATAATCAGAAAAATATATTAAAGATCACATTTTCTCCCTACTTTTCTGTTCTACAGTGGTATTTTAAGCTTAATCAATGTTCTAGACATCTTAAAGAGATAATAAACTCAAATATTCAAAACTTTTTGTGTTGATGACTGAGTTTATGAAAAATTCAATACAAAACTTACTGTCTTTTAAAGTCTGTCATTCACGTTTTTTTCCTTATTGATGTGAATCAAATAAATGAATAAAATTAAGTCTGATCTCAATAGCTCATGCCTACACTCCTAGCTATTCAGTAGGCTGAGACCTAAAAATTGGTGTTTGGAGCCACATGAGCAGACAAAGGTGAGAGATTTCTTATGTCAAAATAACTGGCATAAAATTAGAAGTAGAGTACGTCTCAAGTGGTAGGACAGGAAATTTGATGAAAAAGCCAAGCAAAATGGTATGATCCTGAATTGAATCCCCTATAGTGGTAGATGTACATAAAAAATAGAATAAGAGTTCCAGAAGATGGCAGAAGAGAAGCTAGAGGCTAAACAAGCTCTCCCATAGAAAGCAGTTTTACAGTTCCAATGAATAGTCCTAAGCCAGAGAATCACACCAAGTATGCCATCACAGGACAGAGAGTTAGGCCAGAGAGGGAAATCCAGGCAAGGAGACAGATCTGAGCTTTTGCCAGCAGTCACCACAGGCGTGGCGGCAGCAGTGGCAGTGATGGTCACAGCCATACCTAAATCACAGAGAGAGTCCAGGATAAAAGAGCAAGATACAGTGGGCGAGTGGATTCTACTCAACACCAGCAAGAACCGACAAGTAGCGGACATCTTGATCCTGCAGTTCGCAGACCAGAGACAACCCAGGAACCAAGATTCGGCGTGAGTAGAAGCCTGACGTCCTCACTCCTTCTCAGGGAACAGAGGAGGGAAGGCCACTCCTCCCACCCCCAGTACCGGAGATCTCCGTCTTGAATGCTGACTAAGCTCGGCAGAGCTACTAGGTCCAACTCAGGCCTTGGAATAAAACTAGAGTCATTTAGCAGGTCACAAGAGCTTAACCTGAACTGCCAGACTCAGCAACACCCAGGGAAAAGTCACGCAGCTCTGGCGCCAGCCCCAGGAGTGGCTTTCTTCACTGGATAATCAGAGCCTTGACAATCAAATGAAATTCAGTAAACAGAAATCCTGAGAATGGCTTCAGGCTAGGCTCTGTGAGTTTCTCATAAACTAGCCCAGGAAAAGCTACTGTTTGCTGAAAGGCCTCAACTCTACCCAGAATCTAGCCTCATCACAGCATCTCCAAACTTGAGGAAAAAGCCATCTCCCTCCTTTGTGATACTCAAAGCAGATCTCCCTCCCATTGAACTAACCTGGGAGGAGGATCACAAAATCCTGGGTAAAGCAGAGCATTTTTCTGCCTGTTCGAACAAACTAACAAAAGAAACCAACCAAGCCACAGGACCACAAGCAGAGCAGAGAATCCAACAAGTGGCTGGTTACAGACACAAGGGAAAAACAGGATTTTTCCCACCCCTCCCCAAAAAATCAAAGAACTTTTTTTTTCTTTGTCTTCTTTTTTTTTTTTTTTTTGGTACCTTTTATAAATTTTCGTTTTCTCTTTTCTAAAACTTTTTTTTAATTTTTAATTTTTACCTTTTTTTGAAAAAAAATGTTTTCTAGTACCTTTTTTTTCCTCTTATAATTTTATTTTAGGTGTGTGCGTTTTTCTTTCTTTTTTAATTTTTTTTTGTTTTTTGTTTAGCTCTACTGAACTTCTGATCTTTTTTTCTTCCTTTCTTATCCTTTTAACCTTTTCTTCTCTTTTGTTCTTCTTTATGTGACTTAAGTGTTGTTATGCACATCCTCATATAAACCTGTAGTGGACTATTAGACCCTATCCCCAATTGTGTACACACTTAATCCACAAATTTATTACTCAACTCAAAACCTCTGAGACTTAAATTCCTCAATAGCAGTACTACATCTTTATACCTATATAATATTTTAAGTGTTTTTATTTTTAAGTTTTTCACATCTCCTTTATATCCCTCCACTTCTCTCATTATATTCACATTCTTCTCTGAGTAGTTTGTTCTTGCCTTTGCAGAATATCATTAATTTTTACTTTTCTATTTTTTCTGGTCTCTTTTCTTTTCCTTTTCTCTTTCTTCTTTTTTCTCTCTCTCTCTACTATCATCCTATCCAACCTATATACTGCTTTGAGATTAGGACTTAGTTAAGTTAACTCTCCCTGTACCTTCCCACATCACTCTATTCCTTTTTTTTTACCCACATCTATCCCTAGCCCTAATAATTTCTGGTTTTCCAAATTCTTTGTGGTTCATAATCCATTAATATATAGTTGCTTGATGTTGAATAGATGTACCTGTTGAACTAGATTGTATCTGCAGATTATTGACTGTGCAAATTCAGACTTTGGTTGATGCTTGCCTTAAGAGAGTGTACTAGCACAAAACTGGTGTTATTTTCATCACAAATGGGCACAGTAAGGCCGAAAAACACAAGAAAAATGGCAAGTCCAGGAACCTCCACTCCCACTCATTATTATCAGGAGACAAAACAGATAATGAATAATCCACAGGAGAGTTCCCAAATAGCTGAACAAACACTGCTGGCAAACATGATAAATGAAAATACTGAAAACATACAAAGGACCCTCTATAAGCATGCTAAGGAGAGAGAGGAGGCAAACAAAAGGTCAATGCAGGAAAAGACTGGAAACCTAAAAAGGACTGTAAGAACTTGGTAAGGAGAGAGAGGAGTCAATCCAAAGGTTACAGGAGTATCATAAGCGTGACCAAACTACTCAAAAACTGACACAGGACTTGCGTGAGCAGCTTGAGAATACTCAAAGAGAAAGGTGGGAGTGGTGGGAGTACTCAAAGAGTACTACAGGAATGGCATGAAAGTGAGCGGGAGGAAGCTACTGAAAGAGTAATACAGGAATTGAGAGAGCAGGATGAGAATACACAAAGATCACTAAAGGCATTCATGGGTTCCATTAATAAACTGCAGAAGGAAGTCAGGGAGACCACAAAAGGAATGCTGAATGGAACCCAATGGAAGGAATGGGAGTCCAAGGAAAAAACAAAAACAAATCAACTAACTGATTTGAGAATAAACACTGAACACCAAATTAAGGACGTAAAGCAGTTCATACAAGATCTAAACCAAAGCTCCAACAAAGAATTTGAAGCCATGAAACCTGAAAAGAGATAAAAAAGAGATAAAAGAGATAAAAAACAAAGTAGAAAGTCTTGACAGCAGGTTAGACCATGCAGAAGACCGAATCTCAGGGATTGAAGACAGCCTAAATATTATAGAGAAAGAACATACAACCATCCAAGACAAGTCCAAGAAATTTGACAGGTATATCCAACACTTGGAAGAAAGCATCAGAAGGCCTAATCTAAGGATAATGGGTGTTGAGGAGCACCTAGAATCAGAATTTAATGGTCTAGGAAATTTGTTTAACAGGATCATAGCAGTGAACTACCCAAAAATGCAAAAAGATAGGCCTATTCAGATACAAGAAGCTTTTAGAACTACAAAGAGAGAAGACTAAAATAGGACATCCCACCCTCGCACAGGATCAACTTGGCCCAAGAAAAGATCCTTAAAGCTGTGAAGGAGAAAAGACTAAATACCTATAAAGAGAAACCAATTAGAATCACCTCAGATTTCTCAGCAGAGACAATCAAAGCAAGAAGAGACAGGAATGACGTATGCCATGCCCTAAAATCAAACAACTATCAAGCAAGAATACTGTACCCAGCTAAACTCTCCTTCATAACTGAAGGCCAAATAAAAAACTTCGATAGCAAAGAAAAATTGAAACAATACATCTCCACCAAATCAGCCCTACAAAAGATTCTTAAAGATGTGCTACACATAGAAAACCAACAAGACCAAAATAAAGGCCAAGAACCTGCACCCAAACTGAGAATCCACGAACCATAGGAAGAACCCAGTTTTCCCAACCCCCAAGAAGGTGGATAGCATGGCAGGAACTCCCAAATACTCTCAGTCCGATCCCTTAACATTAACGGACTTAACTTTCCAATTAAGCGACATAGTCTGTCTAGTTGGATTAAAAAACAAGATCCTTCTATCTGCTGCCTTCAGGAATCACATCTTGCCCATAAAAACAAACACATTTTCAATGTTAAAGGATAGAACAAAATCAAGCAAGCAAACGGACCCCATAAACAGGCGGGAGTTGCAAGCCTAATATCAGATAAAATAGACTTCAAATTCAAATTCGTGAGAAGAGATAAAGAAGGTCGATACATACTAATTAAGGGATCTCTCCTTGAGGAGGATATAACAATTCTAAATATCTATTCGTCAAACAATGGAGCACTCACATTTATCCAAGACACACTACTTTCCCTCAAATCCCACATAGATCCAACGACATTAATTGTTGGGCATTTTAACACACCACTCTCCCCACTAGACAGATCAACTCGGCAAAAACTCAACAAAGAATTCGCAGATCTTAACAGCTGCATAGATCAACTACATTTAACAGACATCTACTGAATATTTCACCCAGCAGCCTCAGAGTAGACGTTTTTCTCAGCAGCACATGGAACATTTTCTAAAATAGACCACATTTTAGGCTACAAAGCAAACTTGTTCAAATTCAGAAACATTGAAGTTATACATTGCATTCTCTCTGACCAGAAGGGAATAAAATTAAAACTCAACACCAAAAGCCACCAAAGAAAATCCAGTAGCACATGGAGGTTGAACAACAGACTGCTGAATGGAAGAGATTAGAAAGGAAATTCAAATGTTCATGCTATTCAACGAGTATTTGCACACAAATTTCCAGCTCCTCTGGGACACAGCAAAGGAAGTAATCACAGGCAAATTTATAGCTCTGACCTCCTACATCAACAAATTGGAGAGATCTGAAACCAACAATTTAATGACACATCTAAACCTCCGTGAAAAAGAGCCTCAAGATAAACCCCAATCCATTAGACGGAAAGAAATAATTAAAATTAAATCAGAATTAAATGAATTAGAATCCAAAAAAAAAGAAATAATCAACAAAACAAAGATTTGGTTCCTCGAATAAATTAACAAAATTGACAGACCCTTAGCAAATCTTATCAGAAAAAGAAGAGAACACACCCAAATAAATAAAATCAAAATAAGAATGGAAACATCACCACGGAAAAAACCCAGATTCAGAACATTATAAGGGAATATTTCTCAAAACTTTATGCTAATAAGTTTGAGAACGTGACAGAAATGGACTTTTCCTAGCAAATATTGACATGCCAAAACTAAACCAAGATGATTTAAACCAGCTTAACAGGCCCATCTCAAGCATTGAAATAGAAACAGCAATAAGAGACATCCCAGCTAAGAAAAGTCCAGAACCAAATGGTTTTACAGCGGAATTCTACAAGGCCTTCAAAGCTGAGTTCAAACCAATACTCCTCCAACTCTTCAATGAAATTGAAAGACAAAGTTCTCTACCGAACACATTCCATGAAGCCATCATAACCCTGATCCCAAAACCAGGAAGGGACTCATCAAAGAAAGAGAACTATAGTCCCATTTCTTTGATGAGCATTGATGCAAAACATCCTAACAGAATTTTGGCCAATCGACTTCAACAATTCAGCGAAAAACCATACACCCAATCAAACAGGATACATTTCAGGGACGCAAAGCTGGTGCAACATATGCAAATCAATCAATATTATTCATCACATCAACAGGAGCAAGGATAAGAAACATATGGTTATCTCAATAGATGCAGAAAAACCATTCGACAAGATCCAACACCCCTTTTTGATGAAGGTTTTGGAAAAATTAGGAATCCATGGAACATTCCTCAATAAAATTAAGACTGTATATGACAAACCTACAGCCAACATTATACTTAATGGGGAAAAACTAAAGCCGTTTCCTCTTAACTCAGGAACAAGACAGGGATGTCCACTCTCTCCAATTTTCTTCAACCTAATATTAGAATGCCCAGCTACAGCAATAAGACAAGATCCAGACACAAAAGGACTACAATTAGGGAAAGAAGAAATAAAACTCCCACTTTGTGGATGACATGAACTTGTACTTAAAGAATCCCATAGACTCCACTCCCAAATTACTCAAGCTGATTCAAAACTTTGGCAAAGTAGTATGGTATAAAATTAACCCCCAAAATCAATGGCTTTTCTGTATGCCAACAATGAGAAAAGTGGGGCTGAAATTAGGAAAGCAATTCCATATGTAATAGCCCCACAAAAAATAAAATACCTCGGAATTAACTTCACCAAAGAAGTGAAGGACCTCTTTGATGAAAAATTTAAAAACTTGAAAGAGGAAATAAGAACAGAACTTAGAAAAAGGCAAAAACTCCCAAGATTGCAAAAACTCCCTGGATTGGAAAGATTAACATCATGAAAATGGCAATACTTCCCAAGGCTATCTACAAATTCAATGCGATACCTATCAAAATCCCAACCTCATTCTTCAAGGAAATAGAAGAGGCAATCCTAAAATTCATATGGAACAATAAAAGACCCCTATTGTAAAAACGCACCCAAACGGAAAGAACACTGCTGGAGGAATATCAATACCAAATTTCAAACTCTCCTATAAAGCCATAATAATAAAACAGCTTCGTACTGGCATAAGAACAGACCTCAGGACCAAAGGAATAGAATTGAAAACCCAGAAATGAACCTACAAACCTATAGCCATGTAATCTTCGATAAGGGAGCTAAAACAATAGAATGGATGAAAGACAGCCTCTTCAGTAAATGGTGCTGGCAAAATTGGTTAATTACTTTTACAAAACGAAAGCTAGACCTTTATATATCACCCTGCACCAGAATCAACTCCAAATGGATCAAAGACCTCGGAGTCAAAGCAGATATTCTGAAAACATTACAGGATGGAATAGGAGAAACCCTAGGTCTCCTTGGCTCAGGCTGAAATTTTCTTAATAGAGACACGGAAACACAACAAATCACAGAATGGTTGGACAAGTGGGATTGCATGAGGTTGCAGTGGTTCTGCATGGCAAAGGACATAGCTAGCAAGATCAATAGAAAGCCCATGGATGGGGAGAATATCTGCACTAGCGATACAACGGACAAGGGTCTCATATCTAATATATACTTGGAACTCAAAAAATTAAATCCCCCAACAACAAATCCTCAAAGAAACAACTGCCCAATAAATAAGTGGACTAAAGACTTAAAGAGAAACCTCTGAAGAAGAAAGAAGGATGGCCAATAGACACATGAAGAAATGCTCAACCTCCCTAGCTATAAAAGAAATGCAAATCAAAACAACATTGAGATACCACTTCACCCCAGTTAGAATGGCAAAAATCAAGAACTCTAACAACAACAGATGCTGGAGGGGATGTGGACAGAAGGGAACCTTACTTCTTTTTTGGTGGGAGTGTAAACTTGTTCAACCACTTTGGAAAGCAGTATGGAGGTTCCTCAAAAGACTCCACATAGAGCTCCCCTATGACCCAGCAATCCCACTTTTGGGCATTTACCCAAATGTTTACAAACAAGACCACACTAAAGCTACCAGCACAACTATGTTTATTGTAGCATTATTTACCATAGCTAAGATCTGGTACCAACCCAGAATCCCCTCAGTATAGGAATGGATCAGGAAAATGTGGTATATGTACACAATGGAATTCTGTGCCTCTATCAGAAACAATTACATTTCCCCATTTGTTAGGAAATGGAAAGGCTTGGAAAAAATTTTATTAGTAAAATATGAAAAGCCGAAATAAACATAGGTCCATGGTTTCCCTTATTTTCAATATTTTCAATGTATGAGTCAAGCAGAAAAGATCAGATAATGTGATGTTATGAAAATGAACGCTTAGATATGTATTTAAATGTTTTTTTTCTTTCATGAATTTGTTTCTAAAGCTTTTATAGCATTACTTCTTCGATGATTTGTATATACCTCCCCCACAGTATAACCGCTCCTTTCACTATATTTGATGTAGGTATAATTTGTGGAGGAGATGGGGAAAAACAAGTCTTTTAAGGATACAGATGGACCCGTTGCAACAATGATTAGTACAAGTTTTCATGTCGAAAACGAACTTTACAATTTTGGTGCGCGGGGGGAGGGGGGGGCGAGGATTGGGTGTGGAGGCGGAGGGAGGCTGTGAAGGGATGTGAAGGTTAAACAAAGGAGGACGCTGCAATGCTTGATAAGAAATGTACTCATTATCTTGCCCATGTAATTGTAACCCCTCTGTACAGTATATTCACAAAAAATAAACATAAAAAATAAAATAAAATTCAGCATTGTTCCCTGTAAGACTCATAACATTTTCTACCTTTTTGCTTATTTGATATGAAAAGGAACTTTGTCTTTTAAAAACTATGTTCTTCTCTATTCACAACATATAAGCATGCTGTTATTCACCTTTCTCAATTTGTTATCTCCAAAACGAAACATTTAGATTGATTGTATTTGACTAACTTCATAGAATAATCTTTTTTCATTAAGATTCCACTCAGGATTTTGGAAAGAATGCAAGGAACGTCTACTTTCATGCTAGTGGCACATATGACATAATTTGTTGTATGTCAGAGTTTAAATTCGATCACCATTATTAGGTCAAAATGGAAACATTAGACTAATTCAAGAGTTTAATATTACACTCATTTTGTTATTATACCTAGAAGTGTAATAAACAAATGTATTGTTATATATTTTCCCAGTTGTTCACAAATACTTATTCCAAGTCTTTTGGTAATAAGTACATCACAAAATCCATACATCCTTCAATCAATTGACTGTAATCACAAATTATTTGTCCTTTCATTCGTTCATCCTCATTTTTTGTCATGTAGTTGTTTTTCATGCTTTCTTGTGGCTTTTCACTTCTCTCTTGCAGCTTTTCTCCTGGGGACTATCCTATCATCAAACATTGAATACTATTTTTCAACTACTTAAAAAAAATCACCCTCATGTCAAATCCTACTTTTTGGAATATTCAAAGCTCACTTTTCAATTCTAATTTCAGAAAGAGTTGGCTATATTTACTTTCTACTTTCTCACCTCCTATTTCCTTTGGAACACACTTCCATTTCCACAAAATGACACTTTGTTGAGGTTTCCAGAAATGACTGTGTTTTCCTTTTGGCAAATTCTCAATGTTCAAAAAAGATGAGCCACAGATTTTATAGAGTGGATCACACCTTTTTTTGCTACACATATTATTTTCTTTTGATTTCTTTATTTTATTTTTTATTGTGAAAATACTGTACAGAGGGGTTACAATTACATGGGCAAGATAATGAGTACATTTTTATCAAGCATTGTAGCCTCCTCCTTTGTTTCTCCTTCCCATCTCTTCCCATCCTCCCACTGCCCCCCACTCACTACTCCCCGCTAATCCCCCCATCGCACAAAGATGTAAATTTCATTTTTCGACATAATGACATGTACATCTCATTGTTGCAATGGGTCCACCTTTATCCCTATTTAAACGATACCACTTTCTCCATAGACTTTACTTTTATGTATGTCCATAGTTATATGTATGCATCAAGACACATTCAAGCAAAAGTATTTTATCTGAAAGTAAAACACTCTAAACCAATATTTTTCTTTGCATTTTCTTTCAGTTATTTCACTGTTGAGAACTCCTTGGTTGATTATGAACTTAATTTGCTTTTTTTAACTCAAGGCTAGACCTTACTGCTTTGAGCCACCGTGCTATTTCTGGTTTTCTGGTAGTTAATTGAAGATGAGTCTCATGCACTTTCCTGCCTGGACAGACTTTGAACCATGATTCTTAGATCTCAGTCTCCTGAGTAGGTAGGATTACAGGTGTGAGCTACCAATGGCTAGTAGGAATGCAAAATGTAAATCATTCATAGGGGTACACAAATATAAACTCATTTTGTAATTCTAGCTACTTGGAAAGCTGAGGTAGAATGGTTTGTGGACAGCTAGAGAATAGTGCCACTCCCTATCTTAAAAAACAAAAGCAAACTAAAGAGCAACATCTT
Organism: Dipodomys merriami; assembly: GCF_024711535.1. Taxonomy (NCBI): domain Eukaryota; kingdom Metazoa; phylum Chordata; class Mammalia; order Rodentia; family Heteromyidae; genus Dipodomys; species Dipodomys merriami. The sequence continues at coordinate 168,695 of NW_027206169.1, read as the reverse complement.
TTCTCCTTTTGCTCCCTAACCAAAACAAAAAACAAAAAAAAGCAAGCAAAGTTAAACTAGTTCATCTATGAATATTTACAATTGGAAAACTGTTAAAATTTTGGAGCCTTTATTCTCTATTATTTTGAAACTTTCTTCCTCATTGTAAAATGCAAACCTCAGCAGACGCATGTAATTCTTTAATCTCTCATTTTTACCATTTTTCTAATTGTAAATTTATCAAAATGTATTTACTTCTGGAAAATTGAATTAGGACAGCTAGAAGACATAGCAAATATGAGCCAAGACTCAGTTACTCACACATGGTAGTCAACATGCACAGGAGGAAGATACCAGATTATCATGGTTTGAAGCCAACCCAATCATAATATTTTTGTTTGCTTGTTCATTTTAAGCACTGCTTACTGAAGCTTGAAAATATGATCTCATATTCATGTTTAGTTCATCTGTTCAAGGCTGTCATTCTACCTCTTGATCCACAACTCCATTCCTGGCATTTGGCTGTCTAATTGAAGGTAAGATTCTCTCCCATATTTAATCCTAGACTGGATACAGATATCCTTAGATCTCAGGTACCTGAGTATCCAGATTATAGGCTTGGGCCACCAGTGACCAATTTATATACAGTTTTAATATACTTCTTTTACTAGAGCATTTTTAAAGTGTTTTTTTTTTGTTAATGAATTTTACAAAGGGATTTAATTCCACAAGCCAGCTTATGAATACAATGGATCTGAATCAATGTCACCTTTTCTATATTTCTCCCTTATAGAACATTCTTCATATTTGTAGAAAGCTTGGAAAGCTAACACAAATAGTTCCACTCTCTTCCCCCAGTTCTTCCATTTGTATATTATATAAATGATGTGAATGTCTTATAATTAATGAATTTATGTTCATGCATTATGATTAATTAAAGTGCGTTAATGAGAAGTTTTAAATAACATTTTTCCTGGGCCTCAAATGGAGGCTCAAGCTTTATTCCATGCTATTTAGTAACAGTTGAGTTCAGGGAGCTCTGGCTACCTTACCTGTCCAGAAAAACTGCATTGTAATCCCAACTCATGTTAAATGTATGGCCATCGGCAGGTTTCCTAACACTTCTGACCCTTAATTTTGCGTTTGTGAAAACAGACTAAAGAAACTGTCAGTTTGAACTATTGAGAATTATTAATTAATTGGGAATTAATAATTGATTAATTAATTAATCCAATTGATAAGTACATTCACAAACTCAAGTTCTGTTCTGTGAAGTAATCATTAGTATTAACCAATTTAGAGTCCATGGTAAATGTACAGAATATAGTTCAAACAAATGATAAGAATCCACTTTCATGTGCACATGTGCCCATTCGGCAAGCTTACCAAGATGGCAGCAGTAATTATGTGAATGAGAAAATATTAATGCAGTTTTCAGTGAAATCTCACCAGGACAAGAAAATGCTAAGTTCTTCCAATCCTAGTAATAAATACGTAGCAGTTTGGTATAACTCTTCTGGAGGAAAGAGTTCTAATTTTGCCCTAGTGAGTAGCAAATTAAACGGTTGTGTAATATTTTACTTTATTCCTTTTGTGTGCTTGGGGAAAACGAACACACAAATAATGTCAATATGACCTGGGTGTTGGTGGTTCATGCTTATAACCCTAGCTACTAGGAGACTGAGCCCTGAGGATCAAAGTTTGAAGCCTCATTTCCAATTAACCACCAAGAATCCCGAAGTGGATCCAGGGCTCAAGTGGTAGGGAACCAGTCTTGAATGTGTGTTGGGGGAAGGGTCACAAGGGAGAGAGTGAGGTCCTGAGTTCAAGCCCATGTATAGGCATCCATCCATCTATCCATTCATCTATCCATCCATCCATCAAGCAATCAATCAATAACATCAGCAAGTGAGTGTTTACTTAAAAAAAATTAAAAAGTGAAAGAAGTAAATCAAATACCTGTTTTGGAAGCTAGAAATCTGAGAGGCAAGAACAAACAAAAGCTTGCCACAAATTAGGTAAATTCATGTGTAATATGTCAAAAGCATATGTAGTAGGGAGGCCAAGTTTGGTGGAGCAGAGAGGGTTAGGACCTGAGTAGGTCATGAAATGAGAAAAGTGATACACATAGTCAGGACCCCATCTTTTAGGCCTTATTAATAGCTATATCTGTTTATCCTTCTGACCCTAGATATAATTTAAAAAAATGAAATCTACTGGAATATAAATCTTTTTCCAACAAAATTATTCTTAAGTTTAAGTATTATTAAGGATTTCAAAATATTGATTAATTGTTTCCTTCTTCTCTTGTCATTTCTGTATCTGTTGTTTTGGGGTATTAACAGTAAAGTTTATGATGTTTTATTTACAGCTCTGTAATTTTACTTTTAGCATTTCCTATTATGGCTTAACTTGATCCTCTTGGGTCAATTTATTCAGTTGTACTATCATTCTTCATTCTAGAATGGATACTTTCCTACAAATATGTTAGTTTCCTGCTGCTACCTCTTGGATTCTAGTCATTGTAATTAGCATAAATTAAAGTGTTTTTTTTCTAACTACCAATAAATAGTTTATTCTTTTGGGATTAAGAGTTTAAATTGGATATTATAACACAAAAAAAACATGGCAGAAACAGGCAATACTGGTACAAGTTATGCTTAATTACCTTTCATGTCTAGACATATTATATGTAAATGTCAATTTTGTTTCACTATGCTGATAAGTATAAATTAAAGTATTACAAAAAGCTTATGAACAAATATCAAAGTTCTAAATTCAGCACATACAGAGTATCTCTCATACTAAGAAATATTAACTAAAGTCATCATTAAGTTAGAGTTTATTTTTTGAAATAAAACAAGATGAATTAGCCAATATGTAACATTGCTATTATCTAACTAGGTAAAATAGCAATAGGCTGTCAATGCATAATTTTTTAGGAGACTAGCTTTCAAGTAATATTTTACATTAACTTCTAACAGTAGTGTAATAATTTTAATGATAACATATTAATTTACAATAATAATGAGACCTACTCCAATAACATTAGTCCACATTTCTGATTTAGGCAATGTGAAGTTTAGGAATCAACTAGCCTTACTTAAAACTCCCCAAGTGAATTCATGTGATTGCATAAACATTGTTAAGAAATAATTGTTAGAGAACACTTTTTGGATATGATATGAACAACAACATTGCACAGTTCCCATACATTAGATATTACCTTACAATTAAAATAATAAAGGCAAGAAACCTGGAAATAAATGACAATTTTAGTAATGACTTAAAAGTTTATTTTAGCCCATCATTGTGGATATCTCTAAGAATGTTTGTAAAGGATGATTAATATTGGATATATATTTGTCAATTCCCACCAGATAAAATCACCTTCTAATTTTCACATAAGCAATGTTACCTATTGAATATAACTATGAGCTTGCGATTGATTTAAATTACTTCTCTAAATACACTTTCTAAGTCCTCTAGCATTCCTCTTAGCTTCTGTGGCTTCTGAGAAAATATTTTACCTCTTTTTTCTATATTGCTTGTTAAGAAGGAAAAGACAGTTATTAAATGTGTGTTTAACAGGATGAAGAAGTTGGTATTAGGGAGCAAGAATAATTGAAATGTATAACATTGAAGCATAATGAAAAATCACTCTGGAAGCCTGTTAGCTCTCCAGTGTTGGATTCAGTATAGCCTTCAATTGCTTCCTGCAATTCGTGCATGGGATAGCCACTCACCCCCTGTCTTATAGCCTCCTGGGGAGCATTTGTGATGTCAGAAGTACTGCTCAAGGTTACAGGACTGTGAGGCTTCAGAGCTCTTCCAGGCTTGTCAAGCACTGTACTCGAAGTCTTGAGTCCAAGTCTCGACTTACTCGAAGTCTGTCAGCTCTCTTGCTCATGAAACTTAATCATACACACAGTGGAAATTTATAACTTGAACAGTTCTAGAATAAAATGTGTGTCAATGTGCTAACAGAAGGAACCTGCAGAGGTGTTTGACATAGTCAAAGTGAGGTACAGTAATCCTTGCAGATTGTTCTAGGAACTTATTTTAAAGGTACTAAGATAATGAGGTTTCCTACATAAATGATTACAACTCAGGAAGAAAAACGACAGAATGAACATGTTAAGGTGCAACACAGTTATTCAGTGTTAAAGAAATCTTTTGGTGTGTAATTTTAAAGTATTTATTTATTTTCTGAGACCATTCATGCCAAAATTAATAGTATGATTACTCATTTGCTGTCATAAGTAGCTCTAAATGAAATTGTCACGGACAAATGCAATTTATTCAATAAAGTGAATTAGTATTAATATATAAAACTAGTTAAAAATTAGTATTTCAAATTAGTTGAATACCAGTTAAAATTAGTAGTTTACTTTATTGACCCAATTAGGAAAATTAATACACACTTACATTTAAAGCATTTTAAAATTAATATTAGTATATACTTTGAATGTGCCTATAGTAAGAATATAAAAATTCAAGAGGTAGTCTTACCTTCTGATTTACAAAAGAAATGAATGGTCTCAGATGCTTTTTTTCTTTATAAATTTTCTTATATTTCTTCCACCAAAAAACCTTATAGTTTGGACTTTATTGAAATAATTCACATGAAAGGTATAGAAAAAACATAAGAAAATAATATATACTAAAATATTTAAGAAAATATTCTTACATATTTATTTTTTCGTTTTAGTGAAAATAATACATATAACAAAAAGGTCATAATATAATATTTGAAGCTGAAAATAATAAGTATATAAATTGCTTCCCAAACAAGGAAACAGGAATACCCATTGCAACAATGATACCCACAAGACAGTATATTGGAAATGAACTTTACAACTTCAGTGGGGGGAGGATTGAGAAGGGTTGGGGAGGGAATGGATAGTGGGAGAACCACAAGGGAAGGGGTAACAATGCTTGACAAGAAATATACTCATTGACTTACTTATGTAACTGTAACCCCTCTGTACAGCATCTTTACAATAAAATAAAATTTAAAGAATTTGAAAAGTTAAGGCAAATACTGGGAGTAAGTACTTGTAAAACATTTACGTGCTAAGTGTATGGAATTAGCATAGTTATTAAAACATTGAAAATAGGGGTACTGGGAAGTTGGATAAGTGGTAGAGTGCTTGCCTCTCATGCAGTAGGCCCAGGGTTCGATTCCTCAGCACTGCATAAGCAGAAAAAAGCTGGAAATAGCGCTGAGCTCAAGTAGTAGGGCACTATCCTTTAGCTGAAGAACTGAGGGACAAAGCCCAAGCCCAGAGTTCAGCCTCCACGACAGACCAAACAAACAAAAAAAAGAACAAAAACAAAAAAAATAGGCACAGAGTTAATTAACATGGAAACTGAAGAGCTACTATAAAGCTGATAGTGATCAATACAGTAAGTTTCTGGTCAGCCATTCTGATAGCAGTATGTGGAATAAGTAGAAATGAACAATGGAATAGAGGGAACTGTTTCTCATTTTTTGGATATAAACTTTCAGAGAAGGTGCGATGCCTAGAAATATAAGACTAGAGGATTGGTATCAGAGATGTTATAATCTGCTTAGCTTAATGCAAATACAGAATGGATATATAAGTTCATAGATACTCCTTAGTATGCAGCAATATACCTCCTTATTCTGTCAGCTGAGAGAATTGCAAGGAGACGACATCAAAGAGCTAAACACAATCAGATAAAAGATGATTTTGTCAATATTAAATAAAGAGGGAAATTCAAAAATTCCTAGAATCCAACAAAAAACAAACAAACAAACATAACCTCCTAGCCAGGCAGCAGTGGCTCACTCCTCTTATCCTAGCTACTCAAGGGCCTGATATCTGAAGCAAGTCTAGTCAGATAAATACCAGGAAAGCCTTATCTCCAATTAATAGGTAAAATTCTCTAAATGTAGCTGTGGCACAAGTAGTAGAGGTCCACCTTCCAGCAAAAATAGTGAAAGGAGAGAATGAGGACCTAAGTACATACCCAGGACTAACACACACATTCCACACATGTACAAACACACATGCATGCATACACACACACACACACACACACACACACACACACACACAAACAGAAATTAAAAACCATATGCTAAAATCGTTGTGATTCAGTGAAGACAATATTAAGAGGAACATTTATAAATATGAATCATAACTCTGTCTTGAAAAACTGTGGATACAATCTAGCACTGATTATAAGTCAAAACTTGTGTTTACTATTAGTTAATGAATTGTTTCCTAGGGGACTTTTGAAAGAGGTACTAATTTCTACGGGATTTAAAAGGGCACCGAACAAGTTTGTAAGTGTTCTCCATCCTTGATTATGAGAAGCCACAACTTACTGCACATATCTATTAAAATTAATTGATATTTTTATATGTAATTCATCATAATACATAATTTTAGTAGAAAAACTGCAATACTACAATAACCATGCAATAAAATAATTACCATAACTTATTTAATAAAGCATCTGAAACATCTATTACTAATCTCATAGAGTTGACAAAAAAATCCTGCTCTTAGTGGTTTTGAAGTTATTTCAAATGAATGTGTTAAAAGTATGTCTTCATTTACTAAAAAATTAAGACTTTTAGAATATAATAAAGCCTATGAAATGAGCAATTGTCTATCATCATAGTTTATGTATACATGCCCATTATTAATTCATCTTTCTATAGTGTCTAGGATTCAATATCACTATTATAAATATATTTATATTTGTTTAATATAGTTTCTCCATAATATGTTTTATCATAAAAATATTATGAATAATGTTATAACAAATAAGGTAACATACTTTTATAACAAATATATTTTTCCTCACTCATCAATATGGTTGATGTATTCTATAAACAAATAATTTTTGAAAATAATTAAATCACTTCTAAAAGATATGACTTTCATAAAACTGGTTAGGTCCTAGATGTATCCAGATAAAAAATTCATAAAAAATATAATATGTCCTACATTCCAATGTTTAAATTTGTATGCATTCTATTTTGTCTTCCCTTTGGGAAAAACTGAGATATATATAGATATAAATAGATATAGATATAGATATAGATATATATACATATATGTATATATATATATATGTATCATCCAATGCACAGTGATTATTCTATATACTTATTGTTTGAGTGGAAGTGTACATTGAAATCCCTCACTGGTATCAGCATTCTATGACTTTAAATCTAACTCTTGGATAAAAGAGAAACAATATGCTACGTGGTTCATCATACTTTAAGAAGCACCCAAGAATTTATGTGCAAGCCTAGACCTTCTAAATTATTGCAAGAAACGGCTCGTCATAAATCCTATAAATGTTTCCTCTGATTTTCAGTCTTTGCTAGTGGCTGCCATAATCCTAACAATTTCTATAAGTTACAGTGGCTTCATTTTTTATTTTCTCTAACCCAAATCTCAAAAGTGTTATGTTGCTGTAGTTTAGCAACAAATGGTACCCCATATCCTCCCTTTACCCATAATCTCTTCATGAGTGGTAATTACTTTGAGAAACATTTAACATAACCCATTATTTTTCTGTCCTTAGGACTGTACAAGGTATCTATCTAAATATCAAATGTATAACTCTTCCAAAAGGATATATAGAAAAAGTACTGCATTTAATCAGAAAATTAATATGACCAAGTTTTCTTTCCTTTCTATTTGAATTAGGAGGGGACATTTTTGTTGGATAATGATAAAATTATGTGGTTAGTTTCAGCAAACATTTTCCTAAATAATTTACAATGATGAGTAATTGTTATGATTTAATTTCATAAAACATGTACATATGTGTGACTGGGAGAATTTGTAGGACTACTTCATAATTTTCTATGATACAATAAAAGAAAATGGAATCATTACTGCAGAGTTAATTGTTGCACAAGGCATGACTAAAGGTCCAAGAGACGAAAGACATAGAAGTTTATAGAAAATCTTTTTATTGTCTGAATATGAAATGAGAAAGGAAAAAAAAATAAAAAAAACTAGATGCTACTGGCAAATCACTGTAGGTTTAGATACTAGGAAGCTGAGATCTGAGAATCCCGGAGTTCTCAGTTTGCAGCCAGCCCCAGTGGATCAGATGATAATGATAAAGTACCAATATTAAGCTAAAAAGCCCAGCAAAAGTACAAGGCCCTGACTTCAAGCCGAAGTAGAAGCACTAACAATTTTTAGTAAGAATTCATTCATAATAATAATGATATAAAACAAATATTATATTATCATTTTATATGATGTATATTATATACATTATATAATGTATATATTATGTAATGATAATATGATGTATGTAAGATATTATGTTTGTATATAATATTGTATATTGCATATACTCTATTATAATATATTATAATATGTACTATAACAGTATATGTTAATATTAGCTATTGTATATCATGTATGATATATAATAGATATCATATGTTATACATTATATTATATGATGTATAGTTATATATAATGTGTTATATATTATATACAATATGTAATGTTATATTATATAATGTGCAATATATAATATACATTATATTATATTATAATATAGTTATGCTATATTATAATTCTATTATTATATATCATATGGTATATTATATCATATTATATATGTGTTGCAATTATTATAACTGTATTATAATAATTATTATTATACTGAAGAAGCTGAGTCCTGGTGACCCGCATATGCAATTGTAGCTATTCAGGAGTCTAAGATTTTAGGATCACTGTTTGAAAACAGCCGAGGCAAGAAAATTTATGAGACTCTTATCTGCAGTTAACTACCAAAAAAACCTCAAGGACAATGTCACTTCCTGAGTCCAACACCCAGTATTGAGACACAAGAGAGAGACAGAGACAGAGACTTAAATAAATACAGAGAGACAGAGAGGAGAAAAAAGTATAGTTTTCTTAAGTGTAGTGACATATGAAAATTACTGACTTGACAACTGTTTGATAGAATCAACTGTTTCTATATTCTATTGTTACCATAACAATAAGACAATAACAGGAAATAACCCATGTACCTAAATGGATAGTTATCTCAATTTCTCTACAGAACATGATTTTTTAAAGCCAGACCAATGATCTAAAAATCACGGCCTTAGTCCACTATGCTTTCAACAACAAGATAAATGATACAACTTTACATATTCATTGAGTAGTTGAAATTAGAATACAATGTGTAGTGGTATTTCAGAATATCTATTAACAATATTCTTTATTCCATTAGAATAGAAAGAGGTAACAAAAATCTCATTACTATTTTAGGCACATTCATATAGTATTCTAGATGGCATAATAACTTAATATGTATATTTCTATACCATTCACTACATAGAAAATAGATCCTCTACAATCTCTCTTTCAAAACTGAATGTTAATTGATAGCCTCATCACACACACTGGAGAAGAAAGCCATTTATACCATGTTAATCTACTTTCCAAAAAGAAGATTTTTACATGATATCTTTGATAGGGGAATTTTCTCAAAGCAATTTGTCAAGTTGAATATGACCCTCCAGCCTAAGTGAAAATATCTAGTTGTTATTCATGAGAAGAAGCATATCAGTTTAACAAGGTTGGCTTATTATAGTAGAATGGCAATTCTAGATTTCATTGTATTACTTTCATATACATGTGTATATTGACATTTTCCCTGAGAATATTTTATTCATGAATGAGCTAAATTTTGAATTAATGAAACTATCTGACAATTAAGTTGCACTACTCATGGTTGCAATGCATACTTAAAGTAATTACTTTTCTAAAGAATAATGCAACAGGCTATATATGCTGTTGGTAGTAAATGGAGTAAATAGGCTTTGTGTAATAATTTTATACTAGAATGCTATTATGACAAATTTTAAGATTCAGATACACTGGTTCTTGCATTTATAAATGTATGTGTACACATGTATATCTATGTTTATAATGTATATGAGTATTTCTAACATTGTTTTGCAGATGATAAAAATAACTTTGGAAGACTTTAAACACTTGTGTAAGATTCCTTTTTTTTCTTTTTCTATTTTTTATTGTGGAAATACATTACAGAGGGGTTACATACATGGGCAAGATAATGAATGCATTTCTTATCAAGCATTGTAGCCTCCTCCTTTGTTTCCCCTACCCATCCCTTCCCATCGTTCCTCCCCACCCTCCAACACAATTCCCCCCATCAACGTTGTAAAGGTCATTTTCGACATAACGACTTGTACATCTCATTGTAGCAATGGGTCCACCTGTATCCCTATTTAAATTATTTGTTTTCCCCCTTCCCTTCCACAAATTATACCGACATCAAATGGAGTGAAAGCAGGGATTATATTGTGGGGGAGGTGACATTGCCCCATTTGTTAGTAAATGGAAAGGCTTGGAAAAAATTATATTAAGTGAAGTAATCCAGGCCCAAAGAAACATAAGTCCCATGGTTTCTCTCATTTGCAATATCTAGTATATGTCTGAGTCAAGCAGAAAAGTTCAGATAAGTTAGGGAAATGAACCCTAAGATATCTATTTAAATGTACTTTTTTTCTTTCATGTGATTATTTGTCTAAGATCCTTAAAGAGAAATATTAAGGTCTATACAAAAGAGGAAAAAATGGGTGGTGCTCTGGTTGCTGATATCTATAATCCTAACTACTTGTGAAATTCAGATATGCGGATTAAGGACCAAGCCATTACAAGTAGCAAAACCCACGAGATTCTTACCTCTAAGCAAGCACTAGAAAGCCAAAAGTTGAGTTGAAGCTCATAGAGTTAATGTCTTTAGCAAAAATGTCTTTTTTCTCAAGTCTTAGGCGAAATGCTCTGGGATAGTGCCTAGGCCCTCAATTTAAGCCCAGAACTGGCACATATATACATATATATGCACACACACACACACACACAAACACACACACACACACGCAGAGGCAGGAAGAAACATCTCACTCTTTAGAGCATTCTGATTCTACCATACCACAAACATTTTTCCATGTCTGCCATTTAAAGAGCTTAAATTATGATCTAACATCCATGATGGTGATACTTAAGAGTACTTTCTATTTCCCTGGCATTGTTCTAAATTATGTTCCATCTATCAATGGACAATCCTAGTAATAACCCTGATACAAAGATTCTGTGATTACTTTCAGTAAAAACTAAGAAAAATATAAATGACTAAATTTAGAAAATTACTGAAGTTATCACAGCAGATAACTGGTTTCAGAATGCAGTTTTAGAGAATTACTCGATTTTATCCAAGTGTCTTACTTGTATGATCTAGATCGTATCAATATTGTCCTTCAGAATGTCCTAGATTAAGTTGGTGACTTAAGATTCCTCTTAACCAACTACCTGGCACTGCCCAGTTGATAACTTGGACTTCCTCATGTTAAACCATTCAAAGTTGCAATAATTTCATATATGTGGCCCTTTATTTCATAGGCCAAGTTTCCATGGTCCAATGATCAAAGGAAGTAGCATTGTTCATGGTTAATCATAGATAATTCCAGTAATAATATTTTTATTTCCTGTGTTGCCTCTTTAAGCTCTGCTCTTATACTATTTCCAAAGTTACGAGTGCTTCACAGGGGGACACAAATACTATTCAACCAGAAATCAAACCTTTCTCTGTGAAATGTGAACACCTCCTACCTCTACAGCTGGTGAAGAACAAAGTTATGATACTGGTTTTGGTTATCCTGGATACTGAAAAAAATTGGACCATTGCTACATAAAAGTGACAATGAATATCGAGTATGGTATTGCTTAATACCACAGTGTCTTGTAATTAGAGGCAGTGGAAAAATTATGACTACATAATCAAAGACATGACAAGATAATTATGGGCACTACTATAAACCCGGATTGAAGATCATCTCCAAAATAAAGAAAACGTGACTAGCTTTCACATTTCGGATTTTAAAAGTGAATAGAAGGCTGATGCATTAAAACATGGTCTCCAGGTTTTGATGCTATTGCCAGTTGTAAAGATCTTAGAGAAATGGGACCTACTGGGAAGTTCTCAGTCATGGGGATTTTGTCTTGTCCATTCCTTGCTCTCTTTTGCTTCTTAATATTCAGAGAAGTGTGCTTGCTCTGTCATGTACTGCTTTCACAATGTACAAGAAATGTTACAAGTTAGCCAAAACTCTGTGGTAAAAAACCTTTTCATCTTAATTTAATCATATTAGTTAGGAAATTTTATTACATTAGTAGAAAAAATCTAGTACAACATCAGAAGTTCTTGTGAGGACAAGGTGCATATGAAATGATTAGAAGAATAAGGAAGTAATTCTAAATAGTAATTAAAGCCAGGTGGCTAGTTGTGAGTTTTGATGAATACATATCTGGAAATGTTATAGTGATTTTTCTTAATATATTTAGATTATGTACATATTTATGAGAGAGAAAATCTGATATTTTATTTTATTTCCATTCTTAAGACTTTATAACCAAAAATGGTATTAGAATAGATTATTTTGTTCCATGTGATTTCAGTTATGGAACTATCAAGAAATATGACTTTCATAAAAGACATGAAGAAAAGAATTAAGAAGTTTGCAGTTATAGGTATGACAGGCATATGTTGGGTGGAAGTAAGACTTTCCTATTATCTTTATTTGGATAATATGGTGGGAAGTCTTAATTTTCAAATTTCTTGGATTGAGGAAAACCTAGGAGATTGATAAATAATTCTGGGTGGTTTGGGGTAGACACGTTCAGAGACAATTACATGACAAAGGCTCTCACCTAAGGACTGCTTTGATGGTTTTGTAGCCTGATGAAACTGTTGGGAAGCCGTGCTGAGTTGGATGTTGGACCATTAGAAGTGGCTCACTATTGCATGTTCTCAGGGCGATGTACATCTTGCCCTGGCTCCATCTTATGTTCTTTTTCTGTGCTTCCAGGCCTACATCATGAAAGCTGCTCTCTTCTTTCTCATTCTTCCTTCAATGATGAACTGAAGCTTGTGAAAACATGAGAAAAATAAATCTACCTGAATTAATTTGATTATGTCCAAAACAAGCAGGCAGGGCGCTAAAACAGATCACATTGATATGTATGGGTGATATATGTATAGGTGTCAAGTTGGTAAGAAAAGAACAGTGGCATGAGTTTTATGTGTCCATGTGCATAAGCAATATTACCTTTCTGTTCAATTAAGCACTACTAATCTTGGTGCTGATGTGAAGGCATTTTTTTAAAGATGTGGATAACACATACAATCAATTGACTTTAAGTAAAGTAGATTACCATCCTTAAACCTGACCTCATCCATTTAGTTGATAGGTCTTAATTATAAAACTGAAATTTCCCTAGGGAATTATGGTCAAGAATGAAACATCAGTGCCTGGCCAGCAATTTCTGCCTTGAAACAGCTTGCACTACAGATTGAAGACTGGCCAAACTGCACAATTTACACCAGCTGATTATGTATATTCATATATATGCCTGTATGAACTAAAAAAAATTAGATACACACTCACACACTAGTCATAGAATTAGTCCTCTTTTCTATATGTTCTACATCTATGGATTCAACTGAGAGCAGATAGAATATCATTATAAAATAAATTATTTCTTTACTAAGCATGATTATTATCAATAATCTCTAAGTAATAGAGAATAACAATGAATACAATTTGCACTTTATTAGATATTATAAATAACACGGAGATTATTTACAGTATGCAGGGCTGTGTTCACAAGTAATAAGTGAATACATCACTGTGTTGTATAATGCAATGGATTTTAATATCCAGAGGGTTTCCTGGAACCAATGTCCCCTGGATATCAAGGACCATCTATGTATAGATAATCTCCTACTAGCTGTTGTCAGCTAGAGAACCTTAACTGATACATACTTGAAGAAACAATGATAAACATAATATCCATCCATTAACTGAGATTTGTAGCCTAAAATGGGCAAGGAAATGTGATATGAATTTCTTAACTTCCGTTTATCCACCCCTGGTCTCTGCAGGATACAATCATGCTTCACATGGTTTTGCTCAGTGGGTAACATCTCTCTCCTGAATCAAAGTATTGCTATATTCATTCTAACTTCCTCTATGTGCTATTTGTAGAAAAGACTGACATGTAGAATTTGGGATCAAAAACCATTATCTCACTAGGAAAAAAAATGTTCATCGTAAGGATCTCTTCAGAGACTCCATCTTAGATCTGCTCTCTCTGCGTGTGTCCCTCTTCTGGTTATTCTAAATGAACTGTTCTGTATGGTGCATCTCTCCTATAGTTCTTACGTGATGACTTATTTTCCACTGATTCAGTTAGTCCAAGTTTTTTTTAATTTATTTTTAATTTTTTGTGAACATACTGTACAGAAGTGTTACAATTACATGGGCAAGATATTGAGTACATTTCTTATCAAGCATTGCAGCCTCCTCCTTTGTTTACCCTTCACATCCCTTCCAAACCTCCCCCATTCCCCGCTCCTCTACCCAATTCCCCCCTCCCATCCCCACCAAAGTTGTAAAGTTCGTTTTCAACATGACAACTTGTACTTCGAATTGTTGCAATGGGTCCACCTGTATCCTTGACGACTTGTTTTTCCCCATCTCTTCCAAAAATTAAAACGACATCAAATATATTGAAAGCAGGGGTTATACTGTGCGGGAGGGACATACAAAGCAACAAAGAAATAATCTTATTAATGAGTTAGAAACAAATGCATGAAAGAAAAAAAACATTTAAATACATATCTAAGGGTTCATTTTCCTAACATCACATTATGTGACCTTTTCCGCTTTAATCATACAAATACTAGATATTGCAAATAAGGGAAACCATGGGACCTATGTTTCTTTGGGCTTGGCTTACTTCACTTAATATAATTTTTTCCAAGTCTTTCCATTGCCTAACAAATGGGGCAATGTCATTCTTTCTGATGGAGGCATAGAATTCCATTGTGTATATATACACCACATTTTCTTGGTCCATTCATCTATTGAGGGGCCTCTGGGTTGGATCCATATCTAGGCTATGGTAAATAATGCTGCAATAAACATAGTTGTGCTGGTAGCTTTTGTGAGGTCTTGTTTGAAAAAATTTGGGTAAATGCCCAGAAGTGGTATTGCTGGGTCATAGGGGAGCTCTATGTGAAGTCTTTTGAGGAACCTCCATACTGCTTTCCAAAGTGGTTGAACAAAATTACACTCCCACCAACAATAAAATAAGGTTCCCTTCTGTCCACATCCCCTCCAGCATCTGTTGTTGTTAGAATTCTTGATTACAGCCATTCTAACTGTGGTGAGGTGTTATCTCAATGTTGTTTTGACTTGCATTTCTTTTATGGCTAGGGAGGTTGAGCATTTCTTCATGAGTCTATTGGCCATCCTTCTTTCCTCTTCAGAGAAGTTTCTCTTCAAGTCTTTAGCCCACTTATTTATTGGTCAGTTGTTTTGTGAGGATTTGTTGATGGGGGATTCAACTTTTTGAGTTCCAAGTATATTTTCAATATGAGACCCTTGTCCATTGTATGGCTGGTGAAGATCTTCTCCCAATCTGTGGGCTTTCTATTGATCTTGCTAGCTATATTCTTTGCCATGCAGAAGCTCTGCAACTTCATGCAATCCCATTTGTCCAACCTTTCTTTGATTGGTTTTGTTTCCGTCTCTCTATTCAGAAAATTTCGGCCTGAGTCAAGGAGACCTAGGGTTTCTCCTATTCCATCCTGTAATGTTTTCAGAATGTCTGCTTTGACTGCAAGTTCTTTGATCCATTTGGAGTTGATTCTGGTGCAGGGTGATATATAAGGATCTAGCTTTAGTTTTCTACAAGTAGTTAAGCAATTTTGCTTTTTTAACTGAAGAGGCTGTCTTTCTTCCATTCTACTATTTTAGCTCCCTTATCGAAGATTAGTTGACATTAGGTCTGTAGGTTCATTTCTGGGTTTTCAATTCTATTCCATTGGTCCTGAGGTCTGTTCTTATGCGAGTAACAAGCAAATTCCAAACTCATTCTTCAAGGAAATGGAAGAGGCAATCCAAAAATTCATATGGAACAATAAAAGACCCCGAATAACAAAAACGCTCCTCAACAGAAAGAACACTGCTGGTGGAATATCAATACCAAATTTGAAACTCTACTATAAAGACTTAGTCCACGTTTTGAATTGTTGACCCAACTAAGCCTTTTATTTTAAGTAATAGCATCTTCCTTCAATTGCTTACAGAATACTAGTTTCTTATAGAATACTAATTGCTGTATCATTCTATATCAAAGCTAAGTGTATTTTATGCTATTTTTCTTAGTGAGTGAGCCATGTAATCATGTCTAGGAATTTTTAAAACATGACACTCTCCTTACTTATTTAAGTATTGACTTTCCAATAAATCAAAAGCTTGCTCTTACAAGCTGTAATTCAGTTTTCTTTTCTTATTTATTGTGAGAATACCGTACAGAGGAGATACAATTACATGGGCAAGATAATGAGTACATTTCATATCAAGCATTGTTGCCTCCTCTTTGTTTCCCCTTCCCATACTCCCCTCCCACCTCCACCTGATCCTCCCCTCATCCTCCATCAAAGTTGTAAAGGTCGTTTTTTCACATAACGACGTGTATATCTAATTTTTGTAATGGGTCTACCTATATCCCTAGTTAAGCGATTTGTTTTTTTCTTTTCCCTCCACAAATTATACCAACATCAAATACAGTGAAAGCATGGATTATAACGGGGGGAGTGATATACAAAGTAACATAGAAATCATCTTATAAATATGTTAGAAACAATTGCATGAAAGGAAAAAAAAACAAAAAATCATTTGAATCTTATCTTGGGGTTCATTTCCCTAACATCAACTTATCTGACCTTTTCTGCTTGACTCAGACATATACTAGTTATTGCAAATAAGGGAAACCATGGGACCTATGTTTCTTTGGCCCTGGCTTACTTCACTTAATATAATTTTTTCCAAGTCTTTCCATTTCCGAAGAAATTAGGAGAACATCTTCACTAGCCATACAACAGACAAGGGTCTCAGATCTAAAATATACCTGGAACTTAAAAAATTAACTCTCCCCAAAACAAATCTTCAAAGAAACAACTGCCCAATAAAAAAGTGGTCTAAAGAGTTAAAGAGAAACTTCTCTGAAGAAGAAAGACAGGTAGCCAATAGACACATGAAGAAATGTTCAACCTCTCTAGACATAAAAGAAATGCAAATCAAAACAACTTTGAGATTCCACCTCATTCCATGTAGGATGGCGATAATCAAGAACTCTAATAACAACAGATGCTGGAGGGGATGTGGACAGAAGGGAACCTTACTGCATTGTTGGTGGTCGTGTAAACTTGTTCAACCACTTCGGAAAGCAGTATGGGGGTTCCTCAATAGACTCCACATAGAGCTCCCCTATGACCCAGCAATCCCACTTTTGGGCATTTACCCAAATGATCACAAATAAGACCACACTAAAGTTACCAGCATGACTATGTTTATTGCAGCTTTATTTACCATAGCTAAGATATGGAACCAACCCCGATGCCCTTCAGTGGATGAATGGATCAAGAAAATGTGGTTTATATTCATAATGGAATTCAATTTTCTTTTCTCTCTTATACTTGCAATGTCAATGTCCTTATTTTCATGTTGTAACAGTGCTA
The DNA here is from genome assembly GCF_024711535.1 of Dipodomys merriami. NCBI lineage: Eukaryota > Metazoa > Chordata > Mammalia > Rodentia > Heteromyidae > Dipodomys > Dipodomys merriami. Next base: position 151,076 of record NW_027206169.1, on the reverse strand, counting down.
TTTCTTCAAATATTTCAGTTTATATAGTAGTCATGTTATTTAAAGCATACATTAAAAGTGCTTCCCATATAAGAGACACTATGAATTAATTTATTTGAGTAACTACTACAAAGAGAAATTATTTAAAAAAGCAAGCTGAGCTATGAAGCATTACATGAAAAAATATCTAATTAATCAGTTTGAAGCATAGCCCATTGGAACTACAGTCAGTAAATATTTAAGACAATTATCATTAAAATAGAAAAATTTTCTACTACTTCAAAAATATTGTATAAATAGAGCTTTTGTTGGTAGTAAATTAAATCTATATAGGTAGACTAATTAAGGATATCAGAACATAATATGCTGATAACAATGTGGAAGACTAGGACAGACATGTACTGAGTTGCCAGAAGAAAATTACGTAAAATTCAAATGACTAATTAGATTTTCCTGTCCCACAGAAAAAAATAGAGCTAGAACAAACATCAGTCAACTATAGAGACATTTTTTAAGAACATTCCAAAAAATAAAACAAAAATAGGTTTTTAGCTTTATTATTCTTCTCTTAACTAAGAACAAATTGTCCCTGAGAGAAATGTATTGACTAAACATGCTCTACCCTTTCATAAATTAATACTCCTAGGATATCAGTTTGTCAGAATGAGAAAATAAACATGCATGTATGTGTAAAGGATTATTAAGGATAATGACCATGATGGAATCATAATTACACTTACAAGGAGACTTCACCTAATCCTTCCTCTTGGAAAAACAAAGGTGTTCTAATGATAATAAAATTTATCTACTTAATTTGAAAAGGAGACATGGATGATGGTGAACAGAAGGTTGACATGTAAAGAACTTAGAAAGATGCCACATTTACAAATACTCAAATTCAGTGTTTCACAAGAGACTCTAAGGACAATGTTCTTATTTTTAACACACAACAGCATGCCAAATGTCATAGAAGTGATGTCTGTACTTAATAAATCTTCCATTGCATATACACATCCTTCTAATAATAGATGCAGTTCTGAAAATTAGCATTCTAAAGACTTGCTGGGTAACAGTTTGCATGATGGACTTATTGATAGTAATAACTGGATCGGTGCCAATTCATTACCGGATTATATTTAATTCAGTATAATAATATTAAATTGTACGTGTGTAGAAATGATTTGCTATAAAAAGAAAAAGAATTGTGATTAAACATGTAAAGCTTTGAGGTAAGGTTAACGAGTTTAATCCTTATGTTTATTTTCAGTCCAAATATCGCAAGACCTAAGAACATCATGGTTAAAGCCACCTATATTTGTCACCCTCCTAAGGTCACAATTTTGAGAGAGATATACAGACCCGGACACAAAGAGACTCAGGACACTTAGAAAGGTACAGCAAATCAGGTCCAGTTGCAATATGCTTTTACGGTTAAGAGTGCCAATTTGAAGCCTGAACTTTTGTTTTTATTTTTTATTTATTTTATTTTATTTTATCTTTTTATTGTGAAAATAATGTACAGAGGGTTTACAATTACATGGTCAAAATAATGAGTATATTTCTTATCAATTATTGTAGCCTCCTCCTTTGGTTCACTTTCCCATCCCTTCCCATCCTCCCCCCGACCCCCCCCCGTCCAATCCTCCCCACTACCCGTTAATCGCACCAAAGTTGTAAAGTTCATTTTTTGATATAATGACCTGTACATCGCATTGTTGCATTGAGTACACCTGTATCCCTATTTAAATGATTTGTTTTTCCCCTTCCCCTTCGCAAATCATACCGAAATCAAGTACAGGGAAAACAGGGGTTATACTGTGGGGGAGGAACATGCAAAGCAACAAAGAAATAATCTTGTAAATGTGTTAGAAACAACCGCATGAAAGAAAAAAAAAACATTTGAATACATATCTGTGGGCTCATTTCCCTAACATCACCTTATCTGAACTTTTCTGCTTGACTGAGACATACACTAGATATTGGAAATAATGGAAACCATCGGACCTATGTTTCTTTGGGCCTGGCTTACTTCACTTAATATAATTTTTTCCAAGTCTTTCCATTTCCTAACAAATGAGGCAATGTCATTCTTTCTGATGGAGGCATAGAATTCCTTTGTGTATATATAGCACATTTTCTTGATCCATTCATTTACTGAGGGGCATCTGGGTTGGTTCCATATCTTATCTATAGTAAATAGTGCTGCAGTAAACATAGTCGTTCTGGTAGCTTTAGTGTGGTCTTGTTTGTAAACATTTGGGTTAATGGTCAAAAGTGGGATTGCTGGATCATAGGGGAGCTCTATGTGAAGTCTTTTGAGGAACCTCCATACTACTTTCCAAAGTGGTTGAACAAGTTTACATTCCCACCTACAATCCAGGAAGATTCCCTTCTGTCCACATCCCCTCCAGCTTCTGTTGTTTTTAGAGTTCTTGATGTTAGCCATTCTAGCTGGAGTGAGGTGGTATCTCAATGTCCTTATGAATTGCATTTCTTTTATGGCTAGGGAGGTTGAGCATTCTTCATGTGTATATTGGCCATCCTTCTTTCCTCTTCAGAGAAGTTTCTCTTTAAGTCTTTTGTGTGTGTGTGTGTCTTTTTTTGTGTTTGTGTATATACTGTACAGAGGGGTTACAATTACATGGGCAGGATAATGCGTACATTTCTTACCAAGCATTGCAAACTCCTCCTTTGTTGACCCTTCACATCCCTTCCCAGCCTCCTCCCTCCCCCACCCAGTCCCAATCCTTCTCCCCCCCTCCCTCACCCACCCCGCACCAACGTTGTAAAGCTCATTTTGGACATGACAACTTATACTTCTCATTCTTGCAACAGGTCCACCTGTATTGTTAAACGACTTCTTATTCCCCATCTCCTCCACAAGTTATACTGACATCAAATATAATGAAAGCAGGGGTTATACTGTGGGGGAGGGACCAACAAAGCAAAAAAGAAATAATCTTATAAATGCGTTAGAAACACATGCATAAAAGAAAAAAACATTAAAATTCATATCTAAGGGTTCATTTTCTTAACATCACATTATCTGATCTTTTCCGCTTGACTCATACATATACTAGATATTGCAAATAAAGGAAACCATGGGGCCTATGTTTCTTTGGGCCTGGCTTACTTCGTTTAATATAATTTTTCCAAGGCTTTCCATTTCCTAACAAATGGGGCAATGTCATTCTTACTAATGGAGGCATAGAATTCCATTGTGTATATATACCACATTTTCTTGATCCATTCATCTACTCTGGGGCATCTGGGTGAAAGACTTAAAGAGAAACTTCTCTGAAGAAGAAAGAAGGATGGCCAATAGACACATGAAGAAATGCTCAACTTCCCTAGCCATAAAATAAATGCAAATCAAAACAACATTGTGATACCACCTCACTGCAATTAGAATGGCAAAAATCAAGAACTCTAACAACAACAGATGCTGGAGGGGATGTGGACAGAATGGAACCTTACTTCATTGTTGGTGGGAATGTAAACTTTTTCAACCACTTTGGAAAGCACTATGGAGGTCTCTTTTAGTCTTTAGCCCACTTATTTATTGCCTTTTCTGTATGCCAACAATGAGAAAAGTGTGGCTGAAATTAGGAAAGCAAGTCCATTCATAATAGCCCCACAAAAACCTAGGAATTTACTCATCCCAAAAATGAAGGTCCTCTATTATAAAAACTTTAAAAACTTGAAAAATGAAATCAATCTGAACTTAGAATGTGGCAAAAACTCCCATGCTTCTGGATTGGAAAGACCAACATCATGAAAATGGCAATGCTTCCCAAGGCTATCTACAAATTCAATGCGATACCTATCAAATTCCAATCTCATTCTTCAAGGAAATAATAGAGGCAATTCAAAAATTCATATGGAACAATTAAAGACCCCAAATAGCAAAAATGATCCTCAACAGGAAGAACACTGCTGGAGGACTATTTATACCAAATTTCAAACTCTACTACAAAGCCATAGTAAATCAAAACAGCTTGGTACTGGCACAAGAACAGACCTCAGGACCAATGGAATAGAATTGAAAACACAGAAATGAACCTACAGACCTATAGCCATCTAATCTTCGATAAGGAAGCTAAAAACATAGAATGGAAGAAAGACAGCCTCTTCAGTAAATGGTGCTGGCAAAATTGGCTAACTACTTGCAGAAAACTAAAACTAGATCCTTATATATCACCCTGCACCAGAACCAACTCCAAATGGACCAAAGACCTCGGAGCCAAAGCCGACATTCTGAAAACATTACAGGATGGATTAGGAGAAACCATAGGTCTCCTTGGCACAGGCTGAAATTTTCTTAATAGAGACCAGGAAACACAACAAATGTGTTGTTGGACAAATGGGATTGCATGAAGTTGCAGAGCTTCTGCACGGCAAAGGACATAGCTAGCAAGATCAATAGAAAGCCCACGGAATGGTAGAAGATCTTTACTAGCCATACAATGGACAAGGGTTTGATATCTAAAATATACCTGGAACTCAATAAATTTAATCCCCCAACAACAAATCTTCAATGATCATTTGTTTTTAATTTGGCAGTTTGTGAACTGACCAGGCTGCATTTTATACGAACTATTATTTCTTTTTAAGAATTTGAGGATCAAATTTAGCCCAGGGTAACAGAATGCAGCCCAGAATACTGCCTTACCTAGAGGAATGACTGAAGGAAATCTGCCATCAGCAAATTCCCCACACATTCCCAAACAGTGGGAAGAGTCTAGAAATGTATTTCAAACACACTACATTTGCTCCAGTGGATAGATTACAAAACTGGAGATCACTTCGTTTTACCATTTTTTCCTTAACAAATGCTTTAGTTTTCTTATCATTTAACTTCTGTTAAAAACTCTACATGAACTGAATACCAGATACTCACTAGGCTGAAGTCTGTGGATCATAGTTAGAAGCCAGCCTAGGCAAGAAATAAATCACATACACACAAAACAAAACAAAACAAAACAAAACAAATAAACCCGGAACTGGAGCTGCGGTTCAAGTGCTAGAGCATTGGCCTTGAGCAAAAATATTTTGGTAGGTGTTGGGAATGTGGCTTAGTGGTAGAATGCTTGCCTACCATGCATGAAGACCTGGTTTCGATTCCTCAGTACAACATAAACAGAAAAGGCTGCAGGTGATGCTCTGACTCAAGTGCTAGAGGGCTAGCCTTGAGAAAAAGAAGCTAAGGGATTGTGCCCAAGCCCTGAGTTCAAGTCCCAACCTGTCAAAAAAATGCTTTCAGACAGCACCTAGTCTCTGAGTTCAAGCCCAAAGACCAGCATGAAAAAAAGACAAAAACGTCATTTCTACATAAACAAGATATCTATGTCCTAGGGTGCAAAATATTATTGCAGCAGCTCACAACTATCTAACATTATTATTAACAGGTTTTGTGAATTATTTTTCCTTCTTTAATAGAGTCAGGCTTCCAGTCGTTTTCCCTCTCTCCATTGTCAAGAAATCGGGGAAAGGTTGAGCTACAGAGACTAAATTTTAGACAATTGTATATGAAAGTTGAGGACTCTTTTTCTTCTACACAATCACACCTTTCAGGGAAAATGTGGTAGAATTGGAAAAAAAAATAATAACAACCAAATGAAAAGCTAAGTTCTTACATTCTCTTACTTCAGATCAATCATAATGTAGATTTTCTACACTGAGAAAGGTATGAAAAAAGAGGCAATCATCTCTGTGACATCACTTAAACCAGCATTGTCATTTCTAAGAGAAATAGTCCATCTATTCTCCATTGCAAGCACTATAGAAGAAATAGAGATTTTTTACACAGAGATGGAGGGCAAACCATAAGGATAGGGAACAACAGAGCTCATAGAACATGTTTACATAACATGGTTCTCATTGTGAGTACTTTAGCATCTGAATTGTATATAACTACATCTTTAAGAAATTAAGTCATGGTTACACTTATTTTAAATGATTGTTGGTAAAATATTTGATCACTAATTTTCCAGTTGATCAACTGGCCAAATTTTAACTGCATCAATTATAGGTAAAAGTTGCAGCAGAGCAAACAAAATATTGCTATTATTTCATCATTTGAGCATAGCTTGTTCTTCATATTAACCAATGGTGATCAAGTACACAATTTTTCAATAAAATAAAATTTATTCTTAACCACACCCCCTCCTAACTACATCAAGCATAGGCTGCTACTCTATAACGACACAAAAATATGGCATACACCACCCAAATTAATGAACCTATTCTGTAACAAAACAAAACTTTTTTCTTTTTTTATTGTGAAAATACTGTACAGAGGGGTTACAATTACCTGGGCAAGACAATGAGTACATTATTTATCAAGCATTGGAGGCTCCTCCTTTGTTTCCCCTTCCCATCCTGTCCCATCCTCCCCCTGCCCCCCAAACCTCCCCACTCCTCCCACCCCCTCCCACCAGAGTTGTAAAGTTCGCTTTCGACAAATCTCATTGTTGCAATGGGTCCACCTGTATCCCTATTTAAAGGATTTGACAAAACAGAATTTTTAATTTGCATTCTATATTCCAATAGTTCAGGATAATTATGAGAGGAGAAGACAGAGATTTCTTTTTCACATTACAAGCTGTAGCCTTTGAGATTTGGGGATATTTAAAAATACTGAAACCTTGGAAGAATCTTTTAATATTTTTAGTACTATTTTGAAGTTTTCTCCAGGCACCAGTACCAAAAGATAAAGAATAAAATCTTAGTTCAATAAAAGGCACATCACAAATCTTTGTAAAACCCATGAAAAATACATTTCAAAAGAAAGAGAAGCTCCAGTCATCCCATAAGTATATACTAGAGGCTTCTGTTGTTTTTGTGGTTTCCTCAAGTGAGAAAGTTAAGAGAAATATAGGAATTGAAGTTATGAAAGCAGCTCAAAATATAATTCGGATGACTTCATGAAGGAAAATGGCATCAGAATCATATAGTTCATCCAATACAGTTGCACTACAGATATCAGATAATAGAAATACAACATTTAAATAATAACAGATATTTTCTCTTTTTTATCTTGCTTTCTTCCTAATAAGGAATTAGTATAGATTTTTGTAATTTTTACCCACACAAATTAAATTATTCAATGAAAAACTTAGCTTAAATAACTCCAAGTGTTCACACAATACATAAATTAGTGTTTAGTAGGTGATATCATCCAACACAAAGACAATTTTATAATAAATTACTGAATACCTCCTGTCACTTTTTGCACAGTTATATAAAAAACATACCTGCAACACAGCATCCTGAAGTCAGCTGTTTATGTTGGGATTACAGGGCTGCATGTGGTTGAGTATCAGCACAGCTGCCCAATTTGTAACAGAGAGTAATCTACCATATGTGTCTAGTCAGAAACATATCAAAATTCAACAACTGAAGTAAAATTACTCCTCAAGGTGTGCCCCTTTCAAACTTTTGTAAACTTCAACAATACAATGTGCACCATCATAAGACAGGAAGCACGTATATTTAATTGTATACAATGTGTATCAGTATTATTTATAAACATATAGTTCAAATGTGTTTCTATCAATACAAAATAGATAAAATTCACACAAATATATATGTTAATAATATATTCATTTATATTATATACAACTGTGTGTATATTATATATTTATATACTGGTAAACTTTATTATCAAGTAAATTGCAAGACTCTAGGTATTCACATACAAACAAGAAGTGGAAACATGGGTTATTGTTTTTGTTGTTGTTGGTTGCGATTGTTTTTCTTTTTATTGGGGCCAATGGGAGGGTGCAGAAATCGGGAAAAGAAACGTGAACAAATGCAACCACTCTTCAGTATACACTATGTGGAAAATACATTATGTAAATTCTCTGCAGGGATAGGAGGGAGAAACTTAGAAAATCAAAGGAAGGGGTGACATTTCCAAAAAAGTAATGTACTCATTACCTCACTAATAATGGCAATGAAATTATATTTTAAAATACCTAACTTAAAAGCACACAAATTATCAGAGACCTCGAAAGAGAATGTCTTCAAATTACATAATCACACAAGAAAAATATGTTTCCAAGAAGTACAGAGCATACTCTTCATGAAAATTTTTTCATAAGAATATTTTCTATTTTGCATTTGGGTGGTGTATTCAACGAACTTGTTGAATCTGCATTGACATATCATTGTTAATCAAAATCTATAGTTTAAATTAGGATTCACTCTACGTGTTGTACATTCCATTGGTTTTTAAATTTAATTTTACTTGATTCTTTATTTTGCCTAATCAAGACATGAACACACCAAGATATTAATACTGAGAGATGGAATGTATGTGTCTACAATCCCACTCAATACCTCTCTAAAACTACACTGAAACCAGTATAATTTGTGATTTCATAAGTAAATAAGCAGATCACTGAGGCTGCCAGCAAATCAAGATATCTTGGAATATTATGGGGTTATTATACCCAATCTATGAGTCTATGAACACATGCTGAGATAATGATACACCTAAGGCATTGATTACATAGAATCAGTTCTAGGCAAAACTAATGTCAGTGATAGTTTAGTTTTCCTTCGTTCTTTCTTTCTTGGTGGCTAAGGGCTTCCCTGAACTCTGCTCTCATTTAGAAATAATCCAGACCATTTTATAGTTTATAATAATATTTATTAATCAGAACCAACATCATAATGACATCAGCAAAATGAGTCTGAAAAATAATGTGTTAATATGTATTAATGTCTTGCAGTTTTGTTCTTCTATATAATATAGCTTGCTTTTGAGATGATTTTCTATATTTCAATTTTAAGTGTACAGAATGAATATGGCAGCAGCAATTTCATGCGAAGCTTAAATGAATGAGTTTCTCAGTAATCTAAGCCTCTTAGCACTTCTTCTAATCGTATACTTTGGAAAGGACTAAGAAATACACTTCCATTTTTGGGAAGCTAAAATGTTGACCTTTTAGTTACATCTAAAACTTTGAGACAACACCAGGTATGTATTCTGAGTTGTATCAGTATTCACCAGTGATTCAAACATCTAAAACAATACAATTAAGAGTTCTCTTTCTGAGCTATTTATACGAGGTAGAAGAATCTTTGAAATGTATATGTTGGTTTGTGTATAAGTATACATTCATGAATTCATATATTATCTATAAGTTCTACAATGAAAATTCATAGCACACTAAAATGATACAATTGAGGTATAAATATGTATTATATATTTCACATATATCCTAATTTATCCTTGGGATAGTAATAAAACAACTAAACTCTAGTAAACAAAGTAAATATATTGATTAATGTTAGATTTTTCTCCTTTTCATTAACCTGGTCTTGAGTTTGTTTCTACTTTTTTAATTATGGAAATGGTTAATTTTCTTTCCAAGTCTTCAATTATTTAGTTTAAATCACGTACTTTTATTTTGAAATCAAACAGATGTCATTATTTTAGATGTCATCATGGTTATTTCTCTTTTTTAACATTTTCTTTAACTCCACTGTACAATTCAAAGATTTAGAGATGTCTAGTGCTTCTTCTGCTGGTTCATGAGTCAAAACACACCCATGACAGTGTTTCTGACCCTGGTCTCCGTGATGATTTCATTAGAGATCAGTGCACTAGGCCTCTCCAGCTCTGTTTTCTGCACTGGCTTCCTGACAAAGCAACTGCTCATTGGCGATCTTCTATCCCCAAGTTTCTGATTTGTGCCTCAATTTCAAATGGATCCTTTTCAAATAACAGGAAGATAATGATGGCTCTTGCATCACACAAATGCCGTAGAAGGAACATCTAGGTCCTGACACTGTAAGTATTCTGTGATTCCTGTTACAAGTGTCATTCTTTTCTCAGGGCTTCTTGCTTCTTTGGCTATAGGAATAGCTTCAGTGTTCTCTCTCTCTCTCTCTCTCTCTCTCTCTCTCTCTCTCTCTCTCTCTCTCTCTCTCTCTCTCTCTCTCTCTCTCTCTGTATCTTTTTTCTCTGTATATCTCCCTCCCTCCCTCTCTCCCTCCCTCACTCACTCCCTCCCTCCCTCCCTCCCTCCTTCCTTCCTTCCTTCCTTCCTTCCTTCCTTCCTTCCTTCCTTCCTTCCTTCCTTCCTTCCTTCTTTCCTTCCTTCCTTCCTTCCTTCCTCGCCTTTTTTTCTTCTTTCTTCCCTTGCCTGTATCTGTATCTGGGCTTAAACTCAGGGCCTGTGCTCACACATGGCCTTCCTTGCTTATGGATGATGTTCTACCAATTTATTCCCCTTTTTAATTATTTCTAAATGAAGTATTATAGACTTTACTGTGTGGCTCGTTTTATTTTTTTAATATTATTTTATTTCATTTGAAAACATACTGTACAGAGGGGCTACAATTACATGGGCAGGATAATGCATACATTTCTTACCAAGCATTGCAGCCTCCTCCTTTGTTTACCCTTCACCTCCCTTCCCAGCCTCCCCCCTCCCCCCACCCAATTATACCCCCCTCCCCCCCACACACCGACATTGTAAAGCTGGTTTTGACATGACATTTTGTACTTCTCATTGTTGCAACAGGTCCACCTGAATCCTTAAACGACTTGTTTGTCCCCATCTCCTCCACATGTTATACTGACATCAAATATAGTGAAAGCGGGGGTTACACTGTGGGGGAGGGACATACAAAGCAGCAAAGAAATAATCTTATAAATGCATTAGAAACATATGCATGAAAAAAAAACGAAAACATTAAAATACATATTTAAGGGTTCATTTTCCTAACATCACATTATCCGACCTTTTCTGCTTGACTCATACCTATACTAGATATTGCAAATAAGGGAAACCATGGGACCTATGCTTCTTTGGGCCTGGCTTACTTCACTTAATATAATTTTTTCCAACACTTTCCATTTCCTAACAAATGGGGCAATGTCATTCTTTCTGATGGAGGCATAGAATTCCATTGTGTATATATACCACATTTTCTTGATCCATTCATCTACTGAGGGGCATCTGGGTTGGTTCCATATCTTAGCTATAGTAAATAATGCTGCAATAAACATAGTTGTGCTGGTAGTTTTAGTGTGGTCTTGTTTGTAAACATTTGGGTAAATGCCCAAAAGTGGGATTGCTGGATCATAGGGGAGATCTATGTGAAGTCTTTTGAGGAACCTCCATACTGCTTTCCAAAGTGGTTAAACAAGTTTACATTCCCACCAACAATGAAGTAAGGTTCCTTTCTGTCCACATCCCTTCCAGCATCTGTTGTTGTTAGAGTTCTTGATTTTTGCTGTTCTAACTGGAGTGAGGTGATATCTCAATGTTGTTTTGATTTGCATTTCTTTTATGGCTAGGGATGTTGAACATTTCTTCATGTGTCTATTGGCCATCCTTCTTTCTTCTTCAGAGAAGCTTCTCTTTAAGTCTTTCGCCCACTTATTTATTGGGCAGTTGTTTCTTTGAGGATTTGTTGTTGGGTGGTTTAATTTTTTGAGTTCCAAGTATATTTTAGATATGAGACCCTTGTCCGTTGTATGGCTAGTAAAGATCTTCTCCCAATCAGTGGGCTTTCTATTGATCTTGCTAGCTATGTCATTTGCCCTGCAGAAGCTCTGCAATCTTATGCAATCCCATTTGTCCAACCTTTCTTTGATTTGTTGTGCTTCCGGGTCTCTATTCAGAAAATTTCGGCCTGAGCCAAGGAGACCTAAGGTTTCTCCTATTCCATCCTGTAATGTTTTCAGAGTGTCTGCTTTGACTTCAAGGTCTTTGATCCATTTGGAGTTGATTCTGGTGCAGGGTGATATATAAGGATCTAGCTTTAGTTTTCTACATGTAGTTAACCAATTTTGCCAGCACCATTTACTGAAGAGGCTGTCTTTCTTCCATTCTATTGTTTTAGCTTCCTTATCGAAGATTAGATGGCTATAGGTCTGTAGGTTCATTTCTGGGTTTCAATTCTATTCCATTGGTCCTGAGGTCTGTTCTTCTGCCAATACCAAGCTGTTTTGATTACTATGGCTTTATAGTAGAGTTTGAAATTTGGTATTGATATTCCTCCAGCAGTGTTCTTTCCGTTGAGGAGCGTTTTTGCTATTCGGGGTCTTTTATTGTTCCATATGAATTTTTGGATTGCCTCCTCTATTTCCTTGAAGAATGAGGGTGGAATTTTGATAGGTATCGCGTTGAATTTGTAGATAGCCTTGGGAAGTATTGCCATTTTCACGATGTTAATCTTGCCAATCCAGGAGCATGGGAGGTTTTGCCATATTTTAAGTTCTGTGTTGATTTCCCTTTTCAAGATTTTAAAGTTTTCATCATAGAGATCCTTCACTTCTTTGGTTAAGTTAATTCCTAGGTATTTTATTTTTTGTGGGGCTATTACAAATGGAGTTGCTTTCCTAATTTCAGCCACACTTTTCTCATTGTTGGCATATAGAAAAGCCATTGATTGTTTTGAATTACCATTCTTCCAATCTCAGCCTCCTGAGTAGTGAGGATTATAGATGTGATCCACCAATGCAGGGCTCTCATCTTTGGATTAAGTAGAGAAGATAATACAAGTACAAATGCAATAGAATAATGAATTTCAGATTCAGTCTAAAAATCCATAAAAATATATGCACATATGCTTTCATATATACTTAAGAACCTTAAGATATTAACAAAAAAAGCCTGTATGTGAGGATCATGGAAACATGAAACATATTTTCTTTACCTTTAGTCAGTAATTTTTCAAGGTTTCTAAATAGATAACATACTACAAATATTTCAACATTTCACTATCATAACTAAACCTCTTCATCTCAGCTCCTCTATGTTACCATAATTAAAACATATGTGGGCTATTTATGAGCAATATAGGTGTATTTTTTATGATTATATAGGTTCGAATAGCTCAGTTGCTATCAAATGCTGATCTGGCTTCTGGGGGCAGGTTCCTTGTTTCTTTCTTAGACGATGCCTCTTCATTCATCCTCATGTGGGAAATGGGTCAATGCTGTATCTTCCTTCCCATGTAAAAAGAGGTGCTCCCCCTCCTTTCTTTATTTAAAGCACAAAATCCATTCAAGAAGCTGGAATTTTCATAATTTAATGACTTTTCCCCAAATTCAGCCTCCTTTCACTTTCACAATGAGGGTTTGTTTTCACCCTATGTTTTGGAGGTAAACATTCACACTATTCTATACATTTTTAGAGAGCAATGCATATGATAAATATAAATAGATCAAACAAAGATTGATAAAGACCTAAGCATTCAAAATCTCTTCAAGCTATCAGGAGCCACATGGTATTAATATAGAATTTAATAGCAATTTGTATAACCACTGGGGTTACAGATTGCTAGGATAAAAAGCCATAATAGCATAAAAAATTACAACATGCAAGCCAAAGGATCTGGAAGTTCATTTCTGAAAACCTAGTTACTCAAGAAGCTGAGATCTTAAGTTGCAGTTGGTAGCCAGCCTGGTCAGGAAAAATCAGGGGACTGTCTCCTATAAACTACCACAAAAGCCATAAATAAAGCTGTGGCTCATGTAGAATGCTAGAAGCTCAAGGACAGCATCCAAACAGGATGTTCAAGCCCCAGGAGTGGGAAAAAATGTAACATGCAGCACAAAGGTAGAAGGTTGTAAGCAACTCTGTAAATTTACTGCAACTTAAAAGGTTCTCTAAGTCACTCTATCAGTTTCCTGATTGGATCCACAAAAGTGAGTAGTCATGTGATGTTCACATTTTTTTATCCTTAGTCATTTGTTTCAATTTCCAAATTTGATTAGACTAGATTTTATTGAAAAACCAGAATTAGAAAGAATTAAAGTCATAGAAAAATGTGGACAGACACACAAAGAAAGTAATGCAAAGAACTGTCCATATTTCCAAGCAATTAAGGATCTTGCAACATCCCCAACATCCCCAGCCAAACAAAGAAGAATGATGACAGTGTAGGAATGGTAACACTGTACCTGTGCTCTCTTAGTATGCCCCGTAGGGCTTAATTAAACTGACAAAGTTGATAGATTAGTAGGACAAATGCAAACAAATTTAAATGCTATGTGACCTGGATTAAAAAAAAAATAAAGTAACAGAGCACACATGCTTTCATATGAAGTGAAGAGAAGAAGTTATATAAAATGAAAATAAATGAATGATATGGACAGTAAAGAGAAGATAGTAGTTTTGTTTGTTGTTGTTGTTGTTGTTTTTGCCAGTCCTGGGGTTGAAGTCAGGGCCTGAGCACTATCACTGGAGCTCCTTTTGCTTAAGGCTAGCACTTAAGCCAAAGCACCACCTCTGGCTTTTTCTGTTGATGTGGTACTGAGAAATCGAACCCAGGGCTTCATACATGCTTGACAAGCCTCTACCACTAAGCCACCTTCTCATCCCCAAAAGTAGTTTTAACAAATTCCCCCCACCCCAGAATTTTCATTTCCGTCACTCCAGGTCTAAGAGTTTGTTTTTATTATTTTATTTTATTTTTCTGTTCTGGGATTGCAATTTTTTCATGGGAGTTTTTAATCTCCTGGCTTTGGAAGAAGGGTGTTGGGTGTTTATCTGCTATGGCATGTAGCTTTTCTGACAACAATCATAAAACCCACCAAAGCAGCATATTTGGGGGAAGGGGGTGTGTTCTTCTTCCTTCCATCAACATCTATGAAGATACTCCAACTTCTTTCCTCCGAAGGAGTCATAACAATTATGATTGTTATCAGAGAATTTCAACGCATTTCTTTATTTTTTTATCTTTGAAATAAGACTTCTTTTTTTAATACATTTTTTATTGTGAAAATACCATACACAGGGGTTACAATTACATGGGCAAGGTAATGAGTACATTTTTTATCAAGCATTGTTGCTTCTTCCTTTGTTTCCCCTTCCCATCCCTTCCCATCTCCCCTCCCCCAACCCACCCCTGTTCCCCGCTACCCCCTTCCCCTCCCCAGCCAAAGTTGTAAAGTTTGTTTTTCAACATAACATCTTTTACATCTCTTTGTTGCAATGGGTCTACCTGTATCCCTATTTAAACAATTTGTTTTTTTCCCTTCCCCTCCACAAAGTATACCAACATCAAATACAGTGAAAACAGGGGTTATATCATGAGGGAGGGACATACTGTTTCTCTTCAGAACATATAAATCTTTGGCCTTTTCATACATTCTTTATTGTAAAAAAAAATGTACAGAGGGGTTACAGTTACATGAGCAAGGTAATTAGTACATTTTCTAACAAGCATTGTTACTTCTTTATTTGGGGGCAATACTGGAATTGGAACACAGCACCACACACTTGCTGGGCACGTTCTCTGCCAATTGAACGATACTTTGTTTCCTTTTGTCATAATTTTTGTCGTTTTTTAGAGTGTCATGTGCTTTTTACCTGAGCAGACATCTGATGATTAGCCTCCTACTGACACCTCTAAGGTAGCTGGGGTTGCACCAGCAAGCTGTTGTCCCAAGCCACAGAATTTATACAACCATTAAACATACTTTGGATTTTCCTAATTTGATCATAACATAATGGAAATTGTAAGGTATGTTTTGTGAGATCCAGCTACCTTTCCTAAACAACTGCTTTGAGATTCATTTATGTTACATAGATTTATTTCTGGTCTATCATAATAGATTTGTATGTCCTTTTATGAAATTATATTGGCTTGGTTATAGTAGCTTGTAATATATATCTTAAATCAGAAATGTGGCCTTTATTCTGATACAAAAAGTTTAGCTTAAATATGACTCCTTTTGAAGAATTTACTCCATCCAATTACACTCCTGCATATACAATTCTTCAGTCAGCTTGATTCTGTACATATACATATACCCCCATGTATGTGTTTATATGGGAGTTTGTATTATGCATTCACAAAAACACAAAAATCCACATGTGATGGACTGGGAAAAGGGCTCAGCGGTAGAGTGCTTGTCTTGCATGCATGGGGACCTGGGTTCAATTCCTCAGCACCACATAAGCAAAAAGAAAAAAGCCAGAAGTGGTGCTGTGGCTCAATTGGTAGAGCAGTAGCCTTGAGCTAAAGAGCTGAGGGACAGCGCCCAGGACCAGAGTTCAGGCCCCACGACTGGACCCCCCCCCCAAAAAAAAATTCACATGTGAGAGAAAATATGCTTGGGCCTGAATTATTTCACTCAAATCCACATGTGAGAGAAAATATGCTTGGGCCTGAATTATTTCACTCAGTATATTTTCCAGATATCTTTTCACTGCAAAAGACATAATTATGTTCTTACCTAATGGTTGCAGAAAATTCCAGTGTGTGTGTGTGTGTGTGTGTGTGTGTGTGTGTGTGTGTGTGTGTGTGTGTGTGTGTGTGTGTGTGTGTGAGAGAGAGACATTTGGGGTTAGATGAGGGGTTTGTGGAGGGAGAGATGGATTAATAATAAAGGAAACAGGAAAAATACAGTCAGAATACTCAATGTACATATGCAGTAAAGCAAATGGGAAATGGGAAATGAGTGGTTACATGTGGGATTGTCGAGAATGGTAGCAGAGGTAAGTGATCAGGAAGCACTGGAGAGGGCTGGGATGTAGCTCAGAGGCAAAGCACTTGCTCAGCAAGTGCAACATCCTGGTTCAAATAATTTCAAAATATTAAAAATAGTCGGGCACTGGTGGTTCACGCCTGTACTCTTAGCTACTCAGGACGCTGAGATCTGAAAATCACTGTTCAAAGCCAGCCTGGGCAGGAAATTCCTTGAGACTCTTCTCTCCAATAAACCACTAGAAAACTGGAAGTGGTGCTGTGACTTTAGCAGTATAGTGCTTGCCTTGAGCTGAAGAGTGAAAGGACAGTTCCCAAGGCCAGATATATATCAAACTAATGCTCCCTGGCTTGGAATTCGTGCCGTTTTTTTTCTGCCAGGCCTGGGAATTGAACTCAGAGACTGGGTAACTCTTATGCACTGTGGGGGACAAGGAAACTCACCCTCTTTGAAGACAAGTAATTCAGGCCTGTTCCCTATGCCTGAATTCAATCCCTAGCCCTGTTAAAGTAATATTCATCCACATTTGAAATAATTAATATCTACATACTTATGTTTATTGAAATTGCTTTGAGTGTATTTATTTTAATTTTTTATTGATTCATTATTTTTGTTGACTATTATTTCACTTATGTATTAAATTGACTATATCTTATGAGAACTATACAGATTTGCATATGTATTATGTATCTTAATTCAGACCCAGGACATTCACTGAAATTCTATATTATATCATCCCATGCTTAGAAAAACAGAAAGAATACACCAACCAAAGTCTAATTTATCCCTAGGCACCCCAGTGACTCACATCTGTAATCCCAGCTACTCAGGAGGTGAGAAGTAGAAGATGAAGTTTTAAAGCCAATCCAGGCAGCAGAGCCTGAGAGACATCATCTCTAATTAACTGGCAAAAATCCAGGCTACACGTATGGCTGAAGTGTTAGAAAATCAGCTATGAACAACCAAGCCAAGAAAGAGCAAGCTGAGTTCAATTGCGGGGAGAGGGGGGTAGGGGATAAAGGGGAGAGAAATCCTCCAAAAACAGAGAACTAAACAACACACAAATCCCACCTAATTTATGGTACCAACAAACAGAAAAAAATATCAAGCTTGTGCAGTTGTATAAATTTACATGAGCACATATGCTATTAGGTATACTTCAAAGCCATGTTTTTAATAATATATGTATATATAAAAATTAATAATGTATATATATGAATAAACTAAGAAACCAGCCAATGAACAAATACTTCTGAATTAGGGCCTTTATATTTATATTAGTGTGACTATAAATTATTTGTACTAAAAGTATATTCCAAGTTTCTTTCTGCAGAATCAATCTTAAAATGTTTCTTCATGCACCAGGCGTCAGTGGCTTATGCCTATAATACTAGCTACTCAGGAGGCTGAGATCTGAGGATGGCAGTTCAAGGCCAGCCCCTGCAGGAAAATCCGTGAGACTCTTATCTCCAATAAACCACTAGAAATCTGGAAGTGGCGCTGTGGCTCAAGCTGTAGAGTGCTCGCATAGAGCTATAGAGTGCAGGGATAATGCCCAATCAGAGTTCAAGCCTCACCACAGACAAAAAAAAAATAATACAGAAGTTTGTTCATACAAAATTCTAACATTCTGAGCTTTAGGAAACTTTTCTTCCAAGGTCTTATGCTGTTCAGGCAACTACTCCAATACTGAGCTACATCTCATTAGCAATGTTTTGTTTTTCATTTTACAATCCAGTTTATTCCCAAAATGCTTACAAGTACTACTGTCCTCACAGAAGTGAGTTTATATTCAGAAACTCAACCTTTTGTGGTATGAAGACTCCCCTAGTGTCTTTCGTGGTAGGCACTGAGGAAAACTCACACGACACAATTGCAGACATTTTATAATTATAGAAATAATTCTAAATAGAAATAACATAAACTATTGGGCACGGGTGGTTCATGCCTGTAATCCTAGCTACTCAAGAGGCTGAGATCTGAGGTCTTTGAGACTCTTATCTCCAATAAACCACTAGAACCCTGGAAGTGGTTCTGTGGCTCAAGCGGGTGAGCGCTTGTCTTGAGCTGAAGATCACAGGGAAAGTGCCCAAGCCTGGAGTTCAAGTCCCATGACCGATGAAGAGAAGACGAAGAAAAAGAAGAAAGAAGAAGAAGAAGAAGAAGAAGAAGAAGAAGAAGAAGAAGAAGAAGAAGAAGAAGAAGAAGAAGAAGAAGAAGAAGAAGAAGAAGAAATAACATCAACTGTCCCAAAGTTCTAGGGAGAAATTATATCCTAATTTTCATTCTCACTCTTCATGGCAGATGGTCAAAATAGAAAAACCACTGTGCTATGCTGAAATGTAAAAGTTTAAACCTCTTTAAAAAAAAACTCTCATGTTATAAAATCAAAATGTTTCAAATAAAGGCAAAGTGAGCTTAAAACAATATTAAAAATGCTCATGAAACTCCTTGGCTTGGAATGTGCCATTTTTTCTCTTCAAGGCCTGGGATTAGAACTAAGGGTCTGGGTAACTCTGTTGCACTGTGGGGGAAGGGGAAGCTCACTGTGCTTGAAGACCAGAAAGTCAGGCCTGTTCCCTGGGCCTGAATTCATGCCCCAGTCATACTCCTTATATACATTTTAAAGATAGGATTGAACTTCCATACAGTTGTTCAGTCTATATCATGTTTGGTGTGGTTATTCATTGTATTTTTTGTTTTATTCATTTATTTACCGTTTGTTTTATTGACTTTGATGACACCTAACCATGTATTACATTGTTTACATCCTATCCCATAGCATCTAGATTTGTAGACTTGTTCTCCATCATGCCTGACACCCAGCACTCTCCCAGAAAAGGAAAACAAGTGTCACACTTGGCTTCTTACTCCAGGTTGAAATTTTTGGCAGGCACTGAGATCAAGCCCCAGAGGTGGCCAAAATAGCTATACATGGATAGGCAGTCGGTAGTATACCAATAAATGCATATTAGTACAGAGTGTCAGAGCCGTGTATCTAGTATTCAATGACATCTACTAGGTTCCTAACCAGTCTTAGGTATTTATTATGCCTTCATTGAAGTAATATTATTCTTTTCATGCCTAATTAACCATTAATTAAATGTAGTCTGTGTCCTAGGGTTATTGTGTGTAATTTGATACTCAACCGCTACACAGACTACTCATTTAATCAGAACTTTTAAGCATGGGCAGGAGTTTCTTGTGATCTCTTGCCATTGGTAGGTGTCAGGACTGGAATTTGAACTCAGGGACTCTGTTGCGGGGTTGAACTATGGCTTTTCTGACAGTTCGCCAGCCCTCAGCAATGACAAGTCACCTGTGCGTGGCAACCATGTCATTCAGACACAGGATAGTCACCGTGCAAGGAACCACATCCAAGAAACCAATTACCATGTGCAGCTTGCAGCTTTTTTTTTTGGTGACATTTTCATTTTGGTTTCCTGTCAGAACTAGGGTCTTAGGATCCCAGGATCGGCTTTGGTTCCTGAGGCTGCACCCCAGCTTAGTGTGATGGAAGCTGAGACAGAGCTGGGACGATTGAGTTCAAGCCATGTGCATGGCCAAAAAAAAAAAAAAAAAAAAAGAAAAGAAAAAAATACAAAATTAAAAAATTAAGACAATTAAAAATATAATAAAACGATTACTTATCTCCCTGGTTTGCAATTCGTGCCATTTTTTTCTGCCAAGCCTGGGAATTGAACTCCAGGTCTGGGTAAATAGGCAGCACTGTGGTGAAAGGGGAATCTCACTATGCTTGAAGACAAGAAAGTCAGGCCTGCTCCCTAGGCCTGAATTCAAGCCTCAGTCCTGGAAAACATACTCCTTATATACATTTTAAAAATAGGACTTATACTTCCATTCAGATATACAGTCCATGTCATGTTTGGTGTGGTTATTCATTTTATTTCTTGTTTTATTCATTTATTTACCATTTATTTTATTGACTCTGATGACACTTATACCATTTTATTACATTGTTTATATACTATCACATAGTATCTAGATTTGTAGATGTGTTCTCTATCATGCCTTACATCCAGGACTCTCCCAGAAAAGGAAAACATGTGTCACACTCGGCTTCTTATTCCAAGATTAAATTATTGGCAGTGCTGGGATCTGAACTCAGGGCCTAGCAGGCCCAATTCATGAATGGGTGAGTGTGAGAACAGCAGCCTCTAGCCAGTGAAGCTGTCAGATGGTTCCCATGCACTGAGATCGAGCCCCAGGTTTGTACAAAACAGCGATACATGGGGAGGCAGACGGTGGTATCCAAAAAATATATATTGGTAAAAAGTGCCAGTCTGTCTATGACTGAATGACATCTACTACGTTCTGACCAACTCTTAGGTATTTATTATACCACCATTGAAGGAATATTATACTTTTCATGCTTAATAAACTATTAATTAAGATCAAGTAACATTCTAGGAATATTGCATACAATTTTAGACTCGACTGATGCACAAACTACTCTTTCAATTGTATCTCTACTGATCTCCTGACATTGGTAGGTGTCAGGACTAGGATTTGAACCCGGGGCTCATGTTGTCAGGTTTGCTGTAGCTTCCCTGATAGCCCTCCAGACTTCAGCAATGTCAGGTCAGGTCCACTTTGCAGCCCTGTCATCCAGACCCGGGATGGTAACCGTCCAAAGAAAAAAACGTAAAACCCCCAGCCCTCTGCAGCTCACCACATTTTGTGCTTTCCCACTTTTTTTTCTTCTTACAAACCCTCTGGGCCTAAGATCTCAGGATTGGCTATGGGTACGGAGGCTGCACCCAGCCTAGATGATTGAGGCTGAGGTAGAGCTGCCACGACCTTAGTTCAAGCCCCGTGGTTGGGGAAAAAAAAGAATAAATAAAAAACTAAGTAAGTAAGTAAGTAAATATAAAAAAAAAATCTCCCTGGTTTGGCATATCTGCCAGTTTTCTTTCTAGCCTGGGATTTGAACTCAGGCTCTTGGTAAATCAGTAGCCATGTGAGGGAAGGTGCAGAGTTGCCACTACTTGAGTTGAAACCCCATGCCAAGCCAAAAATTAAAAAAAATTAAGTCACTGACCTTGGCAGGGTGAGAAGTTGTGGAGATGGGAGGGAAGGTATGGTAGGGGGAAACAAAGAAGGAGGCAACAATGCTCAATAGGAAATGTACTCTTTACCTTGTTCATGTAATTGTAACCCTCTGTACAGCATTTTTACAATAAAAAGTGTACAAAAAAAGAAACAACATAATGCTCAGAGAAGCATTTTGGGAGTAAGGGAAGGATGTCTGAATAGCTGTGCAAAATTGTACACTGCTTTGTTTTTTAATATTCACTATAGAACTGAATAAACATAAGTGCTTTTATTAAAAAAAAATTAAGTCACTGTCTTGGAACTGGGACCAGTATTTCTGCCATTACTGGGATCTGATCTCACCGTCCAGGTAACTCTTTTGAACCATGGGTGAAGGCAAGGCTCACTGTCCTTGAGGAAAAGAAATTCAGGCTAGAGTTCCCAGGGACTGAATGCAGGCCCTGCAATAGAAAAAATATTTCTAGGGGCTGGGAAGTTGGCTCAGTGGTAGAGCACTTGCCTTGCATGCCTGAGGCCCTGGGTTCGATTCCTCAGCACCACATAAGCAAAAAGAAAAAAGCCGGAAGTGGTGCTGTGGCACAAGTGGTAGAGTGCTAGCCTTGAGCTGAAGAGCTGAGGGATAGCGCCCAGGCTCAGAGTTCAGGCCCCATGACTGGACCCAAAAAATAAAAAGAAAAAAAGAAAAACAGAAAAGAAAAAGAAAAAATATTTCTACATATGTGTAATATATGATATAAACTTACATATGTCTGCTAACTACATATTATGATTTTTATTATTGATTTTGTATTTATTTATTATTTGATTCATTTATTGTTTATTGTATTTACTGTTATTATACACATATTTATTTTAAAATTATACAAAATAATTTAAGACATTGACTCATTTTTCCTTAATACTATATTAAGTGTTGAAACATGATACATAATTAAATGGAGGCATTTGTCACAGTCTTCACATGTTTAGAGTCTCTCTCAAGTATGAGATTTGACTTCTTTATCTATGGACATCTTCCTGTAGGGATATTTTAGATGATTTATACTGAGAAGCCTTTTCATGAGGATAGGCAAGTTGAGGGATAAAATTGCAAGGGTGGGGTTAGAAATGTGGCTGAGTGGTAAAGAGCTTGCTCAGCATGCATAAATGCCAAGGTTTGAATTCTCAGTGCCACATACTCAGAAAAAGCCAGAAGCTGTGGAGTGGCTCAAGTGGCACAGTGCTAGGCTTGATAAAAAGGAGCTCAGAGACAGTACCAAGGCCCTAAAATCAAGCCCCAGGACTGGCAAAAACAAATGGCCAGATTCCAGTGGCTCACACCTGGAACTCTAGCTTCTCAGGAGGCTGAGATCTAAAGACCACAGTTCAAAGACAGCCTAGGAAAGGAAAGACAGTTAGACTCTTTTCTCCAATGAACCACCAAAAGACCCCACATGGTGCTGTGGCTCAAGTGGTAGTGTTCACCTTGAGCTGAAGGGCTCAGGGACAGTGCCCAGGCTTGAGTTCGAGAAACAAAACAGGAAAAAGTGGGGGGATAATCAAAGTACTTTTCTTATTTGCTAATTATGAGAACATTATCTGGAAAATAAACGCTGATGTACACCAGAATTGGTGTCTGAGTTCATTGTTCAAGTGTAGCAGATCCATATGCTGAGGCTCTCTGTCTCTAGCATTATAACCTTGTGTCCTAGAGGGTTCTGAAATGTTTAATGTTGAAAGGCTTAATATGCTCCCCAAGCCCTTTGTGATAAGCAGTTGACTTGTATTGTCAATGTCATTACAGTTCTGAACCTAGCAAAGCACCAGTAGCTCATGCCCATCACCCTAGCTCAGGAGGCTGAGTTCTGAGCATCACAGGGTGAAGCCAGCCAGGGCAGGAATGTCTATGACACTTTGACTTCCACTTCTGCAAGATCAGATATTCAACAGCTTCTTATATTTCCTTTGGTAATGAGAAGTTATTTGCCCCTAAATGTTCTTAGAGTTCTCGAGCTATAGAAGCAGGATAAAAAACATCATTGACCCATCCTGGGTTTAAATGAAGTTCTCAGGATCCAACCTGTAGCCCTGTTAGCATGATGACCTCCAGTGTAACACTGTATTTGAGGAACAGAAAACAGTTTCAAAAGCCAGGCTAGGTGAAGAAACCTAGGCCTGCTGGACTGGGAGGCAGAATGAACACACTCAAAAGGGAAGTAGGCTGCAAAACCACTTCATTCATTCCTGGCACAGCCAGCAATGGGAGGAAACCTGAAACATTTGTTAAGAGTTACACCAGGATCAGGCTTTTCTCAGCCTCTTCAAACAATGACTAATTAACCTTCCTCCCTCAGGTGAAGGGAGCCTCAGGTTATCTTTAGTTTAACAATCAAGAGCCAGTTTAGAGGGGGATAAGGGAGGAACAGAGTAGAAAACCTTGCTCACTGGTTTTAGGGAGTGGGTTTTTGACTCTCCATCTGTCAGATTTAAAGGCCCTTCTTCTACCTCTGCCAGTGCTTTTTCCTTCCTTCATTCTCCACATCATTAATGCAAATCCCCAGTCCAAGGAGAGAGGTAGGGCTGTTTCTTTTCTGTCTCTGAACACCTGAGTTAGAACCTGGCTCTGCCTTCTTGGCTTTGGAGCCCTCGGCTTCCTGAGAAGTGGGACAGACAAAGTCTTCCTGCTCTGTGGTTGTGTGAAGGCAATGCTGGTGGCATGGCACACTGCAGAAGGCCTCATCACTGGAAAGTATTCCCTTCGTTACTCCTGACATCCAAGAGCAGGTTCATCTATCTATCTATCTATCTATCTATCTATCTATCTATCTATCTATCTATCTATCTATCTATCTATCTATCTATCTATCTATCTATCATCTATCTATCTATCTATCTATCTATCTATCTATCTATCTATCTATCTATCTATCTATCTATCTATCTATCTATCTATCTATCTATCTATCTATCTATCTATCTATCCATCCATCCATCTATCTATCTACTTAGGTATCTACATACCTACCTAGCTATCTCTTTGCCATTTCTTGGGTTGAACTCAAGGCCTGGGCACTGTCTCTAGCATTCTATTACTTGAGCCACAACATGCTACTGAGGAAACAAACCCAGGGCTTCTTGCATCTTAGGCAAACACTCTCTCAGTAATCCACATTCCAGGCCCCTATCTTTTTCTTAGTGGTAATTTTTACATAATTATGCTACCAGCCAACATCTCCAAGTTTAATTTTCTGAATACAGGTTATTTCTACAAAACATAACCGTCTCTTCCCCTACCTGATTTTTGACTCTACTGGCCTTCACCTCATAATAAAATGTAAATAAAGGCTACTGTGAGCTTAGGTGGGCATCATATAAGGTCACATGACTGGAACCCTGGAAGAGAAAAGCCATGGGCCAGAAATGAAGAGAATGATGCAGTATGCACAAGAGCATATCTGAAAAATAAATCTGTAAATAAAAGCAGAAGCATTTCATACGGTCTGTTTGCACTCAGGGAGGTAATATACACACATTAGTAGTTAGGGCTCTCATTTTTTTGGCCTTCTCTTTTTGAAATTTTTTGTGGTCATTCCAGGGCTTATACTCAAGGCCGGATGCATTCAGATGTTTTGCTCAAGGCTGAGGCTCTACCACTGCAACAACTCCACTTACATCCATCTGGTCGTTAATTGGACATAAGCGCCTCCGAGGCTTTCCTGCCTGGTCTGGACTGTATCTACTACTTGGCTTTATCAAAGCTGGAGCTCTACCATCTGGGCCACTGCTCCACTTCTATTTTTCTGGTGGCTTATTGGAGATAAGCCTCTCACAGTCTCTCCTGCTCAGGCTGGCTTTGGATTGTGATCTCTTGAGGAGGCTTCAAGCGGCTTTCCTCAGGGATTCACCAAGAGCAGATTCACAGAAACCCTTAGTCTAAATCTCGAGAGCAACTAGAGTAAAACAGACACATGAAGATGCTTCTAGTGTGTTCTAGATAATTAAAGTGGGAGACAAAAAACACTCACACTAATTAGATCATTTTATAGGCAAAAGGAACAATGCAGACAGCATGAAGATTGCTCCAGCTTTCGGTCCTCTCATCCTGAGGCAATAAATTCACTGCAGCTCAATGCTAAGTTACAGAACTGGTATGTCTTGTGGACATTTGCTCCCAAATCCTGTGACACTCATTTCTCACTTTTGGCTTCCAACCTCTGACCAGAGGAGAAGATGACAAGAGAGATTCCTTCTCAGAGAAAGCATCTATAAAGAACTTTTGGTAGTTTACTTATAAATTCAAACCATTGGAATGACCTTGTGAAGAAGTCAGATTATCCAGATTAAAAAATGAAGAAGAAAAGGAAGGCAGGTGCCAGTGGCTGCTGGCTGTAATTCCAGCTCCTAAGGAGGCTGAGATGTAGAGAATCTGAGTTTGAATCCAGCCAGCATAGGAAAGTCTATGACACTGTTATTTCTAAAAGATCAAATTAAAACACAGAAGTGAGGCAGTGACTCAAGGTTAATGCACAACCCTTGAACAAAGGAGCTCAGGGACAACCCCTGAAATATGACCCTTAGGGACCTGCCCCCCCCCCAAAAAAAAGAGCCGGTACATCATGTCTTTTGTATATATGGATGTATTCCTATAGGTGAAGCTCCAGAGTATCTATGATGATTGGCACCAAGCTAGGAAATTTGTATTCAATACAATTATTTCATAACACAGAGACTGCTTTCATGACAGTACATATTTCAGGCTTCCCTTCACTGTTCCCAGTGTAGGCTGAGGGTTTCTCTGCCTCCAAGGCCTGCTGGAAGAAGTCTCTCTCATTGTCTGGATATGCAGACAAAAGGCCTCACTCCTGTACAGCTGTGTAACAAACAATTCCATCAGGGCCACTTAGTGAGGAGGAGTGTGGGAGGACTCTGACGGTCAGGAGAAAAAGTCCTCTTTGTACCCAAAGTTATCTCTCCCCCCAGTGCTCCATGTTGACAGGAAGCCTTCATTTGTGCTACCTCCTGTGGCAGGCCAAGTTCTGTTCACTTATCCTGCCTTCATGAGACAATATAACTGGTGTTCAGATACAGTGCTCAATATAATTCAGTAGTCCTTCTGGCAGACAATCGGGCAAGGGGCCTTATGAGATGTTTCACTGATGGCGATGATGGGCCTATGACATCTCTTCTAGGTTTGCAGAAGCTTGAGAAATCCAAGTGTATGCCAGATATCACAACGCTCCCTGTCATATGGGGTTGGTGAAGCTCATCAGGTTTTGAAATCTTTGACCTCTCCTACTTGGGCCCTGGGTGGCTAGGTTTTGGGTTGAACACAGGGCCTGGTTGCTGATCATGAGCTCAGTGCAGAATCCCAGTGCTTTACCATTTTGTGTCATAGCTTCACTTCTGGTCTGCTTGTGTGTGTGTGTGTCCATGTGTGTGCACACTTACACCAGTCCTGGAGCTTGAACTCAACACCTGAGTACTGTACCTAGTTTCTCTTGTACAAGGATAGCCCTCTCCCACTTGAGCCACAGAGACACTTCAGGCTTTTTTTTTTCTAGTGATGTGGTCCTGAGAAATCATGACCAGGGTTTCATATATGAAAAGCACTCTACCCCTAAGGCACATTCCCAGCCCTCTACTTCAGGTTTGTTAGTTAGTTTCTTTCTTTTTTGTTGTTATCAGTTGCAGGAGATGAAGTCTAGGCCGGGTGGTGTCCCTGAGCTCTTCAGCTCAAGTCTTGTGCTTTACCACTTGAGCCACAGAACCACTTCAAGTTTTCTGGTGGTTCATTGGAGCTAAGTGTCACAATGACTTTCCTTCCCAGGCTAGCTTTGAACCATGATCCTCAGATCTCATCCTCCTGAGTAGCTAGGATGACCAACATGAGCCTCTAGCACCCAGCTTCCACTTCATGTTTCTTAGTGATGAATTGGAGATATAATCTCATGGGACCTTTTGTGTCAGGGATAGTTTGGAACCCAGATCCTCAGATTTCAGTTTCCTGAGAAGGCAGGATGACATACATTGGCTATAGAACCCTAGGCCATGGCATTCTGCTGCAAGGGGCTCCTTGGCTCCACATGGTAGAGTCCTAGCCATGAGCCCAAGAGGTAAGGGTCAGTGCCTAGGCCCCGAGTTCAAGATTCATGACTGAGGAAAAACAAAACAAAAAAATTTTCTGCAGGATACAACTCACCCACTCTTTAGTAATACATAATTTCTTCCCTGCCATCAGGACATATCTGAGCCTCAATATTCTTGTCTGCATAATCATCTCATTTCAAAGAGACTCACTTCCTGATAGGGCTGGGTTTTATAGCCCCCGAGCAGCTTGGATGATGGGCGTAAGCCAGCAGCCTCTGGTTCCATGTAGCTGGGTTGCAGCGGCTAAGTTTAAGGTTAAGTGGTTAAGTTAAGTTGTTAAGTGGCAGTTGTCAGCGCCAGACTTCTAGCTTGCTTTGTGATGAGTTGTTTGAAGTCCTGCCCTTCTGTACTTGCAGTTAGAACATTCGACCTTTTTTTGCGGCAGTCCTGGGCCTTGAGTAAGGGCTTAGACACTGTCCTTAAGCGTTTGTGCTCCAGGATAATGCTCAATTGATTGAAAGACAGCAGAACTTCTGGGTTTTCTGTTTATATGGCACTGAGTAATCTAACCCAGGGCTTCGTGCTTACTAGGTGAGCACTCAACCACCGAGCCCCAGGAGGAATAGAAATTGCATATGAAGAGAGATGTCTGTATATTATTAATTTATAGATAATTACTACCATTTATTACGTATTAAGTTATGTCTCCTTAATGATTTGCCTCTGTAGAACAACTAATAAAACATTAATTAATAATTACTTAATATCCTGTTATTGTTTATAATATATGTATATACTTCCATACATATAATTACATATTTTATAGAATGAGACAGATGTTTATATATAATTAAATTTTGCATCATGTGTTACAGCCAATTATTAGGTATTTAGTTATGTCTCCATGTAATTTTTATTCTGTTAATACTTAATAAAATAGTAATTTTACTTAATTCACGTTCTATAACTATTGTGTCTAATTTTATCCCAGAATGATTCACTACTAATTCAATGTGTTTTTCATTTATTGTCGTGACAATCCTTCCGCCTATGACATTTCTTACCTTTATGACATTCTCTTACATAGCATATAGATTTGCATCCAAATTATACATCCTACCTGACACTGAGCACTTTAAAAGAAAAGGAAAACATGTGTCACGCTCGGCTTCTTACTCCAAGATTACATTTTTGGCAGTGCTGGGATCTAAACTCGGGGCCTAGAAGGCTCAATTCATGAATTAGTGACTGTCAGCACAGCAGCCTCTAGCCATATTGCACTTAGTGTACTTATTCATTTTATTTTTTATTCATTTATTTACCATTATTTTATTGAATGTTATTACGCATGGAATATTTACTACATTTATTGTATAGGATATAAATTTGCCTATGTATGAAACTTCACACCTGACACCCAGGCTTTTCACAGAAAAGGAAAACATGTCACCCTAGTCTTCTTACTCCACGATTCAATTTTTGTGAGTGCTGGCATTTGAACTCATGGTATACATGGATCAATTCATGAGTAGGTGAGTGTCAGCACTCCAGCATGGGGCATATGGAGCTGACAAGCAGGTCCCAGCATCTGAGATCCAGCCCCAGGTGTTGACTAAACAAGAACAGATTGACATGCTGATGGTAGTACACAAATAAATATATATCCTTAAAATGTGCCAGAGATGTCTACACATTATTCAGTTAAATAGGCTATATTACTACCAATTCTTGGGTATTTATTATGCCTCCATGTAATTATTGTTGTTTTCATCCTTAGTGAATTTTTAATTAAATCAACCGCGGTCTCGAAACTATTGCATCCATGTAACTAATAGTACTCTTTGAATGTGTCAAAAAGTATTCATTAAAATCCATTGGCCTCCTAAAATCACTCTCTAATTTTATACTAGTATCATTCAACCTTGATATTCATAACCTTCCATCCGTATTCCTATGAATAGGAATGAGACTCTTAGGATCTCCCTCCATTGGTAGGGGTCAGGACCGGGCTTCAAACACAGGTCCTATGTTGCTGTGTTGGTCTATGGCTTCCCTGGCAGCCTGCCAGCCTTCAGCAATGCCAGGTAACAAACAGTTTTCAGCCATGTCATTCAGACCCAGTATGGACAACTTGAAAAAAAAATGTAAAACTGGCAGCCATCTTCAAGTTGCTGGGATTTTTTCTGTGTCATTTTATTTATTTATTTATGTCCTGTCAGCCTTTGAGGCTCAGGAACCCAGGTTTGGCTGTGGATCCCATGGCTTCAACATAGCCTAGAGTGATCAAAGGTGAGGCAGTGTTGCCATGCCCTGAGTTGAAGCCCTGTGCTTGACAAAATAAAAATACATACATACAAACATACAAACAAACAAACAAACAAACATACATACATACATACATACATACATACATACATACATACATGCATGCATACATGCATACATGCATGCATATAAACATACATTTAAAATATTTAAAAAATTATGAGGCTCCTTGGCTTGGAATTCATGCCATTTTCTTCTGCAGGACTTGGGGTTTGAACTCAGGGTTTGAGTAAATCTGCAGCACTGTTGGCGAAGGGAAAGCTCACCATGCTAAAAGACAAGAAAGTCAGGCCTGTTCCCAGGGGCTGAATTCAAGCCCTAGCACCCGAAAAAATAATATTGATATACATTTTAAATACATGATTTATATTTACATACACATGTTTACTACATATTACAATTAGTGTAGTTATTCATTTTATTTTGTGTTTTATTTATTTCTTATGTATTTTAAAGGGTATGATTAAATGTATAACATTTTTTACATTCTATTACATAGGACATAGATTTGAATATGTATTATACATCATCCTCAGACCCAGGACTTTCACTGATAAGGAAAACAAGTGGGACAATTGGTTTCTACCACAAGCATTAAGTTTTTGGTAGTTCTGTGATTTGAACTCTGGGCCTCGAAGGCCCACTTCATGAATGGGTCAATGTTAACACACCAGTCTGATGCAAGTAAAGTTGGCAGGCAAATTTGATGACCTGAGATCAAGCCCTAGAAGTGGCTAATATATAAACAAATAGATGTGTAGATTGCAGTGTGTGTGTGTGTGTGTGTGTGTGTGTGTGTGTGTGTGTATGTATTTACGTATGTATATACATCTATAAATAAATGTATACAGAGACAGATGAACATTTAAGTAGATTCTAGTGTATTACTCTATATGAAGTGATGTTTTATATGTTCTATTACTATAAATTATTTGGTCTAAAATTATGCCTCCATCAATTAATCACGGTAGAAAACTTACAAAGAATCAATTAAATTAATCATTGACCCATATTTATTGCATACAATCTTATTTTATAATTATTAGCTAATTAGTAATTCAATTAGTACATGTCAAACGTACTATTAGTTCCTATAGAGAGGAAAGAGTTTTCTAGGATCCTCAGACATGTGTAGGTGGCAGTCCCACGATCAAACTAAGGGCCTAGGTGTCTGGGTTGGGCTCAGGGTTCACCGACAGACTGGGAGCCTTCGGCCATGTAACTTCACATACAATTTTCGAGCCAAATCATTAAGACCCAGGATGGTCACAGTGCAAACGAAACAAAGGTAAAATGGTTGTGCAAAACTTACTGATTTTTTCCTCCTCCATTTTTGTTGGTTTGATGCATTTTTGCCAGTGTTGGGAGTTGAACTCAGGTCCTAGGAAGCCTGGATCATATGTGGGTGTAAATGCTGCACCCCAGGCTAAGGTAATCATAAGTTAAGACACAATACAGTGCTTCCTTGTGCAAAAGTAGCTCATGGACAGTGCCTAAGCTCACAGTTCAAGCCTCAGAACCTGCCACAAAAAAGAGCCAGTAAATCCATGTGTCTGTGTATGTATGCATGTATTTTTATCAGTGAACATCCAGAGTTGTTATGAAGAAAGGTTTGCATAGAATGATTTCATAGCACAAAGAGTGCTTTCAAGACAGTGTATGTTCCGGGGCTCCCCTCACTTTTCCCAGTGTAGTCTGAGGGTTTCTGCACACCCAAGGCTGCTGGACGAAGTCTGCCTCATTGTTGTAACAAGCAGACAAAAGGCCTCACTCCTGTACAATTGTTTAACAAACAATTCATCCAGGGCAATTAGTGAGGATGAGTGTGGGCAGATTCTGAAGGCCAGGAGAAAAAGGCCTCTTTGTACCCCAAGCTATCTCTCTCCCCAGTGCTCTCTTTTGACAGGAAGCTTTCATTTGTGCCACCTCCTGTGGCAGGTCAAGTTCCCTGCACTTATCCTGTCTTTGTTCGACTATGTTCCTGTGTTGAAACAAATTGCTACAATTAATTCAAGGGTCTTTCTGGCAGACAACAAGTTAGCTGAACCTAATGAAAAGATTCCTAATCGGCAAAGGTGCCTCCCTAGGTTTCCTGAAGCTTGTTAATTCTAAGCACTTGTGCAAAATCAAAACGCTTCCTGTCATCTATGGCTGGTGAAGCTCATCAGGTTTTGAAACCTTTGACCTCTCCTAGTTGGCCCGTGGGTGGCTAGGTTTTGTGGTTGAACAAAGGGCCATTGTGCTGACCATGAGCTCAGAGCAGAAGCTCTTCGCTTTACCACCATTTGGTGTCACAGTTCCACTTTTGGTATCTGTTTTGTGTGTGTGTGTGTGTGTGTGTGTGTGTGTGTGTGTGTGTGTGTGTGTGTGTGTGTGTGTGTGTGTGTCTGTGTGTGTGTGCGCACGTGCGCGTGTGCAAACACCAGCCCTGGAGCTTGAACTCAGTACCTGAGCACTGTACCTGAGTTTATCCTGTATAAAGATAGTGCACTACCACATGAGCCACAGAGCCACTTCAGGCTTTTTTTTCTAGGAATGTGGTACTGAGGATTCAAACCAAGGGTTTCATACATGCAAAACACTCTATCCCTAAGACACATTACCAGCACTCCACTTCAGGTTTCTTTCTTTTCTTGTAAGTTGGAGGAATTGAAGACTGGGACTGGGTGCTCAAGTCTAGCACTCTACCACTTGAGCTACAGTGCCTCCTCAGGCTTTCTGGTAGTTCACTGTAGAAAGCATCTCAAGGAATCTCCTGCCCAGGCTGGCTTTGAACTGTGATCCTCAGCTCTCAGGTTCCTGAGTAGCTAGGATGACAGGCATGAGTCACCAGTGCCCAGCTTCCACTTCAAGTTTCTAAGTGGTGAATAGAAGATAATAGTCTCATGGGACTTTTGTGTCTGGGATAGTTTGGAACCCAGATCATCAGATTCCTGACCAGGCAGGATGACAGACCTCAGCTAAAGACACCTAAGCTGTGACACTTTGCTGCAAGGGGGTGCTTGGCTCCACGTGGTAGAGCACTAGCCATGAGCACAAGAGGAAAGTTAGCACCTAGGCTCTTAGTTGAATGTTCATGATGGAGAAAATTAAACCAAAACTATTGTCTGTAAGAGACATGTCACTAGAGTTCAGTACATACATAAATTTGGCTCTTCTTTGGGGACATATCTGAACCTCAACTTTCTCACCAGCACAATC
Organism: Dipodomys merriami; assembly: GCF_024711535.1. Taxonomy (NCBI): domain Eukaryota; kingdom Metazoa; phylum Chordata; class Mammalia; order Rodentia; family Heteromyidae; genus Dipodomys; species Dipodomys merriami. The sequence continues at coordinate 117,967 of NW_027206169.1, read as the reverse complement.
ATCTTACTTGTTGAGCTGTAACAAGGAACAGATGAAAGAAAACCCCCCTTGAAGGACTCAGCACATAGCACCCTGTGAAGGAATCCGCACACAGCATCCCAGGAAGGACTTGTAAACTTCAAATTGAGAAATTGTAATAAAGTGGATTGAAAACTACACGTAAATATTTTCTGAGTCTACACATATAAAAGCACACAAGAAGAAGGGTCTAGTGTGGGCTAGGATGAGATTAAATAGGTTTCCTCTCATAGTTCTACCTTGCCTGAGTTGCCTAGTGTTTCCCTTTGTTTCTTACTATAATAAGGCCTGGGACATTTGTTTCGTAGTTTAGCACTGATCCAATGTCTGCAGCATTGAGTGAGGCACTCACACCTCTCATGCCTGAGATCTGAGTCTCTTGAACTTTGAAAACAACACAGGAACACCTTTCTTGTTCCTGAGCCACAGGCCAAGTGAGCTGGCTTCAGCTGTCAGTTACAGTTCCTTGGCGCTCAGAATTGCATTATGAGGGAGGTAGTGTCATCTCTCAGAGCCCAATGTTCTAAGCTGCTTTCTCACATAAGACCATCCCAAAGACAAACTGGAGGCTGAAATCTCCCCTCCCACATCACTTTATACACATATGGACATTGTTAAATCCCAACATCCTCAGCTTGGACTAGATACAGGCATTGTCTCAGCCTCAAAGAGCCCTTCCTAGGTCAGATTCAGGCCTTATTTGTCACGATTCTTCACATCCTGCACAAATCATTTTGCTTCTCAGGGCCCTATCAGCCTGCCATGTGCTTCTTGCCTGTATTCCTAGGACATTGTTAGGTTTTTGTTTCCTAATCTTCTGTTTGCTCTTGAAGCACCTGTGTGCTGTCAGTTGGAAAAAAAGATAAGTACTTAGATGTGGGAAAAATCAAAAAAGTATTGAAAACAAACATTACACATATAGTCAGACATTTTTACAGGTGTACAGTCTTGTAAGACAAGAGTATTTTTGATACTTTTATCATATTTTATGACAGATGGGAAGGGGAGAAGGCAAGAGGTGCTGCATTGTATTCTCATAATTCAATGATTATTATTTTAAAATACCGTATTTGAAGAAATGTAATATTTAAAGATAAAAACTGTGCTCCTGTTCTTTTTATAAGCTAGTCGTTTATAAAGCATTCCTCACTAAAGTCTTGTCATCTGTGTCCCATGAACTATCCTCATCTTTCAAAATAACCAAGGAAAACCCTTCACAAATAAGTGGATTGTTGTCCAATCTCTGGATAAGAATTTAAGATACAACATTGCCTGTGATTTTGTGCGTGTACGTGTGTACGGGAGTGTGTGTGTATGTAGGTGAACCTGTGTCTGTGCATATGGGTGTTTTAGGACTTGAACAGGGACTATATGACAATCCTGAGCATCTTTACCTTGACTGTAGTGCTGTACCAATTGTGCCACAGTTCCAATGCAAGCTTTTCATAGTGAACAGGAGAGGAGAGACTCATAAAAATTCCTGATCAAGCTATCTGAACTAAATCTCACGTCTCAACCTCCTGATTAGGTAGAGTTATAATTATGAGTCTCCAGAACCTGGTGATAAAGCACTGTTACTGGAGAGAGTGGGATTGCATGTTTCAGTCCAGCTTCACAACACTCTATATCATGAAACAACAACAGCAAAACCCTATATCAAAATACAATAATAAGATGTAATTAGAATACAATTTAGTGATATAGTCTGCTAGCATAACTTTCAGGAAAAGTTGGTCTTAATGATTTAGCAACACAAAACTAACCAAAATGAGATAAATTCAGTAGATTCTATGAATTTTTTAAATTCCATCTTAATAATTTCAAAACATTATAAGGAACAAGAAAAAATTCATACTTCTAAGGAGAATGTTAAAAAGATAAAAGATGGAAGAATATGAAATGGAATATTCTACACTGCAGGAATATTATTGTCATGGTGAATATATGGTGGTATTGTTATGGTGAATATATGATAATGTTCTTCAGAGGAGCAATAGATAAATATATACTTACTGCACACAGTTTAACTTGTCTATCTCTATCAACTTCCAGTCTTCTAGTGCACATTATCAATGTATTCATGTTTATGGTGTATTCCAAAAAATAACTATCAGAGGCAGGAGTTACCAAAATACATTAGCTTCAATGTTTTAGGAGATAAACGTGTTAATCATATTGACTATTTTATATAAATTAAACATGTAATGTGTTATCATTGTATCTCTAAGTATGTAAAACACTACTTCAAAGTGAAATGAAATACAACAAGGTTTTGAAGGCATATGCCTATAAAGCAAGCTATTTGGGACATCAGTTCATGACCAGTGTAGTTTTACCTGCAATGGTCCCCAACCCCTGGCTCTGTGTGATGGGATACATCTATCATCACAGGTCCATGGGGAGCTGAGAGCAGGAGGATTTGAATTTCATGCCATACTTGGCAAGAATTTCCACATGGCTCCATCTCAACCAAAGAAGGTTCAACACTCCCCCACCTAAGTGAAAATAAAAATTAGAGCATCATAGTATAAGAAACAAACAATATTAAAACATGTCAATACAAACCATCATGAACAACACACATCTAGTGTTTGTTTCTCATACCTGTAATCCTAACTATAGCTAGGATTATATATGTGAGCCAGAAGAACTAAGCAGTTCATTATTTTAAAAATGACTATTTGAGTGTCTGCTTTGACTCCGAGTTCTTTGATCTATTTGGAGTTGATTCTGGTGCAGGGGGATATATAAGGATATAGTTTTAGTTTTATACAAGTGATTAACCAATTTTGCCAGCACCATTAACTGAAGAGCCTGTCTTTCTTCCATTGTATTTTTTACCTCCCTTATCGAAGATTAATGACTGTGTCTATAGGTTCATTTCTGGGATATTAATTCTATTCCATTAGTCCTAAAATCTGTTCTTGTGCCAGCTCTTTTGATTACTATGGCTTTGTAGTAGAGATTGAAATTTGGTATTGATATTCCTCCAGCACCATTCTTTCTATTAAGGATCATTCTGCTATTCGAGGTCTTTTATTGTTCCATATGAATTTTTGGACTGCTTGTTCTATTTTCTTGAAGAATGAGGTTGGAATATGGATATCCCATTGAAATTGTAGATAGCCTTGGGAAATATTGACATTTTCGCGATGTTGATCCTTACAATACAGGAGCACGGGAGGTTTTTCCACTTTCTAAGTTCTGTGTTGATTTCCTTTTTCAGTTGTAAAACTTTCATCCTAGACGTCCTTCACTTCTTTGGTTAAGTTAATTCCTAGGTATTTTAATTTTGTGGGGCTATTACAAATGGAGTTGCTTTAATGATTTCAGCCACACTTTTCTCATTGTTGGCATACAGAAAAGCCATTGCTTTTTGAGGGTTAATTTTATACCCTGCCTCTTTGTCAAAGTTTTGAATCATCTGAGTAATTTGTGAGTGGAGTCCGTGAATAGGAGAAACTTAGGTCTCCTTGGCACAAGCAGAAATTTTCTTAATAGAAACTCAGAAACACAACCATTCAAAGAAAGGTTGGACAAATGGGATTGCATGAAATTGCAGAGATTCTGCATGGCAAAGGGCATATGTAGCAAGATCAATAGAAAGCCCACTACTGGGAGATCTTCACTAGCCATACAACGGACAATGGTCTCATATCTAAAATATACTTGGTACTCAAAAAATTAAATCCCCCAACAACAAGTTCTCAAAGAAACAACTTCCCAATAAATAAGTAGGCTAAGACTTAAAGATAAACTTCTGTGAAGAGGAAAAAAGGATGGCCAATAGACACATGAAGAAATGCTCAACCTCCCTAGCCATCAAAGAAATTCAAATCAAAACAACACTGATACATCCTCCTCACCCCAGTTAGAATGGCTATAATCAAGAGCTCTAATAACAAGAGATGCTGGAGTGGATGTGGACAGAAGGGAACCTTACTGCACTGTTGGTGGGAGTATAAACTTGTTCAACCACTTTGGAAAGTAATATGGATGTTCCTCAAAAGACTCCACATAGAGCTCCCCTATGACCCAACAATCCCACTTTTGGGCATTTATCCAAATGTTTACAAACAAGACCACACTAAAGCTATCAGCACAGCTATGTTTATTGCAGTATTATTTATTATAGCTAAGATATAGAACCAACCTAAATGCCCCTTAAAAGATGAATGGATCCAGAGAATGTGGTATATATACACAATGGAATTCTATGCCTCCATCAGAAAGAATGACATTGCCCCATTTTTTAGGAAATATAAAGACTTGGAAAAAAATCATATTAAGTGAAGTAAGCCAAGCCAAAGAAACATAGGTCCCAGGGTTTCCCTTATTTGCAATATCTAGTATATGTATGAGTCAAGCAGAAAAGGTCAGATAAGGTGATGTTAGGAAAATGAGCCCTAAGTTATGTATTCAAATGTTTTTTTTCCTTTCCTGCATTCGTTTGTAACACATTTATAAGATTATTTCTTTATTGCTTTGTATGTCCCTCCCCCACAGTATAACCCCTGCTTTCACTGTGTTTGATGTCGGTATAATTTGTGGAGGGGAAGAGGAAAAACAAGTCGTTTAAATAAGAAAATCTATTCCCTATTTTAAAACATATATCAGTTTAGTGGATGTTAGTGTTATCAGTATAAATTATGCATGCATAATATTTGTAATGCATTATATTACATAACATATAAATGATATATTTATAATGTATGTATAATTACTGATATTCTATAAATACTATATGTTTAAAACTGGTTTTAGTATTATATTGTGAAGGATACAAAGAATGACAACTTTATTTGAATAAATATATTTGTATGCTTTAGTCACATTATTTTTTTCTGTGTCAGTACTGAGGCTTGAACTATTGTCTGGGTGTTGTCCCTGAGCCATTTAACTCAAACTGGCTTCATATAGCTATATGTAGATTTCAGCCCCTAAGTAGCTGGGATTACAATCATGAGTCATATTATTTTTTTTTTTAATTCCATCCTTGGCATGTTCTTACATAATTATTTTTGAATGTTCAATTATATTATGATATTTCATTTCTAAACCAATTCAGAATAAATAACTACTTATTGGGTAAAACTATTTGTTGCAATAGAAATTGTAAGGACCCTACTTTACTATCAATTTTCAAAGATATTGCTAGTTTAATACCTGGACAGACGAGTAGAAAAATTAAATTAAGTGTTCATAATAAATGTACTATATTATATTACATAACATGTAAATGATCTATTTATAATATATGCATAATTAAGGATATTCTATAATTACTATAAAAATATATGTATAATACTGGTTTTAATATTATACTGTGAAGGATACAAGGAAAGAAAACATCCCTATCTTAACTGTCTCATTTTCAACGGTAGACAAACTATGCTATAAAAATATATCTTCAAGAAAGCACACCTCTGAAATCACGTGTTCATCTTCATCGCTATGAACATCTTCTAAGATTGGCTACACTTATCCACTAGCGTCAGTTTACAATCACAAACACTTTGTGATACTTTCTGGATAAAGTTGCTTGTCCTCATTCTCATGAACCTTTCAGTAACTTCAGTGCAGAACATTTTCTCCTGCTTAGCCTGTAGATGATATCATCCTTTGTTATTTCCCATCCAAGAAATTGTGGCTAGCAGGCTTGAGTATTGGTATATTCAGAAGTTCTTTGGTTGTGAATTTTTCCTTTCCTTTCTTGGCAAGTGAGCTGGAATAATGAAAAACATTTAAGGCAATGTGTTTTACTGTAAATAAAAACATACTGATTTGAAAATACTACAAATATTCATTCTTTAAATTTATTTTTAATTCAAACATAATAGGGATGGTTTTAGTGTTGCATGCATTTAAATCTAGCTATTTAGATGGCTGAAAACAGAGGATCATAGTTTCAAGCTAGAATAGGTTAACAGACCATGAATCACTTATCTTCAACTAAGAACCAAAAAGCTAAAAGTGGAGCTGTGGTTCAAATAGAAGACTGCACCTGTTGCTCAGGCCTGTAATCCTAAGTACAGTGGAGGCAGAGATATGAGGATTGTGGTTTATAGCCAGCCCTGGCAGGAACACCTGTGAGATTCTTATTTCCAAAGAACCACTAGAAAACTGGAAGTGGTCCTGTGACTCAAGTGGTAGAGTGCTAGCTTTGAGCTGAGGAGCTCAGGGAGCTGCCCCAGTCCCAGAGTTCAAGCCAAACGACTGAAAAGAACCACCACAAGATGTAGACTGAATAACACCCATTGTCCTAGGGAGCATGGCAGAGAAGTCAGGCCGAGCTTCCTGTCAGCTGGGAGTCATAAGCAGGTCACCCAGCTTCTCTGTGCCTCAGTTTCCACAGCTTCAAAACTGAACAAAGTGAAGGATCCCGTTACTCATGGGGATTGGGTATTAAAGAAAGAGAGTCATGTTTTGTTTCATAATCCCATACCTGTCACAACATTAATAACACAAAACCATCTGAGATCTTTCTGGGTATATTCTGTCATATACTCACAGAACTGCCAAGAACCGTATCTGACGGCCCCACCCTCTGTGTCTGGCCCTGCTCTAGAGATCACTCTGTATTAATCCCTTGTTTTCTCAAAACTGTCCCAGGAGGAGATTGAAGTCCAATGGTTGAGGCCCAACCCAGAGACTCACCTCTGGGCAAAAATGGGCTGCTGTGTACTGAGTTTGTGACAATCCATCTAAACCAATGACTGAGCGTGGCACTACATGTCTACCTTCCCAACTACAGAGGACCGACCCTGGTGGGTCATGCCTGTCACATACATGAGGACTGTGATCCACCCCAGCCTGAGCATATATTAAGTCTCCATCTCAGAAATGCCCAAGACAGAATAGCTGGTAAAAGACCTGACTGGCAAGCCTAAAGCCTTGAGATCAAACCCTAATATACCAAAAAGAACCAGAGTCACAGTGCCAGAGGCTCATGCCAATAATCTTAGGTACTCAGGAGGTTGAGATCTGAAGATCACAGCTCAAGATTTAAAATAGGGCTCGCCTCGCCCATCAGAGGTTATGATGAAAAGACCCAGAGTCTGACCGATGCTGTTGCACTCCATACTAGCAGGACTCATATCTTTACTAAGTGTTGGACATGCTCTCTTTCCTCCGGGGAAGCCATCCCCTGCAGCTGCACTCCTAGGTCCCCCCAAGCTCCCAATCCCACCAACCAGGCCCAAAGTAGTACACAGTTCCAGGGCACACAGATCCCTTGTTCTTGTAATTCAACAGTGCTGTGTCCCATTCAAGCATCTCACCCTTCCAGGCTCCCAGACCTCAGCTATGAAGGCCATGCATGCCCAAAAGATAGCAGGTAGAAGTTACCAAAGCATTCAGCCTCCTTGTTACCACTCACTTCTACACACACACACACACACACACACACACACACACACACACTCACACACACACACACACACACACACACACACACACACACACACACACACACACACACACATCCAGACTGGTGACAGAAGACTCATCCATGTAGCACCTGCAATTTGCCAACTGATCACTCACCTGAGCACAGTCAGGCTGTACAAGGAGAAAGATGATATCTCTCTCTGTCTCTCTGTCTCTCTGTCTTCAGGTGAAAGGATGATCGAGCACAGAAGACAAGGGTTCACACAGAAAGGGGGGGTCTATCTTCTGCATCCAAAGCCTCCCATCCCCAGAAAAAGGGAAAAGACCCCAGAAGGCAGGTGTGGACATGCTGCTCCACACCAGGTTTCCACCAGGGAAAGGAAGGGTGCAGATGTACGTCTGTGTGTCTCCCACTGCTCCAGGTCAGGGGCTCTGTGGCGTCCACTCCTCACCCAACCCTGCATCTCCCCATTTCCTGGGACACCAGACACTGGATATGGGGATGGGATCCTCGGGTCAACACCCACCCCCACTCCTGGGGCACATTTATGGCAGGGCGTGGGCCAGAGAGGAGGCGCGGGTCCTGGTCAAGACGGGGGGTGATATGGGGTCGCAGGGAGCGGGCCTGTGTGGCCACCACTCACATGTTCTGCTGGCAAAATCTGTTGGCAGCTGCTCCAGGTGGGGCAAGCAGCAATGGCAGTGGTATGGTCGACATCAGGCCCAGAGCAGAGGACAAGGGTGCCAGGACCAGGTCAGGGCAACAAGCTAGCTAGAGGTGCACCATTGCAGACATTGTCTGAGGAATCCAAGAGGCAACATGGGTTTTAGCCAGCAGCACCAGGTTTGAAATGCTGTGCCACAGGGAAGGGGTGGAGGGGGCCAGAGCGCAGGCGTGCACATGGTAAGCCTGACAAAGGCCTCTCCTCCTAGGCCTCGAGTCTCTTGCTCATCACTCAGCTACCTCTACCTCAACTGCTGCTAGTGGTGTCAACCAACAGACGGAATCCCAGCGCTACTGGGTAGTATGGAATGTGGGCATGGCCACCATTCTTATATCCCATTGGTCAGAAAGAACCATGAAAGAATGAGGGTGTGGCTGGAATCCTGTGATGCAGGCAGAATGGGTGGAGTCAAGATGATGGCAGCCCCTTTCCCAGGGAACTCTGTTCAATCCACTTGGGGACAAGAAGGTTACCTGCTTTAGCCGGATGGCTGGACAGATTGTGGTGTATGTCTGTTTGTTCCCAGTCCCAGACCTTGAACTCAGCATCTGGGCACAGTCTATGAGCTGCTTTTGATCAAGGCTAGCCCTCTACCAATGGAGCTACATGGCTTTACTTCTGGTTTTGTTGGCACAATATGGACAGGAGTCTCAAGGACTTTCCTGCCTAGGGTGACTTTGACCATGATCCTCCTATCACAGCCTTGTAAGTATCAAGGAGGACTGCTGAGAACATTTTTATATCATTAACATTTTGACAACTGAAATCTGTTAGGAACTTTAGCACTTTTGAAAAAAAATGGCCTTTGTGTCATCACAGTTCATTTGCGTATGTCATTGTGATTTCATTCTCATATCCACACTATAAACTCATGGCAATTAAGATCTGACTTGCCACTGTGACATCACAAACCCTTTGTGACATCATCACCAATGTGACATCAGACTATCATAATGACACGTTCAGCTCATGGTGATATCACCAAGCTACACTGACATCATGGCATTATGACATTGCATTGCCATTTTGCTGTCATAGACACATTGTGAATGTATATCCTATTATTTCATTCTATTTTAAATGTGGCAGATCAGTTGCTATCAGAAACATATTGTGACCTCATAAGCATTTAACATTATAAACCCTGTGTGGCGTCATATCCAGTATGATATCACATTGTTGTTATGATATCTTTAGCTTATGGTGACATCACAAAATGACAATGACATTATAGCATTTGCCATTATATCATTGTGACATCATAGTCACATTATGAATGCCTAATCTGTGATTTCATTGTATTTGAAATGTGGCATGTGTGTGGATATCAGAAACTCATTGTGATGTCATAACCTTTGTGACATTAATATCCCTTTGTGACATCAATTTGGCAATGTGACATCACAATGGCAATGTGATGCTTCTAAGGCACCATGATATCACAATGGTGATGAACTCACAATGGTTTTCTGATATCAACCAACATGCCACATTAGATATAGAATCAAATAACATAAAGGGCAAACACAACGTGTCTATGATATCAGAATGACAATATAATGTTACAGTGCTATGATGTCATTGTAGTTTTACATGTCAAAATGAGCTGATGTTGTCATAATGGCAACATGATGTCACAATTATGATGATGTCAGAAAGAATTTTTTGTATTTTAATAGTATGTCTGATGTCAGTTGTCATTAGTTCCCCATGAGGATATGAATACAAAAAATGTTCTGTGATGTCATAGAGGCCATGTGTGTTTTCAAAGGTGGTAAGAGGTCATAATAGCTTTGGAAGGCACACTGTGATTCATAATATCACAATGGAAATGAGATGTCCCATTGGGTTTTTGATGAGGTCACAATGGTTTTGTGATGTCACAGTTTATACTATCAGAATGATATATCCAATTTCAATTACTCTTAATTCAATATGAGGATACCAGGTGATAGATGAAGCTTCATAGTATGAGGGCATACTATGTGAAAACCCAATGGGACACTGATTTCACAATGACAATGTGATATCTCAACATCATGTTATAATAATGTTTTGATGTCACAATTGGTGACACCATACTGATGAGGAGGTCACAATAGATTTGAGATGTCCCAAGGAGTTGGTGATGTCACAGTGGCATGTGGGACCTCAGTTGTCATACACCATGAGTGTATGGGTTTGGGAAGGGATTCTGATGTCCCCAAAGTATATGTAGTCAAAAAGGTGAAGAACTAACAGTTCTGAGATGTCACAAAGTGACACAATTTTTATGATGTCCAGTGGTGTAATATCATGATGTTACCCTGGATTTTAGATATCTCATGTCATATCTGAAATATGAAGTCAAACACAGATTTTCAACTCACAAAGGGCCTAAAATATCACAATGACATGTCACAAATGTTGTGAGGACAGTAGAAGTATCTGATGTCACAGTGGGTTAGTGATATAACAAAGGTAATGTGGTATGACAAAGAGATTTTGATGTCACAAAGGAAATGAGTTCACAATGGTTTCCTGATATCAACCCATATGGCACATTTGAAATAGATTGAAATGAAAGAATGGCATTCACAATGGGTCTATGACATCAAAGTGACAATGTGATGACAAGGCAGCAATGTTTGATAAGATATGCACTCATTACCTTAGTCATGTAACTCTAATCCCTCTGTACAATATATTTACAAAAAATGTACAGAAGAAAAAAAAGAAAAAAATGGTATAGTGTCATTGGGGTTTGGTGTTATCACAATGAGATGATGGTGTCATGATGACAATGTGATTTCACAGCTGTAATTATTGCACAAAATATTTGTGTTGATACAATGCTATGTGTGATCAAAATTTTCACTATGAGAATATGGGTACACAAAGGGTCTGTGAGGCCACAGAGGTCATGTGTTTTTTTAAATGTGATAAGACTTCACAATTGCTTTGTGATGTCACAATGTGATTGTGAAGGCACAACAATAATGTGATGTCACAATGAGTTTGTGATGTCACAGTGGTGATGAGATCACAATGAGTTTGTGATGTCACTATGAGTTTGTATTATTACAAAGACATGTCCAATTTCAATTTCTACTAGTTCACAATGAGGATCAATTTCAAAGAAAGAATCTTAAGATCCAAAGACCATGAGTTTTTAGTCATAACTTGTGTGATATGCTGCCCTTAGAATATTTTAGGCCTTTAGTAAGCTTATATTGTTTTCAAACTCATAATAATTCAGGTATGACATATGATATCAGAAATTGACTCTGAAATTATGAATATTGTGACATCTCATTGATAGACATCCAGACCATGGTGTCACATTGTGAACTCACAAATCTGTTAGGATTTCATTACATTTGTCTCAACACATGACTTTGGTGACTACACAGTCCCTTTGTGAACTCATATCCTCATTGTGAATTAATGATATTTGAGAATCGACATGCCATTGTGACATTTCCAACCAATTGTGACAGCACAAACCTATTAGAGTAGAAACACATTGTGATCTATTAGCCATTGTGGTAGCACAATACCTTTGTGACCCTACGTTTCCATAGTAATATCACTAATCCACTGTGAAATTACAATCCTCTCATACCCAATCCAGTTATGAAATGTGATACCCGAAACCAGTGTGACATTTAGATCATGGTGACATCACACTGATAGATAATATGAGCATTTGTCACATTCTGATAACACGCACATTAGGACTTCATCACTTTTGAGACAATGCATGCCTTTGGAGACATCACAGTCCCTTTGTGAGCACATATCCTCATTTTGAGTTGAAAATTGAGATCACATGTGTCATTTTGATGTCACCAACCCATTGTGACATCACCTCTTATAAACTCATTACTAGTGTGGCATCACCAATTGTGGTATCAAAACATTTTTAAGTAATCATATTGCAACATCACATTGCCATAGTGATATCACTGTTCCATTGTGTTTTCAATAACCTAGTATGTCTTCATAGCATTTTAGAAAATTCAGGGCCTTTTATATTTGTCGTTTTCTGTGAACTCTTATCCTCATTGTGAAATAGTAGCAACTGAAATTGGGCATGTGATTATGAGATGTGACTTCACAAAACTTTGATTTCATCACCAGTGTGATATCACAAACCCATTGTGAGCTTTCATAGATATTTGACATCACTATCACATTGTAAAATCCCAAACTTATTAGGACCTCTTAGCACCTTTGAAAAACACATGGACTTTGTGACATCACAGTCCCTTTGTGTAACTATACCCTCATTATGAACTGACAATTGATATCAGACATGCCATTTTAACATCATGAACACTTTGTGACAGCACCAGTGTGACATAACATTCTCATTATAACAGCATCAACTACTTTTGACATCAGAAAACTATAACAAGATAGTATTATGAGATCACATTGTCATTGTGATGTTATAAACAGATTGTGAATGCCTGTTTTTATTCTTTTTTGTTGTGGTAGTTGGTCATGGGACTTGAAGTCTGGGCATGGGTGCTGTCCCTACTCTACAGCTCTAGGCGAGCACACTATCACTCGAGCCACAGCACCACTTCTGGTTTTCTAGTGGTTTTTATTGGAGATAAGAGGCTCATGGACTTTCTAGCCTGAGGTGACTTTGAACTGCAATCCTAAGATCTCAGCCTCCTGAGTAGCTGGGATTGCAGGCATGAGCCACCCGTGCCAGGCTTTGTCATTCCATTTAAAATTTGACATGTGTGTTGATATCAGAAACATAATGTGACCTCATAACCATTGTAACATCATAAATCAGCAGTGACATCAAATTGTCATTATGACACCATCAGCTCATTGTGACATCACCAAATGACAATGGCATCATAGCATGGTAAATCACAGTGACATCGTTATGTCATAGACATAACAGTGTGAAGGCTTATTCTGTGAATTCATTCTATTTCAGAAACCCATTTGACCATATAACCATTGTGATATCACAATCCTTTGTGACATCACATTGCCATTGTGACATCATTAACCTGCTGTGCCATCACAAGCCAGTCCTGTCCTTATAAGTTTTGTGACATTGTCATATGTTAGACGCTTTGTGAGCTCATAATCTGTTTTCAATCTCATATTTCTGATATGACATGTGATATCAGAAATCCCCTGTGACATCATACTGGCAGACATCATGACCATTGTGTCACATTGTTACATTACAAACCTGTGAGAACGGCATCATATTTGTGACAACACATGCCTTTGGAGACATTACAGTCCCTTCTTGAACTTATATATTCATTTCCAATTAATGACCATTGAGATCTGCCATCTGACATCATGAACCCATTGTGACATCACAAACTTATTGTGACCTCATCACGAGAATGGCATCAAGAAATAATTCTAGTATCAAAACATTATTTTGACATGATATTGTGGTATTGCCGTTGTGATATCACTATCCCATTGTGTTTTTACAAACCTATATGGCCACATCACATCTTAGAAAATTCGTGGCCTTTGAGACTTCAAGCTCTTTCTGTGAACTCATGTACTTATAACCTCTAAGACAAGGAGACAAACCATGTAGTCACATTTAATATAATAAAACAATTTACAATAGCAAGAGGACTGAGATTACCTTATGCTGGCCTGGATAGCCAGGTCCAAAAGCAGCCTTGAACACCAAACCTGAGACCTCCAATGGGCAGCGCAATCCTTTCTTAATTGGTCTGCAAACCACCGGCCAAAAAATTATGATCTCCGAATCTCCAAATCTCAATGGGCAAGGCTTTTTACTTTTTCATTCCTCCCTCCTTCACTACAGACCTGTCCTTCCTTCCTGGTCGTTCCCTTTTTCCCTTCCACCATTTCCTTATTCTCTTCAGGTGTCTCCAATCTCCACAGGCCTGCTCTACTCTGACCCAGTGACCACTTGCCAAACTTCTGCTCTCCTTCATCTTCCTCTCTTCTCAGGTTTTTTCCTTCCTGTTGTCTCATCACTTTCTACCATCCAGGTAGCTCCCATTTTTATCCCCACTTCCAATGCTCTGAAAATGCAACCTATATATAGGTTGTACCCCTCCTCACTCTAACGGGTCTCCTGCCTAACAATTTTTAATCGTCTCTTCCCAATCTGCCCAATGCTCAATCACTTCTTGACAGCTCACCATGTGAGGCCTGACACCTCCACCTTTGGCGGCATTCCCCACATTCTCCTGTGGGCCAGGCCAAGAATTTACAATGATTATAGGCTCCCACAGATAATTCTGGCAACACTGGTTATTACAGTATCCTAATAATGAATTAGAAGAAATTGAAGTTGTATATATCATTGTTATATTAAAACTTGATGAGATATCACTAATGCATTGTGACCTCATCACAGCGGTGACATCACAAACTCATTGTGATATCACATTGCCGTTGTGCCACCATGATCATATTGTGACATCCCAATCCTATTATGACCTCAGAAGCTTTGAAAGCATGGCCTTTGTGTCATCACAAGCCCTTTGTGTACCCATATCCTCATTTTGAGCTGAGATCAGACATGCCATTTTAACATCGCAAAACTTTTGTGACATCATCACCAGTGTAACATTACATTGTTATTATGACACCATCAGACAATTGTGACATCATAAAACAACAATGATTTCATAGCATTATGACATCACATACCCATTGTGATGTCACAGATACATTGGAATGCCTATTCTGTGATTTCATTCTATTTCAAATGTGGCAGGTGGGTTGATATCAGAAATAGATGGTGACTACCTAACCATTATGACATCACAATACCTTGATGACACCACATTGCCATTATGATATCACTAACCCACTGTGACATCACAAAACTGTCCTATCCTCATAAATGTTTTGACATGCTGCCAGTGTGATCTCTGGCCTCCCTGAGCTAATAATTGTTTAATTCATAATACATCAGGTATGACATGTGATATCAGAAATCCCGTGTGACATCACAACTACTGTGACAACACATTGCCAGATGTCATGAACATTGAGTCACATTGTGACATCACAAACCTGTTAAGACTCATTACACTTGTGCCAACATATGCCTTCGGATAAATTATCCCTTGTGAACTTATATATTCATTGTCAATTAGAGGCCTAGCATGAGATTGTAACATCACTATCCCATTGTGAAATCACAAATCTATATGACCTCATCACCTATATGGCATTACCAACTATTTGTGACTTCAAAATAATACTATCTTATGTAATGGTAACTTTATATTTCCAATGGGATATCTCTGTCCCATCGCATTTCCACCAATCTCTTATGTACTCATAATATTTTACAAAATTCATGGCCTTTCTGACTTCTAGCTCCTTATGTGAACAACTATCTTCATTGTGATCTAGTAATATCACCATGTAATGGTGATATTACAAATTCATAGTGACATCACTATCGAAGTGTGACCTTATCCCCACTGTGACATCACAAACCCATTTTGACATCATAGTTCCACAGTGATATCATGATCACCTTGTGATATACCAAACCTGTTGTGACCTCTTAGCACCTTTGAAAAAGCACATAGTGTTTGTGACATCACAGTCCCTTTGGGTAATTATATCCTCATTGTGAGCAAAGGACAACTGATATCAGACAGGCCGTTTTACCATTACAAATGCTTTGTGACATCATCTCCAGAGTGAGATCACATTGTTGTTAGGATAACATCAGCCCATTGTGACATCCCAAAATGACAATGACATCATAGCATTATGACATCACATTTTCATTGTGAGGTCATAGAGACAATGTGCTTGCCTATTCTGTGATTTCATTCTATCTCAAATGTGGCATATAGTTTGATTTCAGAAACCCATTGCGACCACATCACCATTGTGACAGTACAATCCCTTTCCGACCTCATATGGACATTGTGATATCATTAATGCAATGTAACATCACAAACCTGCCTTGTCCTCATAAATTTTGCAACAAGCGACTACCTTGACTTGGGCTGGATGCCCAGAGCTAAATTCAGCCACAACCATGAACCCTCAGAACTCCAAACAGAAGCCCAGCCATTTGTGAAGTGGTCTGCAAACAACCATCCCCCAAAATAATGATCTCCAAAACTCCACACTTCAAAGGACAAGGCTTTTTCCATGCTCTTCATCCTCCTTCTCTCCAGACTTGTCCTACATTTCAGGTCTTTTCATTTTTTCCTTCCACCATTCCCTTCTTCTCTTCAGGCTGCTCTACGCTTGACAGTCCTGCCCTGCCATATCCAGGTGGCCAGCTGCCATCCTTCACCTCCTGCTCTCCCTCAATTTCCTCTCCTCCCAGGTCTTTACCTTCCTACAGGCTCATCACTTCTTTCCTTCCAGGCCTTTCCCCTTTATCTCTCCCTTTCTGTTGCTCTGAACCTGCAGCCTATATATAGGCTGGGCCCTTCCACCACTGCGATGTTTTCGGCATAACAGTTTTCAATCATTACTTCCCAAATGTTCATGCCCAATGACTTCTTGGTAGCTCACCATGTGGCGCTTGACATCCTATCTCCTTTAGCAGAATGCCCTGCCCCCTCCAGTGGCATGCAGCCACCCTCTCTGGTGGTCGAGACCAAGATGCCATGATGATTATCTGTTCCCGTGGATTATAAGGACACTACTGGTTTTTACCGTGTCCTCATGGTGGTCTAGTAGCAATTGAAATTGGACAAATAATTGTGATATTAAAAGTCGTGGCATAACTAATCCATTATGATCTCATCACCAGTGTGACATCACAAACACATTGTGACATCACATTGCTGGTTTGACACCAGGATCACATTGTGTCATCTCAAATCTATTATGACATCTTATATCCTTTGATAAAATACATAGCTTTGTGAAATCACATTCCCTTTGTGTACTCAAATCCCCACTGAAATATTGACAATTGAGAATCAGACAAGACATTTTAACATCAAAAACAGTTTGTGAGTTCATCACAATTGTGAAATCACTTTGTCATTTTGACAACATCTGCTCATTGGGAAATCACAAAACTAAAATGATATGATAGATTTAGATCTTCACATTGTCCTTGTGACATCATAGACACATTATGAATGCCTTTTCTGTGATTTCATTCTTTTTAAAATACGGCCTGTAAGTTGATATCATAAAGAAATAGTGACCTCATAACCATTGTTACATTACAATCCCTTTTTACATCAGGTTGCCACTGTAATATCACAATAACCACATATCACAATATCACATAACACCCCGTGACATCACAAACCTATCCAGTCATCATAAATTTTGTGATATGCTGCAATTGTAATTCTAAGGCCTTTTTGTCCTCATAATCTCTTGTTGACCTCATTAAATTTCACATATGACATTTTTAAAAATTAATTTTAATTTTTAATTTTTGAGAACATATTGTACAGAGGGGTTACAAATACATGGGCAAGATAATGAGTACATTTTGTATCAAGCATTTCAGCCTCTTCCTTCATTTACCCTTCACATCCCAGCCTCTCCCCACACCCCACCCAACCCGGACTCCCCCCCAGCCCCCGCACAAAAGTTGTAAAGTTCGTTTTTGACATGACACCTTGTAATTCTAATAGTTGCATCAGGTCCACCTGAATACTTAACCGACTTGTTTTTCCCAATCTCCTCCACAAATTATACCGACATCAAAAATAGTGAAAGCAGGGGTTGTACTGTGGTGGAGGGACATACAAAGCTACCAGGAAATAATATTATGAATGAGTTAGAAACAAATGCATGAAAGAAAAAAAAACATTTAAATACTTATCTAAGGGTTCATTTTCCTAACATCACATTATCTGACCATTTCTGCTTGACTGGGCTGGGAAGTTGGCTCAGTGGTAGAGCACTTGCCTTGCATGCTTGAGGCCCTGGGTTCGATTCCTCAGCACCACATAAGCAAAAAGGAAAAAGCCGGAAGTGGCACTGTGGCTCAAGGGGTAGAGCGTTAGCCTTCAGCTGAAGAGCTGAGGGACAGCGCCCAGGCCCAGAGTTCAGGCCCCACAACCGGACCCAAAAATAAATAAATAAATAAGGGAAATATTGCAAATAAGGGAAACCATGGACCTTTGTTTGTTTAGGCTTAGCTTACTTCATTCAATATAATTTTTTCCAAGCCTTTCCAATTCCTAACAAATGGGGAAATGTCATTCTTTATGATGGAAGCATAGAATTCCATTGTGTATATATACCACATTTTCTTGATCCATTCATATAATGAGGGGCATCAGGGTTGGTTCCAGATCTTAGCTATGGTAAATAATGCTGCAATAAACATAGTTGTGCTGGTAGCTTTAGTGTGGTCTTGTTTGAAAACATTTGGGTAAATGCCCAAAAGTGGGATTGCTGGGTCATAGGGGAGCTCTATGTGAAGTTTTTTCAGGAAATTCCATACTGCTTTCCAAAGTGGTTGAACAAGTTTACATTCCCACCAACAATGAAGGAAGGTTCCCTTCTGTCCACATCCCCTCCAGCATCTGTTGTTGTTAGAGTTCTTGATTATAGACATTCTAGCTAGGGTGAGGTGGTACCTCAATGTTGTTTTGATTTGCATTTCTTTTATGGCTAGCGAGGTTGAGCAATTTTTCATGTGTCTGTTGCATATCCTTCTTTCTTCTTCACAGAAGTTTCTCTTCAAGTCTTTAGGCCACTTACTTATTGGGCAGTTGTTTCTTTGAGAATTTGTTGTTGGGGGATTTAATTTTTAGAGCTCCAAGTATATTTTAGATATGAGACCCTTGTCCATTGTATGGCAGGTGAAGATATTTTCCCAATCTGTGGGCTTTCTATTGATCTTGCTAGCTATGTCCTTTGCCATGCAGAAGCTCTGCAACTTCATGCAATCTCATGTGTCCAACTTTTCTTTGATTGGTTATGTTTCTGGGTCTCTATTAAGAAAATTTCATCCTCAGCAAACGAGGCCTAGGGTTTCTCCTATTCCATCCTGTAAAGTTTTCAGAGTGTCTGCTTTGACTCCAAGGTCTTTGATCCTTTTGGAGTTAATTCTGGTGCTGTGTGATATATAAGGATCTAGTTTTAGTATTCTACAAATAGTTAAGCAATTTTGCCATCACCATTTACTGAAGAGGCTGTCTTTCTTCCATTCTATTATTTTAGCTACATTATCGAAGATTAGTTGGCTATAGGTCTGTAGGTTCATTTCGGGGATTTCAATTCTATTCCATTGGTCCTGAGGTCTGTTCTTATGCCAGTACCAAGCTGTTTTGATTACTATGTCTTTATAGTAGAGTTTGAATTTTGGTATTGATATTCCTCCAGCAGTGTTCTTTCCGTTGAGGTGCCTTTTTGCTATCCGGGGTCTTTTATTGTTCCATATGATTTTTTGGATTGCCTCTTCTATTTCCTTGAAGAATGAGGGTGGAATTTTGATAGGTCTCACGTTGAATTTGTAGATAGCCTTGGGAAGTATTGCCATTTTCACAATGTTAATCTTTCCAATCCAGGAGCATGGGAGGTTTTGCCATTTTCTAAGTTCTGTTTTGATTTCCTTTTTCAAGATTTTAAAGTTTTCATCATAGAGGTTCCTCACTTCTTTGGTTAAGTTAATTCCTAGGTATTTTATTTTTTGAGGGGCTATTACAAATGGAGTTACTTTCCTAATTTCAGCCACACTTTTTTCATTGTTGGCATACAGAAAATCATTGATTTTTGAGGGTTAATGTTATACCCTACTACTTTGACAAAGTTTAGAATCAGCTTGAGTAATTTGGGAATGGAATCCATGGGATTTTTAAATACAAGATCAATTCATCCGCAAAGAGAGAGAGTTTTATTTCTTCTTTCCCTATTTGGATCCCCTTTAAGTTTGCATCTTGTCTTATTGCTGTAGCAAGGCATTCTAATACTAGATTGAAGAGAAGTGGAGAGAGTGGACATCCTTGTCTTGTTCCTGAGATTAGAAGTTATGGCTTTACTTTTTCCCCATTAAGTATAATGCTGGCTGTAGGTTTGTCATATACAGCCTTTATTGCATTGAGAAATGTTCCATGGATTCCTAATTTTTCCAAAACCTTCATCATAAAGGGGTGTTGGATCTTGTCGAATGCTTTTTCTGCATCTATTGAGATAACCATGTGGTTCTTATTATTGCTCCCCTTGATGTGATGAATAATATTAATTGATTCGCATATATTGGACCAGCTTTGCATCCCAGAAATGAATCCTGTTTGATCGTGGTGTATGATTTTTTGGATGAGTTGTTGAAGTTGATTGGCCAAAATTTTGTTGAGAATTTTTGCATCAGTGTTCATCAAAGAAATGGGTCTATAGTTCTCTTTCTTGGATGAGTCCCTGCCTGGTTTTGGGATGAGGGTTATGATGTCTTCATAGAATGTGTTCGGTAGTGAACTTTCTCTTTCAATTTCATTGAAGAGTTGGAGGAGTATTGCTGTGAGCTCTGCTTTGATGGCCTTGTAAAATTCCGCTGTAAAACCATCTGGTCTTGGACTTTTCTTAGCTAGGAGACCTTTTATTGCTTTTTCTATTTCAATGCTTGATATGGGCCTGGTAAAATGGTTTAACTTATCTTGGTCTAGTTTTGGCATGTAAATATTTGCTAGGAAAAGGTCCATTTCTATCAAGTTCTCATCTCTGAGTTTAGTTATTTGGATGTGTTCTCTTCTTTTTCTGATAAGATTTGCTAAGGGTCTGTCAATTTTGTTAATTTTTTCGAAGAACCAACTCTTTGTTTTGTTGATTCTTTGTATAGGTTTTTTGGATTCTAATTCATTTAATTCTGATTTAATTTTAATTATTTCTTTCCATCTACTGGATTGGGGTTTATCTTACTGCTCTTTTTCAAGGAGGTTTAGATGTGTCATTAAATTGTTGGTTTCAGATATCTCCAATTTGTTGATGTAGGAGCTCAGAGGTATAAACTTGCCTCTGAGTACTGCCTTTGCTATGTCCCAGAAGAGCTGGTAATTTGTGTGTTCATTTTTGTTGAATAGTATGAGCATTTGAATTTCCTTTCTAATCTCTTCCATGACCCACTCATGATTCAGCAGTGTTTTGTTCAGCCTCCATATGTTACCGGACTTTCTTTGGTGGCTTTTGGTGTTGAGTTCTAATTTTATTCCCTTGTGGTCAGAGAGAATGCAAGGTATAACTTCAATGTTTCTGAATTTAGACAAGTTTCCTTTGTGGCCTAAAATGTGGTCAATTTTTTAAAAATGTTCCATATGCTGCTGGGAAAAACGTGTATTCTGATGCTGCTGGGTGAAATGTTCAGTAGATGTCTGTTAAATCTAGTTGATCTATGCAGCTGTTTAAATCTGCGGTTTCTCTATTGAGTTTTTGCCGAGTTCATGTATCTAGTGGGGAGAGTGGTGTGTCAAAATCCCCAACAATTAATGTCTTTGGATCTATGTGGACTCTGAGAGAAAGTAGTGTTTCTTGGATAAATTTGGGTTCTCCATTGTTTGGCGAATAGATATTTAGAATTGTAATATCGTCCTGAAGTGGAGATCCATTAATTAGTATGTAGCGACCATCCTTATCTCTTCTCACGAATTTTAATTTGAAGTCTATTTTATGTGATATTAGGATTGCAACTCCCTCCTGTTTATGGGGGCTGTTTGCTTGGTAGATTTTGCTCCAGCCTTTAACATTGAAAATGTGTTTGTTTTTATTGGCAAGATGTGATTCCTGATAGCAGCAGATTGAAGGAACTTCTTTCTTAAACCAACTAGACAGTCTATGTCCCTTAATTGGAAAGTTATGTCCATAACGTTAATAGATAGGACTGAGAGGTATTTGGGACTTACTGCCATGTTATCAACCTTCTTGGGGGTTGCTAAAACTGTGTTCTTCCTATGGTTCTTGGATTCTCAGTTTGGGTGCAGGTTCTTGGCCTTTATTGTGGTCTTGTTGGTTTTCTATGTGTAGGACATCTTTAAGAATCTTTTGTAGGGCTGATTCGGTGGAGATGTATTGTTTCAATTTTTCTTTGCTATCGATGGTTTTTATTTGGCCTTCAGTTATGAAGGAGAGTTTAGCTGGGTACAGTATTCTTGTTTGATAATTGTTTGTTTTTAGGGCATGGCATACATCATTCCAAGCTCTTCTTGCTTTGATTGTCTCTGCTGAGAAATCTGAGGTGATTCTAATTGATTTCCCTTTATTGGTGATTAATCTTTTCTCCTTGACAGCTTTAAGGATCCTTTCCTTGGTCTGAGTTGATCCTGTGTGTATTATAATGTGACTGTGGGATGTCCTATTCTGGTCTGGTCTATTTGGGGTTCTAAAAGCTTCTTGTATATGAATAGGCCTATCTTTTTGCATGTTTGGGAAGTTCTCTGCTAGGATCCTGTTAAACAAATTTCCTAGACCATTAACTTCTATTTCTAGGTGCTCTTCTACACCCATTATCCATAGATTAGGACTTTTGATATTTTTTTCCAAGTGTTGGATAGACCTATCATATTTCTTGGACTTTTCATGGATGGTTGTATGTTCTTTCTCTGTAATATCTAGGCTGTCTTCAATCCCTGAGATTCGGTCTTCTGCATGGTCTAACCTGCTGTCAAGACTTTCTACTTTGTTTTTAATCTGTTTTCCTTCTAATTGGTCAGGTTTCATTGCTTCAAATTCTTTGTTAAAACTTTGTTTTAGATCTTGTATGAACTTCTTTACTTTCTTAATTTTGTGTACAGTGTTTATTCTCCAATCACTTAGTTGTTTGGTTATGGTTTCCTTGGACTCCAATTCCTTCTGTTGGTTTCCATTCAGCATTCCCTTTGTGGTCTCCCTGTCTTCCTTCAGCTCTTTGTTAATTGGTTCCATGAATGCCTTTAGTGATCTTTTTTTATTCTTTTCCTGCTCTCTCAATTCCTGTATTACTCTTTGATTAGCTTCCTCCCGTTCATGGGATTCCTGTAGTTCTCTTTGAGTGTTCTCAGCCTGCTCACACCATTCCTCCCTTTCTGTTTGAGTATTCTCAAGCTGCTCACGCAAATCCTGTATCAGTTTTTGAGTAGCTTCCTCACACTTATGATATTCCTGTATAAACTTTTCGATTGCCTCCTCTCTCTCCTTATCATGCTCATACAGAATCCTTTGTAAGTTTTCAATCTTTTCATTTATCATGTTAGCCAACAGTGTTTGTAGAGCTATTGGGGAACTCTCCTCTGGATTATTCATTATCTGTTCTGTCCCATGATTATCAAGATTGAGAATTGAGATACCCGGACTTGCCATTTTTCTTGTGTTTTTCCGGCTTACTCTGCCCATTTGAGATATAAATAGCACCAGTTTTGTGCTAGAACAATATCTTAAGGCAAGCATCCACCAAAGTCTGAATTTGCACAGTCAGTAGTCTACAGATACAATCTAGTTCAATAGATACATCTATTCAATATCAAACAACTATATGTTAATGGGCTACGAACCGCAAAGAAGAATTTGGAAAACCAGAAATTATTAGGGTTAGGGAGCAATGTGGGTAAAAAATAGGAATAGATTGATGTGGGAAATCACAGGGAGTGTTAACTAAGTCCTAATCTCAAAGCAGGAAATAGGTTGGGTAGGAGAAAGTAGAAAGAGAGAGAAAAAATGAAGAAAGGGAAATGGAAAAGAAAAGAGACCAGAAAAAATAGAAAAATAAAAATTAATAATATTATGCCAGAATTCGACAAGAATCTATTTAGAGAAGAATGTGAATATAATGAGAGAAGGGGAGCGATATAAAGGAGATGTGAAAACTTAAAAATAAAATGCTTAAAATATTATGTAGGTATAAAGAAGTGTTACTGCTATTAAGGAATTTAAGTCTCAGCGGTATTGAATTGAGTAATAAATTTGTGGATTAAGTGTGTACACAGTGGAGGATAGGGTCTAATAGTCAACTACAGGTTTATCTGAGGATGTGCAGGACAAGAATTAAGTCATATAAAGAAGAACGAAAGAGAGGAAAAGGTGAAAATGATAAGAAATGAAGAAAAAAAGATCAGAAGTTCAGTAGAGCTAAACAAAAAAACAAAAAGATAATTAAAAAAGAAAAAAAAAGAAAAAGAAATCAAAAAAGAAGAAAAAATGCACACACGTATCCCTAAAATAAAAATTGTAAGAGGGAAAAAAATATACTGGAAAACATTTTTTTTCAATCAAGGCAAAAATTAATGATTAAAAATTTTTAGAAATGAAATTTTTTTAATATAAGGTACCAAAAAAAAAAAAAAAGAAAGAAGAAGAAAAAAAAAAGTTCTTTGATTTTTGGGGGAGGAGTGGGAAAAATTCTGTATCTCCCTTGTGTCTGTAACCAGCTTTTTGTTGGAGTCTTTTGTCTGCTTTTGGTTCTTTGGCTTGGTTGGTTACTTAAGTCAGTTTATTCGAACAGGCAGAAAAATGCTCTGCTTTACCCAGGATTTTGTGATCCTCCTCCTAGGCTAGTTCAATGGGAGTCAGATCTGCTTTGAGTATCACAAAAGAGGGAGAATCAATGATGAGGCTAGGTTCTGGGTAGAGTTGAAGCCTTTCAACAAACAGTAGCTTTTCCTGGTGGCTAGTTTGTGAAAGATTCACAGAGCCCAGCCTGGAGCCATTCTCAGGGTTTCTGTTTACTGGATTTCAATTGATTGTCGAGGCTGCTAAAGGGAGGGGCAGCCTCTGGCTCTGATTACCCAGTGAAGAATGCCATTACTAGGGCTGGCGCCTAAGCTGGGTGACTTTTCCCTGGGTGGAGCTGAGTCTGGCAGGTCACGCCGCCGTTAAGTTCTTGTGACCTGCTAAATGATTCATTTTATTTCAAGGCTTGAGTTGGAGCTCTTTGTCAGTATCCAAGATGGAGATCTCCAGTACGGGGGGGGGGGGGGTGGCATTCCTTCCTCTGCTCCCTGAGAAGGAGTGAGGACATCAGGCTTCTACTCATGCCGAGTCTTGGTTCCTGGGTCATCTCTGGTCTGTGAACTGCAGGATGAATATGTCTGCTCCTTGTTGGTTCTTGCTGGTTTTGAGTAGAATCCGCTCACCCGCTGCGTCTGGCTCCTTCGTCCTGGACTCTCTGTTTCTCGGGTATGGCGCCTGTGGTTGCAGCTGCCACCGCTGCTGCTGCTGCGGCCGCTGCTTGCAAGAGCTCAGATCTGTCTCCTTGCCTGGATTTTCCCTCTCTGGCCTGACTCTCTGTTCTGTGATGGCACACTTGGTGTGATTCTCTGGCTTAGGACTGTTCACTGGAACTCTAAAACTTCTTTCTATGGGAGAGCTTGTTTAGACTCCAGCTTCTCCACCATCTTCCCAGGTCTGACTTTCTTATCTTCAAGTACAGTGATCTTCTCCTTCATCCACATTGCTGCAGATTTACCCAGATCCTGAGTTCAAATTTAAAGCCTGGAAGATTAAACATCACGAATTGCAAGCCAGGGAGCTAAATTTTTTATTTTACTTTTCTCAGTATGGGCTTGAAGTCAAATTGTGGCAACTCTGCCTCAAATTGGATCACCCTATGCTGGGGTACAGCCACTAGACCTACAGCTGCTTCTGGGATCCTAGATCCTCAGGTCTTGCAGGGAAAGCAATGCACAGAAAAACTGTGGCATTTTTGTTTTCTTCCTTTGCACGGTGTCCCTCATGGGTCTGAATGACACTGTTGCAAAGGGTACTTCACCTTGCATTGCTGAAAGCTGCCCACGTGGCAACATAGGCCCTGATTTCGAATCCCCCTCCTAACACCAACCAATGGCAGGAGATACTAAGAAAATTGTTCCCAACCATAGGAAGAACAATGGAATTTTATCAATGTCAATGTTCAATGAGTTGATCATGAATGATGCTACTATAAATTTAGGCAGCATAATTTCAAGAAGCTAATTTATTTAATATTTATGAAGCATAAAAAGAATATTATTACTTACAGGAATGCAATAATTTCAGGACACTGATTGATTTCATTAATAGTATAAGGATGAAAACAATAATATTAATTACATGGACGCATGATTAATACCCAGGAATTGGTAGGAATGTAGTCTATATAACTGAATAATATATAGACATCTTTAACACTCTATATAAATACATATTTATTAGCGTACTTCCATCTGCAGGTCAATCTGTTCTTATTTTGCTAACACCTGGGGCTTGATCTCAGTTCCTAGGAATAACCTTTCAGCTCAATGTGCCCAGGATGGCATGCTGACACTCACCCATTCATGAATTGTGCCTTGTAGGCTTGTAGGCCATGAGTTCAGTTGCCAGCACTCCCCAAAAATGAATTGTGGAGTAAGAAGTCCTGAGTGTCAGGTATGAAGTGGAACACATATGCAGACCTATATCTTATGTAATCAATGTTTTATGTGCCATAATAGTCAAAATAAATGGTCAATACATGAATAAAACAAACAAATAAAATAACTGCACTGAATGCAATATGGAGTCAACATATGAATGTAAATATGAATCATATATGTAAATTGTACATGAATAGGATGTTTTCTAGTGGTGGGGATCTATTTCAGGCCTAAAGAACCGACTTGAATTTCTTGACTTCAAGGAGGCCAGCTTCCCCTTCCCACACAGTGCAACACAGTTACCAAGACCATAGGTTCCAATCCCGACAGTCCTGACAGAAAAATGCCACCTTTATATTATGTAATAGTATAGTAATTCTTAGGTATTTCATTATTCCTCCATTTTATGAATGTGATTGTTTAAATGCTTCAAAAAGCATTAACTAACATCGATCAGTTTCCTATAAAATAATTCTTTATAATTTTATCCTAGAATCATTCAAGAACTGCTCTTTCAATCATGACATACATCATATTCTATTGGTAATCATATGGACAGGAATAAGTTTCTTAGGATCTCTTTCCATTTTGAGGTGGCTGGACCAGGATTCCAACTGTGGGCTATAGCTCCCACCACTTAAACCCGAGGATAGGGAACTCATCAGTCTGTCCAAGAACACCAGTAAGACAAATGATTAGGCAGGCACCAGTGGCCCTCAACAGTCTTCCTTGATACTTACAAGGCTGTGATGAGAGGATCATGGTCGAAGTCACCCTAGGCAGGAAAGTCCAACTTCAGTGCCAACAAAGCCAGAATCCCTGTGGCTCCAGTGTGGAAGGCCAGCCTTGAGCAAAAGCAGCTCACAGACTGTGCCCATATCCTCAGTTCATGGTCTG
Source organism: Dipodomys merriami (assembly GCF_024711535.1). Taxonomy (NCBI): domain Eukaryota; kingdom Metazoa; phylum Chordata; class Mammalia; order Rodentia; family Heteromyidae; genus Dipodomys; species Dipodomys merriami. Next base: position 90,669 of record NW_027206169.1, on the reverse strand, counting down.
TGACTGGGAACAAACAGCCATACACAATGATCTGTGCAGCCATGCGGCTAAAGCAGGTCACCCTCTTGTCTCCAACTGAATTGGACATTGTTCCCTGGGAAAAGGGCTGGGGGAGCTGCTATCTTCTTGACTCTGCCCATGCTGTTTGCATCACAGGATTCTGGCCACACCCCCATTCTTTCATTGTTCTTTCTGACCAATGAGATACAAAAATGGTGGCCATGCCCACATTCCATGCTGCCTGGAAGCACCAGTATTCCCTCTGTTTACACCACTACCAGCAGTTGAGGAAGGTATAGATGGCTGAGTGGTGAGAAGAGATTTTAGGCGACTGGAATATAGAAGGAAATTGAGATGCCTGCCTAGTCCCCAGCCCCCTCCCGCCTTCCCAAGGTTCAGAATTTCAAACCAGGCAATGGCACCCTGCCAGGCTGTGTAAAGCCCCAACTTGGTCAATGGCCTTGGTTCTCTGAGGCCATGTGTCTGCAATGCCACTGCCATTCCCGCTCGCTCCACCTGGAGCAGCCTCAAGCAACTTCTCCCAGGAGCACATGTGAGTGGCTGCCCCAAAACCACCCCTACCCTGGGTCAGACACCCCTCTGAGGGCACCAAGACCCGCTACTTGTTTCCTCTCCCTGGCTCTGAGGAGCCACCTTTCTGTTTTGGGCATTTCTGAAACAGAGCCTCTATATGCTCTGGCTGGGCTGGATTGATGTCCTGCTATCTGTGACAGGTATGCTCCACCGGGCCTGGTCATCTGTAGTTGGGGTGGTAGACATGTAGCAACATGCACAGTCATCGATTTAGATGGATACTCTCAAAAATTTAGTCCACAGCAGCCAATTCTTTTTTTTTTTAATTGTGAAAATACTGTCCAGAGGGGTTAAAATTACATGGGCAAGATATGAGTACATATCCTATCAAGCATTATAGCCTCCTCTTTTGTTTCCCCTTCCCATCCCATCCTCCCCCCCCCACTCGACCCTCCCCATCCCCCTACCAGAGTTGTCAAGTTCATTTTCGACATACCACTTCTACGTCTCATTGTTGTAATGGGTCCAAATTTAATCCCTATTTCAACGATTTGTTTTTTCCCTTCCCCTCCATAAATTATAACAACATCAAATACAGTCAAAGCAGGGATTATACCGTGGGGGAGGGATATAAAAAGCAACAAATAAATAATCTTATGAATGTACTAGAAACAATCGTATGAAAGAAAAAAAATTGAATAGATATCTTAGGGTTCTTTTCACTAACATGAATTTATCTGAACTTTTATGCTTGACTCAGATATATACGAGTTATTGCAAATAAGGGAAAACATGGGACCTATGTTTCGTTGGTTCTGGCTTACTTCACTTAATATAAGTTTTTCCAACCCTTTCCATTTCCTAACAAATAGAGCAATGTCATTCATTCTGATGGAGGCATAGAATTCCATTGTGTATATATAACCCATTTATTTGATCCATTCATCTACCGAAGGGCATCTGGGTTGCTTCCATATCTTAGCTATGGTAAAAAAGGCTGCAATAAACATAGTTGTGCTGGTAGCTTTAGTGTGGTCTTCTTTGTAAACATTTGGGTAAGTGCCCAAAAGTGGGATTGTTGGATCAAAGGGGAGCTCTATGTTGAGTGCTTTGAGGAACCTCCATACAGCTTTCAAAAGTGGTTGAACAAATTTACACTCCCACCAATAATGAAGTAAGGTTCCCTTCTGTCCACATCCCCTCCAGAATCTGTTATCAGAGTTCTTCATTATAGCCATTCTAACTGGGGTGAGGTGGTATCTCAATGTTGTTTTGATTTGCATTTCTTTTATGGCTAAAGAGGTTGAGCATTTCTTCATTTGTCTATTGGCCATCCTTCTTTCCTCTTCAGTGAAGTTTCTCTTTAAGGCTTTAGCCTTATTTATTGGGCAGTTGTTTCTTTGAGGATTTGTTGTTGGGGGATTTAATTTTTTTTCCAAGTATATTTTAGATATGAGACTGTTGTCTCTAGTATGGCTAGTGAAGATTTTCTCCCAATCCGTGGGCTTTCTATTGATCTTGCTAGCTATGTCCTTTGCCATGCAGAAGCTCTGCAACTTCGTGGAATCCCAATTGTCCAACCTTTCTTTGATTTCTTGTGTTTCTGGGTCTCTATTAAAAAAAATTCAACCTGTGCCAAGGAGACATAGGGTTTCTCCTATTCCATCCTGTAATGTTTTCAGAGTGTCTGCTTTGACTCCGAGGTCTTTGATCCATTTGGAGTTGATTCTGGTGCAGGGTGATATATAAGGATCTAGCTTTAGTTTTCTACAAGTAGTTAAGCAATTTTGCCAGCACCATTTACTGAAGAGGCTGTCTTTCTTCCATTCTATTATTTTAGCTCCCTTATGGAAGAGTAGTTGGCTATATGTCTGTAGGTTCATTTCTGGGTTTTCAATTCTATTCCATTGGTCCTGAAATCTATTCTTATGCCAGTACTAAGCTGTTTTGAATAAAATTGCTTTGTATTAGAGTTTGAAATTTGGTATGATATTCCTCCAGCACAGTTTTTTCTGTTGAGGATCGTTTTGCTATTCGGGGTCTTTTATTGTCCTCTATGAATTATTGGTTTGCCTCTTCTATTTCCTTGAAGAATGAGGTTGGAATATTTATAGGAATCGCACTGAATTTGTAGAGAGCCTTGTGAAGGATTGCAATTTTCACGATGTTGATCTTTCCAATCCATGAGCATGGGAGTTTTTGGCACTTTCTAAGATCTCTTTTGATTTCCTTTTTCAGGTTTTTAAAATTTTCATCCATAGAGTTCCTTCACTTCTTTGGTTAAGTTAATTCCTAGGTATTTTATTTTTTGTGGGGCTATTACGAATGGAGATGCTTTCCTAATTTCAGCCACACTTTTCTCATTGTTTGTATATAGAAAAGCCATTGATTTTGAGGGGTTAATTTTATACCCTACTACTTTGACAAAGTTTTGAATCAGCTTGAGTCATTTGGGAGTGGAGTCTATTGGATTCCTTAAATACAAGATCATGACATCTGCAAAGACATAGAGTTTTACTTCTTCTTTCCCTATTTGGATCCCCTTTACGTTTGCATCTTGTCTTATTCCTGTAGCTAGGCATTCTAATACTAAATTGAAGAGAAGTGGAGAGAGTGGACCTTCTTTTCCCGTTCCTGAGTTAAGAGGAAATGGCTTTACTTTTTCACCATTAAGTATGATGATGGCTGTAGGTTTGTCATATATAGTCTTTATTGTATTGAGCAAAGTTCCATGGATTCCTAATTTTTCCAGAACCATCATCATAAAGGGGCGTTGGATCTTGTCAAATGCTTTTTCTGCATCTATTGAGATAACCAGGTTGTTCTTATCTTTGCTCCTGTTGATGTGATGAATTATATTAATTGATTTGCATATATTGACCTAGCTTTGCATCCCTGAAATAAATCCTGTTTGATCATGGTGTAGAATTTTTTGGATGAATTGTTGAATTTGATTGGCCAACATTTTGTTGAGAAGTTTTGCATCAATGTTCATCAAAGAAATGGGTCTATAGTTATCTTTCTGTGATGTGTCCCTGCCTGGTTTGGGCATGAGGGTTATTATGGCTTCATAGAATGAGTTCAGTAGTGAACTTTCTCTTTCAATATCATTGAAGATTTGGAGGAGTATTGGTGTGAGCTGTGTTTTTAAGGGCTTATAGTATTATGCTGTAAAACCATCTGGTCCTGGGCTTTTCTTAGATGGGAGGTGTGTTATTGATGTTTCTATTTCAATGCTTGATATGGGCCTGATAAGATGGTATAACTCATCTTGCTTTAGTTTTGGCATGTCAGTATTTGCTAGGAAAAGGTCCATTTCTGCCAAGTTCTCAAACTTATTAGCATAAAGTTTTGAGAAGTATTCCCTTATAATGTTCTGAATCTTGGTTGTTTCTGTGGTGATGTTTCCATTCTCATCTCTGAGTTTATTTATTTGGGTGTGTTCTCTTCTCTTTCTTATAAGATTTGCTAAGAGTCTGTCAATTTTGTTAATATTTTGGAAGTAACAAATCTTTGTTTTGTTGATTCTTTCTATGATTTTTTTTGGATTCTAATTCATTTAATTATGATTTAATTTTAATTATTTCTTACCATCTACTGGATTGGGGATCATCTTGCTGCTCTTTTTCAAGGAGACTCAGATGTCTCATTAAATGGTTGGTTTCAGATCTCTCCAATTTGTTGAAGTATGAACTCAGAGCTATAAACTTGCCTGTGAGTACTGCCTTTGCTGTGTCCCAAAGGAGCTGGTAATTTGTGTGTTCATCAACATTTGAATTTCTTTTCTAATCTTTTCCATGACCCACTCGTGATTCAGCAGTGTGTTGTTCCAGTGTGTTACAGGATTTTCTCTGGTGGCTTTTCCTGTTGAGTTTTAATTTTTTACACTTGTGGCCTTAGAGAATGCAAGGTATTACTTCAATGTTTCTGAAAAGAGATAAATAAGTACCCACACATATACCCCTAAAATAAAAATTATGAGAGGAAGAAAAAAATTAAAGCAAAAAATTAAAAATTAAAAAACAACTTTTAGAAAAAAATTATAAAAGGTACAAAAAAAGAGTTCTTTGATTTTGTTGTGGGGGATGGGAAGATCCTGTATCTCCCTTGTGTTCTTAACCTGTCTCTTTTTGGAGACTCTAGTCTACTTGTGTTTGATTTTCCTGTGGCTTGAATGGTTTCTTAAGTCAGTTTGAGCAGGCAGAAAAATCACAGGAGACGATTCTTGACCACAGGTGAAGCTCTGGGTAGGTTCGTAACAATCAGACCTCATTCTCCTCACAGGACAGTTGTGAGCAAACAAGGGATTTATACAGAGGGATCTCTGGAGCATGGCTAGGAACAGAGGGAGTAGTCTTCAGATAAGGTTCTCGGCAATTCTGTGAGGAAATGACAGGAAGATATCCGGAAAGGGCTCAGGTGGGGCCTGTTATTAATTGTGCAACAGATGTGGGATTATGAAACAAACATGGCTTTCTCTCATCATTACCCTATCCCAATGAGGAAGCGGATCTTTCACTGTGTTGAGTTTTGCAGCTGGAGATACCAAGGCAGAGAGAAGCCAGGTGACCTAATTATGACTTCAACTTCAAAGGAAGCTCTGCCTGACTTTGCTACCATGCTCCGTAGGACAATGGTTGCTATTCAGTCCGCTTCTTGTGGTAGGAAGTCCACATCTTGTCAGTCGTGGAGCTAGAACTCTAGGCATGGGCGATGTTCCCAAAAGCCTCAGCAAAAGGCTAGTGTTCTACCACTTGAACCCACAACACTACTTTTGATTTTCTGGTGGTTCTTTGGAGATAAGATTCTCACAGACGTTCCTGCCTCGGCTGGTTATGAACCATGATCCTCATATCTCAGCGTCCTGTGTAGTTAGGATTAGAATTCTGAGCCACTGGCACCAGACTTAATTGTAATTCTGACTTTTTCTCTCTCTCTCTTTCACAAGAACTGGTCACATGGATGCTGGAGGAGGGGGCCCACCATCCCCATGTGGCTGGAACCCAAGGTTGGTCCTCTCATTCTGGAGGTTGGCTGTGGGTCAGGAGCTGTCGCCTCAGCTTGTTGAAACAGCTCCATGAGATAAGACCTTCTGTTATCTGGCTAGACCGTAACAGTTATTCATTGTCCATCCAGCCTTTAAGGCTCTGTTAATGTGGCTTCATGGTACGGTGATTTCCTAGCATCCATGAAACCCTGGGTTCAATTCCTTAGTTACACACACACACACACACACAAAACCACTGGAAGTGGTGCTGTGCCTCAAATGATAGAGAGCTAGCATTGAGCAAGAAAAAAAAAGCTCAGGAATATTCCCTACCCCTGAGTTTATGCCCCTCGACTGACAAAAAGAACAAAAACAAATCAAATCAAAACAAAACAAAAACATTCAGTTAGTAAATGCAAAATAAATAACTCACACTTGGAATATATAATTGCTCCTTCCATACTGACACCTGAAAACAGTTCCTAATTCATGTACTTTACTTATATTAGGATACTGTGTTGAAAAAAGTCTTGTTCATTAAGTCACAGCAATTAATGCCAGGGATATGCTTAGATGTCAGGTAATGTTTAATTCTGGAAATTCAACCATTCCTGGATTTGTGTCGTCACTGCTAATCACAAAGAGAATGGTAGGCTATGTGTGATTTTGAAATCTTTTTGGTCAGTTATGGCACCAAAAATGCAGAGGCTAATTAATAGTTGTGAAAGAAAATAAGGAATATATAACTCCAGATAGAAGGAATAAATGATAGTAATTAAGGTATACCAGAAACTGTTCTTGAGAACCATTTTTGGTTATTGTAGAACTAGTTGTCAGCTAGGCAGTTCCTCATTGCCTTTAGCATTCTAAATCTCTTAGGCTAGCTTATAATCTCTGTGTGATAAATGTATCTCCTTCTATGCTATTCTTTCATACCTTTTCTCCTTTGCTTTCTAAAAATCTTATTCTTTCTATATTTCTCTATGAACATTTCCTGATACTAAATACACCTATACAGATGGCAGAGGATGCTAATGAAAGGGTCCCAAAAATCATCAGTCATTAACGTAACAAAATGGAAAAGAGGACATATTTATTGCTACTTCAATTTTTCTGAAATGCTGCAATATCATTTGGTTAAAATTTCCATTCTTTGTCTACACAGTGTCATTCAGTACACATAAATGCAAATATGAGCCAGGAGTTGGTGGTTTACTCCTGTAATCCTAGCTACTCAGGAGGTTGAGACCAGAAGATTGTGGTTCAAAGCCAGCCTGGTCAAGAAAGTCCACGAGACCCTAACCTTCAATTAACCACCAGAAACCTGGAGGTGGTGCTCTAGCTTAGCACCCAGGATCCGAGTTCAAGCCCCACAACCAACAAAAAAGGTGAAATATAACTTTAAGTTTCCCCAAAAGGAATGACAAGTTCAATAATCTTCCCCCCCAAAAAATTCCAAAATGATTCAGTGCACCTACTTTTGCTGAGTTATGTTATGGTTTCTTTTCTGGACATATGCTCTAAAAACAAATCATTTAACTAGGGATACAGGTGGACCCATTTCAACAATGAGATGTACAAGTCGTTATGTTGAAAAACGAACTTTACAACGTTGGTGGGCGGGAGGATAGGGTATGGGGAGGGGGGAATATGGGAAGGGATGGGAAGGGGAAACAAAGAGGAGGCAACAATGATTGATAAGAAATGTACTCGTTATCTTGTCCATGTAATTGTAATTCCTCTGTACGGTATGCTCACAATAATAAAGAAAGAAAAAAATTGTAAAATATTAGCTTTACAATAAACTTCATCTAATATTTCTCATTTGAAAAGAGAAGTCTATACAGTTGATGTCACTTGGCTTTCTTACTATCTTAGTTTAAAGCCAAACCTGGTAGGAGAGTCTGTCAAACTCTTATTTGTAATTACACAGCAAAAAAGCCAGAAGTGGAGTTTTGGTTCAAGCAATAGAGTACTAACTTTGGGGGTAGGTGAGCAGGAAAGAAAACTGTTCAGGGACAGGGTTCAGCCTCTAGGTTCAAGCCCCAGAACCAACACAAGCTAAACACAAAAGCAAACAAAAAACCAGATATTTCATTGGGACCCTCCTTAAAGGAGTATTGGTCTGAGAAGTGGCTCCTTTTGCTGATCATATACACTGGATGCTTTTTTGGAATCCTTACTGCTCTGGAGAACTCAGGACCAAACTAAAGTAATTCATAACTGACTTCTGCAACAAAAGAATCATCTCAGGGGTGAAATATCCATGCAAAAAAACACTATAGCAGTAGAATTTTTTTGGGGGTCCAGTCTTGGGCCTGAACTCTGGGCCTGGGCGCTTTACCTCAGCTCTTCAACTCAAGGCTAGCGCTCTACCACTTGAGCCACAGCACCACTTCTGGCTTATTTTTGCTTATGTGGTGCTGAGGAACCTAACCCAGGGCCTCAGGCATGCAAGGCAAGTGCTCTACCACAGAGCCAACTTCCCAGCCCCAGCAGAAAAACATATTTAAAACAACGTTATTTCTTTTTGTCCTATGCTGGCCATCAAATGGCACATTTTATCTTTTTGTCATACTCTCAACTAGAAGTTTACAGAAAAATTATATATAAGTAAAAACACACTAGAAAAAGTCAGGGACAGAGTTTCCTTCAAGCCTTCGGATTCTCTTCTTTTATAGTAAAAAGAAAAGCACAAGTTAACTTGAACTTTGTCAATCCTCTATGTTCCATTCCTCTACTGGGATCAGTTTCCATATCCAGTAACAGTTACTTCCAGGAACAATCTATGGTGCTGCTTGAGGTATAATGAATGATTTCTGGCTTCACGGAAATAACACAAGAACACATTTGGACCTGATGTAACACGTGTTTCAGAGACAACTTAGTAAAGAGAAAATATAAAATTTATATTTTTTATAAATACATTATTCATGAGTATATTGAATTCAAACTTTGTAAATTCTCTGTAAATTGAGGCGAATTTTAAAGAGGAAGAAGGTTCCTAGATCATTTTTTTTTGTGAGTATATGTGCTGCACATTATTTCTCAAGTGTACATGAATTTGTTAACTCGTGTTAACTATAGCAATAATAAGAGAAAGAGAAATTCTGTGTTTAAGTATAAGGGTTCAATACACTATAGAAGACTCTACAAATAAGACCACATTGAAACAATAAAGCCAAGTCCAGTATGTAGATTTATGAGAGTGATATAGAGAAAGCATTACTCCTACATGGAACACGAAGTATGAGGCCACTCCCTTCCTAATCACGCTTGCTAATGACACAACTTTGTAGAAATTAGAATGGAAGAATAATTCTGTTTCCAATGCAAGTCAGATATAAGAGCATGGATTTAATAAGGAAAAAATTCCATCTTGAGAGAGTAGGGATTATACTAGCCATCAACTGGTGGATAAGATCACATTTTTTTCTTTCCTTTACTTATATATTTTTTGTTGGTGGTGGTCTTGGCACTTGAATTCTGGGCCTGGGCACTGTCCCTCTGCTACTCCGCTCAAGGCTAATGCTCTACCACTTTAGCCACAGTGAGGCTTCCAGTGTTCTTGCAGTAAATTGGAGAAAAGAGTCTCCTGGACTTTCCTACCTGGGCTGGATTTGAACCCCAATCCTCAGATCTTACCACCACCCAGCTTAGGATCACATTTCTAACAGTGTACATTCAGCATATGTATTATGTATATTCATCTATCTTTATATGAATTCTTGAGTTAAAAATCTGGGCTACAGCTTAGACTTTACACTCACAAAAATGTTTGTAGTTTAAAAGTTGTTTCTACTGGATAAATGAAACCTAAGTATGTAAAGGAGTCTGGGAAGTTCAGATTGCATCCAGCCTGGGCAGAACAGTGTTTGAGACACTATCTATAATTAACCAGCCAAAAGCTAGATTGGAAGAATGGTTCAGGTGATGGAATAACAGTCATGAGTAAGAATGATGAATAAGAGCTTGAGGCTTTTGCATACATACATATAAACATACACATACACACAGAGGCACTTATATGTGCACACACATATACACAAATGAAGCAACTCTCAGAATATGTAGAAAACTTAGAAAACAATAGAAAGTATGTCCTGAGTGAGACTAGAATCAAGTGATCATTTTTAAAATTAGAAAATCCTAAAGTGAACTTTCTTCAAAAAAGTTTGAGAATATTACATAAGTAGGGACCAGAAATAGTAAGAGAGTCAAGTAATCAATATTAAAGGGATAGGATCCATGGAGGAATAAATCAGAGACCCGGCAGGTGCATTTGAAAATGTTTATACCCTGTGTCAAATGTTAGAACATCTTTGAAAATAGTGCATGAACAGTCTAAGAAGTCTAGTGGATAATATCACTGGAGAAGTTCAGAATTGATAGTCTGTATCTAGATTAAATAAACCAAGAAGGGGCTGGGAAGGTGGCTCAGTGGTAGAGTGCTTGCTTTGCATGCATGAAGCCCTGGGTTTGATTCCTCAGCACCACATAAACAAAAAGAAAAAAGCCGGAAGTGGCTCTGTGGCTCAAGTGGTAGAGCACTAGCCTTGAGCTGAAGAGCTGAGGGACAGCATCAAGGCCCATAGTTCAGGCCCCATTACCGGACCCAAAAATAAATAAACAAACAAACAGATAAATAAATAAACCAAGAACCTATGGTGGGGCAATGTGATACAAGCCTTGAATTCTAGCACTCAAACTGACAGGAGATTAGAGACTGGAATTACTACTGATACCTTCCCAGGACCAGGTAGTATAATTTTGTCTTAATAAAACAAACCAAACAAGAATGGAATACACAGTTGGAAATTTGGACTAATTTTTTCATTATGTTTTGAAAAGCCAAGTTTTCTATTGAAATACAACTGGTATAGAAACCTCAATTGTGTTTTATTTTATTTTTTTATTTTTTTAACTCTTTTTTAAAATTTTTTTTTTTGGTTCCGGTTATGGGGCCTGAACTCTGGGCCTGGGCACTGTGCCTCATCTCTTCAGCTCAAGGCTAGCGCTCTACCACTTGAGCAACAGCGCCACTTCCAGCATTTTTTCTTTTTGCTTATGTTGTGCTGAGGAATTGAACCCAGGGCCTCATGCATTCGAGGCAAGAGCTCTACCACTAAGCCACCTTCCCAGCCCCTCCTCAGTTATGTTTTAAATGAGCTCTTCATTACAGAACATTCCTAGATGCAAAGTGGTTCATGATTCCCATCCAAAATTTGCAAAAGTAAGTAATCATCATTCTGTTAGATTCCAAGGTAAGGATGAAGGATTACAAAAGCTTAAGCCTGGAGGAATAGCAAAGATCACCTAATGTAGGTCTTTATAGATCTTGCTAAATTGGAGTTTAGACTTCAAAAAATATTTTGGTTTCGTTTGTAATTTCATATTCTATAGGATACTACAAAATTCTTTTTAGGTAGAGGGTTTAATTGACAAATTTACAGATGTTTCTTTCATTCTATTTACCTAGCATATTGTTTCAAGTGAGTTATAATGAGAACTGAGTTAATAAATAATTCTAAGTGTTCATGTAGAAAATGATAATGTGAATAATTTAGACTGAGTTGCCAAGAAATTGATGACATTAATTTATAAATTTAGAAAAAGCAATTTTTGAGGCTTTAATATAACATAGTATGAAGAGAATAATTGTGTGACATCTTCTTTCTTCTACCTGTATGTAACACAGGAAGAAATTTCCTTAATTACTTGCCTCTGTATACAGTGTGCCTCAGCTCTTCAGTTCAAGGCTAGCGGTCTTCCACTTGAGCCACAGCACCACTTGCGGTTTTTTTTTCTTTTTGCTTATGTGGTGCTGAGGAATCGAACCCAGGGCTTCATGCATGCAAGGCAAGCGCTCTACCACTGAGCCACCTTCCCAGCCCTTAATGTCTTTTTAAACCAATTGTATTCACAAGTTGGAGAGGCTTTAATTCATGCTTAGGCCTTCTTGTCTATGATTTTTTATCTTCTCATTCCTAACATTAATAATAGTCAGACTGCATTTTTGCTTACATGAAAGGTAAATTATTTATCTGGGGTCAAAGGTGATTTTTATATCAGTGTTGCTTTAATAGCATTTTAAAGTAGTACCTTTGTCTCAAAATGTTGGGTATAAATAGCAATCAAAATACTTCTAATGGTAAACAACTTTTTTGAGCTACAATGTGGAAATGATTGGTCCATAAGACCTGCAGTCTGTTTCCATCAGGAATTGGGGAGGTCATTCTTTCAGTAAGACATTGTTAAACAGAGTTAGGGTCCCCATGCAGTGCAGGGTTGAGTGAAGGGAAAGAATATGATTTCTGCTATTTTGACCTAGAAATCAAGAATGTTATACTTTAGCAGTTCCTTTTACCAGGGAGGTTAGCATTGATTCTGAACTTCGAGTTTTCATATTACAGTTCCCTATTTTCTAACAAAGATAAACTGAAATATTATGAGTGTATACAATAATTCTGGGAATTTTTCCTAGAATTTTAGTCACAAAATAGAGTGAGGTTAATTGATACAGTCGGGGATGGACCTCAGGCTAACACTTACCATGTGTGCAATGTTGTACTAGTAATTACAACTCTGAAGACTTCAATATGATCATCTGAGAATTAAAAATGTAAGTAGTTCCACTTTATGGAATTATTCTGAGGATTAAATTAGATACCATAGGTAAAGTACTTGGAAAAATAATCAATTAGCATTTGGCACATTCTACCTGTTATTTTATCATGTGGTGAATTCTAACATTTTTACTGTGATTTTTATTGTGTCTCTTTCTGATGTACAATGTGATATATTGATATTCATTGCATTGATCATTTTTCTATCACTATGAGGAAAATACCTGCAAAGAAAATTTTTGAGGAGGAAACTATTATATTGACTCATGGTTTAAGAGAACACAGTTTAAGATCAGATGTCTCCATTGTTTTTAATTATATTGTTATTATTTTAACTAGTTGTACAAGGGAATTTCCATTCAATAAATCGTGATTTAAGTGTAATGGATCTTTATATAACTTTTCCCTACACTTTTTTTCTTTTTTATTTCTTTTTTTATTTTATTTTATTTTTTTTGTGAACATACTGTATAGAGGAGTTACAATTACATGGGAAAGATAATGAGTACATTTCTTATCAAGCATTGAAGCCTCCTCCTTTGTTTACCCTTCACATCCATTCCCAGCTTCCCCCCGCCCCCTCATCCAATACTCCCCCCTTCCACAGTTGATTGAAATTAATAGCAATTATCCATTTTGTTAAAGTAGAGATGGTTTTCCCAATCTGATTCTCACAATTCATTGTCGAGAGCCCTGCAGGGAGTCTATCTGCATGATAGGCTTGACTATCTCACTGGAACATCAGGAGGCTGTTCACAGAATCCGTTCTTTTCATCCTGCCCCAAATACCAGTAGCTGCTAACAACCACCTTTTCACCCCCCAGTAGCTGCTAATGACCACCTTTTCACCCCCCAGTAGCTGCTATCGACCACCTTTTCACCCCCCCATATGAACACCCGGTAGCTGCTAACAACCACCTTTTCACTGCCCTAAGCAAGCATCCTGCAGCTGCTATGCCCAATGAAAAAGCTTCCTTATTCTAAGCATATAAATACCCCTGTGTGAAAAATAAAATTTGGCAGCTTGATCTGAATCCTTGTCTTGCTGTCCTTCGTGTTTCTTGTCCCTTCATTCCTTCTCGCTTAGGTTGACCGCCCTTGTTCAAGTACTGCCGGTCGGGACAACTGGCGCCCAACGTGGGGCTCGAGCCTCTGACTAAGGAAGGAACGCCCTCCTCCGGGAAAACTTGGCCAAGTACAGTCCCAGATCATGAGATCGCCTCGACACACCCCACCTAGAGACAGATCCAGGAGGAGAGTGGGGACAGTGCATGGTAAGTGACCCACTATGGGACAAGCAATATAGTCACATGGTATATTTATGTCAGACCTCAAGGAGGCCCTCAAGAAATGAGGAACGCTAGTTAAGAAAAAGGATTTAGAATTATTTTTCTCATTCATAGAGGACTTGTGTCCTTGGTTCTCCTTTGAAGGAATCATAGATGCAAAAAGCTGGCAAAGAGTAGGAGATTGTTTAAAAGATTATTATGAAACCTTTGGTTCAGAAAAGGTTCCTGCTATGGCCTTTTCCTATTGGAATTTGATTAATGACTTTTTAAAATGTTCTCTGTTTGATAGTGGAATTTTAAAACTTGTGAAAACGGGAGAGGAGGTTCTCCAACATGCCTCTCGGCCCCCCGAGGCTTGCCGATCGGTTGTATTAGATCTTGAAACTCCTTCTCAAAAGGTAGATGAACATTATTATCCTGTACCCCAGGCTGCCCATTCCCCTCAGAATAATTTAAATCCCGAGGAGGAGGCCACCCTGGAAGAGGAGGCGGCCCAATATCGTCAGCCTGATTGGCCCCCTTTACTCAGTCACCCCCTACCTCAGATTATACACTCTACCTCAAATATTCCGCATTCCTCCTATGCACCCCCTCCCTTTTGTGACCCGGCCTTTCAAGGGCCCACTGCCCCTCCAGATCAAGATGTTTCCCCCCCCTTTACCTAACCTGGCACCTTTACGCGAGACTCTTCAACATAGGCGAGAACACCTTCAACTTTTAAAAGAACTGCGGTCCCTTGATTATGAACTCCGCATACTGGCCTTGACCAATACGCCAAAAACGCCTGATAAAATTAAGGTTAGATCAGGCCATCAATCAGTTCTCGCCTTTCCAGTAACTCGGAGCCAGACAGATAGGGCCTCAGAGGGTGAGGAGGATGAATCAGAAGAGGAGGAAAAGGAAGATGAAGAACAGGATACTGGGGATGAAGAGGAACAACCCACCCAGGGAAAAGGCCAACAAGAGTATAAGAGGCTTAGCCTCCGGTTTGTTGAAAAGCTTAAAAATGCATGTGCCCAATATGGCCCGACTGCCCCTTATACGTTAGCCTGTTAGAAAACCAAAGTGCACGCTCGCTCACCCCTAATGATTGGAAGATCCTGGCCCGCACCACCCTTAGTGGGGTGATTTTGTTTTATGGAATGTGGACTTTAAGGAACAATGTAGAGAGACCGTGCAAAAAATTTTGGCTAAAACATCTTCAAAAACCTGGACCTATAATAAACTTTTGGTTAATGCGCCCTTTGATACCAATGCTAAACAGGCGCACTTTAATACCGGACTTTTGGCACAAATTCAAAATGCTGGCCTTTATGCTTGGAAGCATCTCCCTCAAAAGGGATCAGCTACTACTTCCCTGGCAAAGGTTAGACAGGGGCCAGAGGAACCCTACATTGACTTTGTCTCGCGGCTTAACTTGGCTGCAGAAAGGCTTCTTGGGCCTAGTGAAAGTGAATGTGCCTTTGTTAAACATCTTGCCTTTGAAAATGCTAATCCGGCATGTCAAGATGTCCTCCGGACCACATAAAAACAAGGGTGATCTCTCTGAGTTCGTCAGGCTTTGTGCTGGAGTAGGAACCGCTCACACCATGGGGCTCGCCATAGGTGTTGCCTTTACCAAGGCATTTCAAGGTTCAGTCCCCAGCTCGCATACTTGCTTTAATTGTAAACAACCTGGTCACTTTGCACGTGAATGTCCCTTCGGCAAACAAAGCCAAGGGGCAGTGCCCTCCAAAGCTACAGATAGACCACTCCCTGCAACTTTTTGTCCCAAATGTGGTAAGGGCAGTCATTGGGCCAACGAATGTAGATCTAAAACAATTGCCCTTGGACAGTCCATTCTCTCTCATTTTTTGGGAAACTTCCCTCGGGGCCAGCCCCTGGCCCTGATATCCCCCAGACAAGCCCAGGGGCAATAGGGTTTGTCCCCTCCCAAACTCCCAGTCCTACACAAGCCCCCCACCTCTCTCAACAATTGCTTCCCTCCAGTGGGCAACCCCAGGCAGTGCAGGACTGGACCTCTGTGCCGCCACCGACACAGTACTAGACTCTGTACAAGGACCTCAAATAATAGCCACTGGGACCCTGGGACCCCCTCCGTCTCATATGTGTGCCCTTATTTTTGGAAGAACCTCTGCTACCTTACAAGGTGTCCAAGTTTTTCCTGGTATTATTGATAATGATTATACAGGAGAATTAAAAATTTTGGCCACGACCATTAATGGGATTGCAGCTATTCCAGCTGGAACTAGGCTTGCACAATTGATACTGCTCCCATTAAATTCAGGGGGTTCTTCCACTGCTCAGACTACACTGCGAAGAACTGCTTCTTTGGGGTCTTCTGATGCGTATTGGGTTCAGCCTATCACTCAAAAAAGACCCACCCTCACCCTGCGAATTGAAGGAAAGGAGTTTCAGGGAATTTTGGATACTGGTGGAGATGCCACAATTATTTCCCAAAAATATTGGCCACCAAGTTGGCCCCTTACCTCGTCCCTAACTGACCTTAAAGGCATAGGGCAGTCAAAAAACCCTTTGGTAAGATCCAGGGTTCTTAATTGGACTGACAAAGAGGGCAATAAGGGAACTGTTACTCCTTTTGTTGTTCCTGACCTCCCTGTTAACCTATGGGGCTGGCATATCTTGTCCCAGATGAAAGTTATCCTTGCTAGTCCCACATCAAATTGGTTACACATCAAATGCTCCGTATGGATTTTGTCCCTGGTACGGGTCTTGGGAAATCAGGAGAAGGAATCGTTGG
The DNA here is from genome assembly GCF_024711535.1 of Dipodomys merriami. Classification (NCBI taxonomy): domain Eukaryota; kingdom Metazoa; phylum Chordata; class Mammalia; order Rodentia; family Heteromyidae; genus Dipodomys; species Dipodomys merriami. The sequence continues at coordinate 74,472 of NW_027206169.1, read as the reverse complement.
GCCCATCCAAGCTACATGGGCTTGGGTATTCGGATTTTTAGTATCGGCCCCTGACCCTCCTGTGCCCCATGCAGATAAAATCATTTGGGTGGATCAGTGACCCTTTACCCAAGAAAAATTGGAGGCAGCCTCCATGTTAGTACAGGAACAGTTGGTGGCAGGCCATATAGAGCCATCTACTTCACCATGGAATACTCCTATTTTTGTTATAAAGAAAAAATCAGGCAAATGGCGCCTTTTACAAGATCTACGCGCCGTTAATAAAGCTATGCGCCCAATGGGAGAACTACAGCCAGGCATTCCCACACTGGTGGCTATTCCCAGGGACTATTACAAAATGGTTATTGATTTAAAAGATTGTTTTTTTTTTTTTTTACCATTCCCCTACATCCTGAGGACATACCCTATTTTGCCTTTAGCTTTCCTCGCATTAACTTTCAAGGCCCCATGCAAAGATTTCAATGGAAGGTACTTCCCCAATGTATGGCTAATAGCCCTAGCCTTTGTCAAAAATACGTTGCCCAGGCAGTGGACCCTGTGAGAAAATGATGGCAGTGCGTCTATATATTACATTATATGGATGACATGTTGCTTGCTGCACCTGACACCCACGAACTTAGAAACTGCTATTTAGACCTTTATAAAGCCCTTACTGCCCTGGGAGTACAGGTTGCCCCCGATAAAGTTCAAACACAGGATCCCTATACTTATTTGGGTCTAGAACTCCAAAATAATCAAATTCAGGTTCCTCAAATTCAACTTCGTTTAGACCATCTTCACACCCTTAATGATTTTCAAAAGTTGCTTGGAGATATTCAATGGCTTAGGCCATACCTAAGGTTGCCCACCAGTGTGCTTTTGCCTCTTAATGAGATTTTAAAAGGGGATTCTGACCCCTCCTCTTCTCTCGAGTTTATTTCCAATGCACGAAATGCCTTAAGCCAAGTTACTGAGGCCATCGCCCAGCATTTTGTTACACAGATTTCCTATAATCTTCCTCTGGTCTTAATTATTTTACATACCCCTCATACACCCACAGGATTGTTTTGGCAACAGATTCCCCACTCCAATAATAAGGGCAGCCCCCTGCTTTTGGTCCATTTACCCACCACATCCCCCAAGGTTATTGCTGTTTACCCTGCCCAGGTAGCCTCTATCATTATCAATGGTCACTTGCTCTCTCGACAATATTTCGGCAAGGACCCTGATACAATTTTAATTCCATACACCAAAGACCAGACTCAATTTTTACTTCAGACTGGGGATGAATGGGGCATCGCTCTGTCAGGATTTTTAGGACTAATTGACAATCATCTCCCCAATGATCCCCTTTTACACTTCGCCCAGCTATATCCATTTGTTTTTCCCAATGTTACTCAAAAGACTCCCATTCCTCAAGCCCTGACTGTCTTTACAGATGGCTCAAGCAATGGCCGTGCAGCCTTCATTGTTAACAACCATACCACCACCTTTGATGCCCCTTACCAATCAGCCTAGCTTGTGGAGTTATTCGCTATAACACAGGTTTTTATGACGTTTTTTGATAAGCCTATTAATATTTATACAGATAGTGCTTACATTGTTCATTCTGTTCTCTTGCTAGAAATTTTACCCGCTATTAAAGTTTACTCCAATGCAGCATTTTTATTTACTCAGCTTCAACAGCTAATTCAGGCCAGGAGACATCCATTTTTTCTGGGACACATTAGGGCACATTCTGATCTCCCTGGCCCTCTTACACAGGGTAACGCTCAAGCTGATGCGGCCACTCATTCCATTTTTCCGGTTTTTGTTGGGTCTGTCCAAAAGGCTACAGAATTACATAATCTCTACCATCTAAATTCCCAGAGTCTTCGATTGCTTTGTAAAATTACTAGAGAGCAAGCACGGGAGAGAGTAAAGGCATGCCCTGCCTGTGTTGTCTCCCTTCCTGTACAACATCTGGGTGTTAACCCCCGTGGACTGCTACCTAATCAAATCTGGCAAATGGATGTTACCCATTTTCCTGAATTTGGAAAAACAAGATATATACATATCTCCATAGACACATTTAGCAGGTTTGTTTTTGCTTCACCACACTCAGGAGAAACTGCCAAAAATGTTCTCTCTCACCTTGTTTTAGCCTTTTCTGTAATGGGAAAACCAGCCCACATAAAGACAGACAATGGCCCTGCCTATACCAGTGCCAAGTTTAAACAGTTTTGTGCTATTTTTCAGATTTATCATACTACTGGAATTCCCTATAACCCCCAAGGTCGGGGCATCGTAGAATGAGCCCACCACACCCTAACAACCTGGCTTACTCGCCTCAAAGCCTCTGCCCTTTCATTTTCCACTCCTAGGGATCGCCTTAGTAACATATTGTTCTCCCTTAATTTTCTAACTCTGGACAATGAAGGCCACTCGGCAGCTGACAGGCATTGGCACCCATCTTCCAGTTCTGCCCGCCCATCTGTCATGTGGCGAGACCCCCTTACAGGCAAATGGAAGGGCCCAGATCCTGTTCTTATCTGGGGGTGAGGTTCAGCCTGTATTTTAGATCAAGAACAAGCAGCCCCAAGGTGGCTGCCAGAACGCTTGATAAAACAGGTTAATGGCTTACCACAACCCAGGGGAAACCTTCCCCCTGAGGATGATGCCTTTTCTCTGACAGATGCAGCTAGAACTCCAGACATGGACCATCCTGTTTAAATTTATTAAATAATAGATTAATCTCTTGGTTTCTAAGCCCATACAGGTTCATCACCATCGCCTTGATATGGCAGATGCAGCATTGAGATCTAGAAATTAGTGTTTTTGCCATGAGCTTGTTCCAGTGGGAAACAGCCCCCCTTCTTTTTCTTATTTAGAAAACCCTTCTTATTCATAACTCCTGACCATTCAACAGGCAAGGCCTATTGCCATAAATAGGTTCGCCCCTCCTCCTATAGGCCCTTCCACTTGGGGGAGGATGCACCTATGGGAGGAAGAAAAAATGCTCTAATCAAGGGTGCAGGTAAGACTGCAGGGGGATGGATCTTCAAGATCCCAAAACCCAAGACCCCTGAGTGGCAAGCTCTGGTGCATGACGGTTGGCATGCATACCCACAAGCCATCTCCTCAAAAAACATGCCAAGGCCTGTAAAATTCCCCTCCCCGAGTGAGGACGCTTGCTCAGAGCAGAGAAAAACCCTGGCCCCTTAGAGGAACAGAGCCTCTGTCACCCCCTCAAAAAGAGCACCAACAATTGATGGTCAATTTTCTAAATAAGAAAGGGGGAGATGTCGTGAGCCCTGCAGGGAGTCTATCTGCATGATAGGCTTGACTATCTCACTGGAACATCAGGAGGCTGTTCACAGAATCTGGTCTTTTCATCCTGCCCCATACAAATACCAGTAGCTGCTTACAACCACCTTTTCACCCCCCAGTAGCTGCTAAGGACCACCTTTTCACTGCCCTAAGCAAGCATCCTGCAGCTGCTATGCCCAATGAAAAAGCTTCCTTATTGTAAGCATATAAATACCCCTGTGTGAAAAATAAAATTTGGCAGCTTGATCAGAATCCTTGTCTTGCTGTCCTTCTTCGTGTCTCTTGTCCCTTCATTCCTTCTCGCTTAAGTTCACCGCCCTCGTTGAAGTCCTGCGGGTCGGGACAATTCATCTTCCATTCAACAAGTAGTAATGTGTAACAATTCCCTTTGTTTTGCTCCTTATTAAATTTGTTTCCATTTTATTTCATAAGGAAGGATGATTTCATAAATCTACTGTAGATGCAAAAATATGTCAATATATTTCTAACTGTATGCATTGATCTATACATACACATATATTACACAGGTTACAAGGATAATTTATAACTTCTGTTACTATACAATTTACTGAATTATTAAAAACGTCGACGGCTCATGCCTGGAATCCTGGTTACTCAGGAGGATAAGATCTGAAGATCATGTTTTGAAGCCATCCTAAGCAGGAAAGTCCATGAGCCTCTTATCTCCAAACAACCAACAGAAAATCAGAATTGGAACTGTGGCTCAAAGTATTAGAGTGGTAACCTTGAGAGAAAAAGCTCAAGGACATCACCCAGGCTTTTAGTTCAAGAACTACAACCTACCCCAAAAAATCTAATTTACACCTCTGTAAGTAGAGTATTTCCATCACCCAAATGTACATCCATGCTCATTTGCAAGGTAACTCTGTTTTGTCTCAAGTACCACTAAATATTATCACTAAAGTAGCATTACAACGTGGGTTCATTCTATCTCTCTAATGGATTTTTCTCCACTCAAATACTCAAGTATTACAATTGTTCTAATTATTTAAATCATAGCTTTTTTTTTACCCCTAATACTAGAGTTTGATTGAGTGTTTTGTGCCCCTTAAATGGATGTTCTTACCACTTTGTCATGCCCCCAGCCCTAAGTTATCCTGATTATTTTTCAGCTAGAAACTGGCTTCCTACTTGTGTACTAACATGGTCTTAGTGCACTTGATGTTATTCTTCCTGGAATTTAGAATAACAGGTGCATGGCATTGTGTACAGAACTTTCTGTTCAGTCTGGGCTTTAGCCACTATCCTCCCAACAGTGCACTCCCATGTAGTCACGAATTTCATAAGCTTGTCATAGCTGATTTTTTTAAATCTTTCATTTCCTGCAGGTTCTTGAGTACTGAATTAATTTTTGTTTTCTTGAGTTGTTTTGTTTCATTTGAATGTATGTGTTGAGTTGTTCCTCACTTTTCCTTTTGTTTCTTTCCTTCAAGTTCTTACCTAAAGTGCTAAGAAACCAATTCTTCTTTTTCAAGATAGTCAGTGTGAACATTATTTATTCCAAAGCAATTTCAGTATCTATGAATGTTATACACATGCTAAGCGCAGACTTTGGCATACACAGATAGATCATGAAATATATGAAGAAAATAAAACTACAGATGAATGCCAGGAGGAGAATAAGCTATTATTAATTGTTTGACAGAGGTTTCTCTTCTAGTGAAAGAAATATATTGCTTGATGCAGGATTTCAAAAAATCATTTTGCTAGGAGGAACCTAAACAATCATCTAATACTATAGACTTGAGAGTGATGAATTGACTTTCTGAATAATTTACTTTTGGGACAAATAAAAGCAGGCTTCCAAAAAAAGAGTAGATTTTAGAGAAACATGATGAATTTTATGTAAATAGGTCCTTAGCTGATTTTGTTAATTTGTGAACTAATACAGGGAAATAACGTACAGCAAGGTAAAAAAAATAAATAACTTCACATTGAAATATTCATTTGTGTTTGTATATGTGTGCATGCATGTACGAGTACGCACACGAACATGTGCATATGCTTATGCATGCATTCATCATTCTTGAGGCTTGATAGTCCCTGGGAACTATTCCTCAACTTCTGTGCCCAAGGATAGTGGTCTACTACTTCAGCCACTGCTACAATTCTGTTGTGTGGTTTTTTTTTTTAGATAATCGCTTGTATTTTCATGATTGAACCGTGGTCTTCAGATCTCAGACTCCCGAGTAGCTAGCTAAGCTTATTCAGCCTCTGAGTAGCTAGTTAAAATTCTACCTATCCTCTGTGCTTCACTGCTCCTGAGGTATTCACAAGCCTAAGTCATATATATGTCTACTTGCTTTAAAAATATTCTTACTGTTTGGCACCAGGGTATCACATGTGTACGCTTAACTACTTAGGAGGCTTGAGGACAGAACCCAGGCCAAAATTTATTGGACTTATTTCTCAATCTATAGCTGGGTGAATTGGATCATTTCCACCATCCTGCAATATCTAGAAACTAAGATTGGAAGGACTGAGGATCCAGGCCAGGCAAGGTAGCAAGCTAGAAAAGTTGGTGTGCAACTCTGATGGCATTGATGATGGGAAGGCAAAAAGGACAGATCAGGTGCATGTTCTTGTGGAAAGGGAACCACTATCCTAAAATTAACCACAGATATGATGCCAGCCTGCAAGAACAATATACCCCAAGTTGAAATCCCCACATTTTCCACAACCAAAATAAGTATATACATTAACATCCAAAAACTTAATAAATCTGTTCTTTGTTCTAATATCAGCTTTGTCTGATTATCATATGATGTGACAGAATAATTTCTTCATTAAACTTATGACAATTTAAAAAGACCTAGAAAATTCTTTCTCACTTATTAAGTGCAAATGAATGGAAATTGCCTCATTTCTTACATATTTGATTACCACTATAAATTTGTCATATGATTATTATTAATAGTAATATATTCTGATTTATTACTTTACTTTATAACAGTTTTTAAACTTTTTGCTTTTCTGCTGAAGTTGAAGCATTTAAATAGTATCATCAAAATATATTCCTTGGATATTTAGGGGAGTTTTTTACAATGTTTTTAACCAATGGCTTCTAAGAATTCTTAATTGGTATATTATTTGGTTTATTTTTAATTTCAAATTAATTTTATTGTAATGATAATGTACACAGGGGTTACAGTTACATAAATGAGGTAATGAGTACTTTTCTTCAGGAAGGAACATTGTTATATATTCCAACGATATTTTTGTACACTCAAAACAAGAACTATTGATGCTTTTGCTGTTGCTATTGATCAATGGGTACTTTTGCTTTTTTTGTTCAAGCCTTTTTTATTATAAAATTGATATACAGAGCGTTTACACTTAATTAAGTCAACTGAAGAGTATACTTCATTTTCTTTTCTTTTTTTGGGGGGGGGGTCCGGTTGTGGGGCCTGAACTCTGGGCCTGAGACCTGTCCCTCAGCTCTTCAGCTCAAGGCTAGCGCTTGAGCCACTTGAGCCAAAGCGCCACTTCCGGCTTTTTTTCTTTTTGCTTTTGTGGTGCTGAGGAATCGAACCCAGGGCCTCATGCTTGCAAGGCAAGTGCTCTACAACTGAGCTACCTTCCCAGCCCCTACTTCATTTTATTTTCTAAATTTCAAATTTTGAGCTTAAATGTTTCCTTTTGTTTCTTTTTTTTACTTTTTTTTTTTTTTTTTGTCGGTCATGGGGCTTGAACTCTGGGCCTGGGCGCTGTCCCTCAGCTCTTCAGCTCAAGGCGAGTGCTCTACCACTTGAGCTACAGTGCCACTTCCGGTTTTCTGGTGGTTTATTGGAGATAGGAGTCTCACGGTCTCTCCTGCCCGGGCTGGATTTGAACCGCGATCCTCAGATCTCAGCCTCCTGAGTAGCTAGGATTACAGGCGTGAGCCACCAGCGCCTGGCTCCTTTTGTTTCTTTAGAGTAATTCTTTTTTTAAAGTTTAAGATCAGTTAATTTGATTTTGCATGATTTTTACACATGTAAATTATTCAGACACATATATTTTGCTTTTATAGTATTTAACATGTGGCTATTTAAAAATTAATTTCTTAATTTTATATGGTTAGTGAATCTAAATACATTTATTTTCTTATAGTATAAAAATATTTGTCCAGGTAACAAATACTTACAGTATTTTTAAGAAGCACATACTTTACTAAGAAAGGCTTCATTACTTGGTCACTTTTTGGAAGTACTTTTACTTGAATTAAAAAAGAACTTTGAGCTCGGCATGGTGATTTGTGACATACATTTTCTAGCTATGGTGGGAAGTGTAAATAGAGTTTGTAATTCGGGAGAGACTGGGAAACTATGAGAACTTAGTGTAAAACTACTCAGAGTGAAATGATTATGGATATAGCCATCCCTATCGTTATATACAGTACCTCGCTATCATATTCTAAATCTTGAGTTCCAACACCAGTAATATCAATCATTTATTAAAATAAAAGGACACATGTTTCAAAATGTTTATTATTTAAAACTTATTTGCGAAAGTTCTCATGTCTTCTATTAATTTTCAATTTACTTAATCTATTAAAATCCAAGTATATTGTGACTATTTTCTTTCTACTAAACTTTTAAATACTACGAGCAATATTATTATTTCATATATTAACATACTTTTACTGTTTGTGATAATTTCATCTGTTTAATATGATAATATCAATATTGCAAATGTGTGTATGTGGTGTGTGTGTGTGTGTGTGTGTGTGTGTGTGTTTATGTGGTTTTTGTGTGTGTGTGTGTGCTTTGTGTGTACTTTGTAATGCTTGGGAGTTCACACCATTGCTTCACATATGCAAAGCCAATGGTTTACCACTGAGCTATACTGTCTAGTTATAATCCAAATAGTGTTTTAAACCATGACTTTCATTCCTATTATGCTTTTTCAAAATTATATATGATAACATGTGATCCATATTCTATCCACGCAAGCAATTTTTATTGTAATTTAGAATATTTCCACTTCCAAACTCTTGTGTTTGTTATTGAGAAAGGTTTTACTTTGCTTCTTTTCTCTCTTCATTCCTTTTCCCTTTAGAGTTTAACTATTCTCTCTCTTATTTCTTTGAAAATTATCATATTCCTATTACAACATGTATATACAACGCTTTAATTTCTATTTTAAATTTTCCCATTTCCACTGATTTTAGTACAAGCTATTAGATGGATTAAAAAGAAACTTCTCTCAGGACACTTTATTTTTCTCCTTCTCTTCTCTGAAGTCTTTCTGGTTTTTGAAACATAATAGCAATCACATATAGCTCCTATGTGGTCCATCATTCTTACTCCTCTCACTTTCCTCTGTTGTTTTTGTACAACTCAAGTTGTTATCATTCAGCTTTGTTATGCTACAGTGTTATCTAAATCTTAACTAATTCCTGAGTTAATTTTAGTTGTTTCAAGTATTCTCTGAAGACATTTTTCTATATATAATATCTGGGGTCTTTTGTTTTTTGAAGGTACAAAATATGAGTGACTATCAAACATCTAGATATTTCTGTAGAATATTGGTCCACCTGCTCAATAAACTCCTATGTAAATTCAAGGAATACAGGTCAGTCAGAACAATCTTGTAAAATGGTGTAGCTTTATCCTTCATACTAGCTTTGAATCTTTTTATCATGTTTAGTAGTGAAGACAACATAGTTCTACTACAAGAGCAGACACATAGAAGAATGTAACAGATTTGTTAAAAATAAATTCTCAGTTGTATGGTCAATAGATTTTGAAAACTATCCTATGACTTCATGAAATAAAAATAGAATCTTAAATGGGTGTATTGGCACTATTTTCTTTCGGGATTTACAGAATGATCTTAGACTACTACCTCAATCCATTTTTTTGTTTCTTTTGTTTTGTTTTTTTTTGTCACTCATGGGGCTGGAACTCTGGGCTCAGGCACTGTCGTTGTGCTCTTCAGCTCAATGTGAGCACCCTACCACTTGAGCCACTGCACCACTTCTGGATTTCTGTTGGTTTATTAGAGATAAAAGTCTCATGGACTTTCCTGCCCAGGCTGGCTTTAAACCGTGGTCCTTAGATCTCAGACTCCTGCCTAGCTAGGATTACAGGAGGGACCTACAGGCGCCTGGCCTACCTCAATCCTTATACAAAAATTTATAATAAAAAAGATTATCAAACTAAATGTGAGATGTAAAAACCTATAAGAGATAAACGTAAAAATTCATGACATTGTATGAGTAAAGATTTCTAATGGAAATCATTAGTGGCTAAAGAAAGGCAAGAATATACTGGACTATATCAAGTGATAGCATTTCATAATTCAAAGGAAACTATACTCATAATTCAAAGGACACTATAACCGAAGTGAAACATATCCAACAGATAGAGGGAACATATTTGTTAATGCTACAATGTGAATGCTACAATGATTCTGAATCTTAAGTATTTTTATATCTTCTAATTCGATATAATTTTTCCTGAATAGGATATTTCTTTAAAGAACATGTGTAAATTAATAGTCAATAGGAGGAGCATATGAAATAAGTTACTCTTTAGTATCTAAGAAAAAAGACAAAGAAAACTCACTAGTATGACCCTAACATAAAAAGATGACACAAAATAAATAATGCATTTGTGGAGAAATTGATAAACTCCTCATAATGATAATAGATTTTTATAATACTGCAATCATTTTAGCAAGCAAGTTTTCAAGTCGTAAAGGTCAAAAAGAATTGTATATTCATTACACTTCTATGCATTAAAGAGAAGTAAAAAACGTGTTTCGAAAGGGAATTGTAGTTCATTGACAGTGCACTTGAAAATATGTGTGAGACTGGAAAAAATCCCCAAAAATCAAATTTTGAAAGGACACACTATAGAGGATGTACACTGGACAAATTCCTGTAAGTGAATTTTATATCTATTTTTATGTCTGTTCTAAAATTTATAGCATTTCTATTTGAAGAAATGCAAGTTCGTGAAAATTAGGCTTTGAAAACCTATGAAGGTACAATTCACTTCCAAAGCACTAAAATGTATACAATAAAAGGAGATAATATATTGCAAGTGAATTACATGTGATCCTAAGCAGGATGCCAGTGGCTAACACCTGTAATCCTAGCTAATCAGGAGGCTGAGATCTGAGGATTGCAGTTCAAATCCAGCATGAGTAGGAAAGATTCTGAGGCACTTATCTCTAATTAACCACCAGAAAACTAGAAGTGGTGCTGTGGCTCAAGAGGTACAGCACAAGCTTTGAGCTGAAGAGTAGAGGGACAGTGCCCAGGCATGGAGTTCAAGCCCCACTACCATCAAAAGAAAAAGAAAAGAAAAAGAAAAAGAAAAAGAAATATGATCTTAGCCAACAGTTGATTGCTAGAATAATTTCTGCTCTCTCAACATGGCCTTTTATTTCCCCAGTTTAGTCCATGGTCTTATATATGACTTGCTTGGAACCAGAATTATTTTTCCATTCTAGTTTTTACAAATTTCCATGATTAGCTACCATGATTTAGAGCTAGTAGAAGAAAGACAGTGGCCTCATCCTTCATGTTCCATTTAGGAGTAATGCTTTCTCTATGTCACTCCCTAGTTCTAAATACTGGCCTTGGCTTTATTGTTTCAAAGTTGTCTTATTTGCAGAGTCTTCTATAGTTTATTGAACCATTATACTTAAACACAGAACTTCTCTTTCTCCTATTCCTATTGTTTCTCCTACTGTTAATTTATGTACACTTGGGTAATAATACACAACAAAAACACTGACAAAAAATATTTCTGAGAACCTACTTCCCACTTAAAATTGGTCTTAATTTACAGAACATTTAGGAAATTTGAACTTAATGTACTCCAGGATAATTTTTTTCATGTTTTTTTTTAATTGTGAAAATGGTAGACAGAGGGATTAGAGTTACATAAGTAAGTTAGTGAGTACATTATCTAACGAACATTGTTACCTCCTCTTTTGTTTTTCCCTGCCATTCCTTTTCTCACCACCGCCCCAACTCTCACCTTTCATTCCCAACTAGTAAAGTTCATTTTCAACATAGTGTCTTGTTCATCTCATTGTAACAATGGGTCATACTGTGTACTTCTTTCAGCATTTTATTTCCCTTCCCCTCCCCATATTAGAAATTTGTATATGCAAGTTGGAGCTCACAGACCTCAAATACAGTGGAAATGGGTTATACCATGGAGGAAGAAAATAGAAGAGAAACAAAAAATCACATAATATATGGTAGATTGGTAGTTGGGGTGGCTTTGCTAGGACATGTTAGCTTGGTGAGGAGAGGAAGAAGTCTCGAGTCCCACCCAAACAGATAATGAAAAATGAGACAACCAATGGCTGAAGAATTTCAAGAACAAAGGCAGGGACTGATAGTTAACCTCTAGGGGCAGTGAGGGCAGCAAGGCTGGGCCTGTGGTTGTCATGCCTCTCTCGATGCCCTTGAAAGTGAGGGCCAGCTCTGCTGTGGGCTAGGCCTGGCTCTTGCCTTGAAGCAGGCACCAGGCAGGAATTGTCAGCACAGCTTCAGCCTGCCCCAAGGAGGTGGCCTGTTGTGGGTGCTGTAGCCTGGGCAGCTGCTAGGAAGATATACTCAGCAGGGCAGAGGAAGCAAGGCTGGTAGGCTCCGCTCCAGCCCAGCCAAGCTCAGGGCCACTTGGGAAGTTCCAGCTCTGGATCAGGACCAGGAACTGCTCCCCAGACAAGTAGGGCCTCTGGGGACCTGTTCAGTGGCCGCCACGTGTGGGTTGTGAACCTCCTTAGAATGGCCGAGGAGTCTCAATGGAGACGTGCATTTGCTTCTGTGCCTCTCCCATCTTCAGGATTTCTGCTCTCCTCCTGCCTCCTGCCATGTGCAACTACAGGAGTCAATTTCTCCAATCCACTGAGAGGCCATCCCGGAGATGTTCACAGGACTTTCCAGGCTGCTTCATCATGCATGCAGGGCTCACAGGGTGCCATCCTCCAGGCAAAGTTTACCACCATTTCAGCTTGGCCACCCCTGCCTAGAGGACCACAAACTGCATTGTTACACATAAATCCAGGGGTACACAAGGCCGTCCTGCAGTCTAAGGCATCCTTTCCTTCCACCTGCACAGATGTGGAGCAGCTGTGGAGCCAACTGCAACATCATGATTGATTATCTGAAAAGAAGAGGAAAAAATCTTCATTGTTCCAGATACAGCTGCCCCTGTGGTTTCTCTGTGTACACTAGCCTTGTGCATAGATAAGGATCCCCAAAGACCACCATGGAGCCAGTTCTTATGTGACCACATTAGAGTCATTTATTGCAAGGTCGAGCCTGGACTCACAACTGTCACCATTGCAGTGGGTCAGAGTTGAGATCCCCGACCCTTCTGTTAACTGGGTAATCTTATAACAATCTTATTGGCTAGCGAGTGCAGGCTAAGCAATAAGCAATAATTTGTGGAGGAGAAGGGGAAAAAAAAACAAATTGTTTAAATAGGGATACAGGTGGACCCATTGTAACAATGAGATGTACAAGTTCTTATGGAGAAAAATGAACTTTACAACTTTGGTGAGGGGAAGCGGGGAGGAAGATTCAATGGGGGGGGCGGGGGGACAATGGGAAGGGATGGGAGGGGGAAACAAAGGAGGAGGCAAAAATTGCTTGATAAGAAATGTACTCATTATCTTGCCCATGTAACTGTAGCTCCTCTGTACAGTATTTCCACAATAAAAAAGTAAAAAAAAAACATTAAAAAATTAAAAGTAATCTGTAGCTTTAGTTACTTCCTGTCATCCGCTGATGGCTATTGCTAGGGGAGTTATGGGCAGAACTTTATTGTGACATTTCACTGTTTTTCCAGGAACCTGAGTTTTAACTTTCAGTAAATGACTACTTTCAATGGGTACTTTCAGTAAAGGCCTTCACAATGGATAGTTCCTGAGTATTCAGTGTCTAAGTCCAGAATGCCTGTGCTTTGGCAAAGATCTCTCACTAGCGGTGTGTGTGTGTGTGTGTGTGTGTGTGTGTGTGTGTCTGTGTCTGTGTCTGTGTCTGTGTCTGTGTCTGTGTGTGTGTGTGTGTGTGTGTGTGTGTGTCTGTGTGTGTTGTGTGAGAGAGTCAGACAGAGCTGAGGTTTGGGGTAAAATTCTCCTTCCATTCAGCATTGAGTTTTGGTATCTATTGTTTGTCCCACCTCCCCAATTTTGAGTTCTAAAGTTGTCCTTCTAAATACTTTTATCCTTTGATCTTCTTGATATTCAGATTCCTAAGGTCTGCTTGTGAACTTCAACATTTGCTTCATTAAGGTAATGCCTTTCTTCCATCTTTTATGAAGCCCTTTGCTCTCTTTAAATGCAGTTTATACTGTGTTAGTGGTTTTACTTAGCCCAGACTGTGGTGGCCCAGGCTCTGACTGTTAATTCTGAGATTAGTTTAGGCCAATATGAGATACTATATTTCAGTATATCAATGAAAGAAGTTCAGCATCTTTATTGAAACAATTTCCTGGCTGTAAATACAAACAAAAACATCCAGTGATATAAATGTACAATCTGTTGTTTTTAGTTAATTGTGCACCACTGTAATGAAAAAAAAACTTTTTACTAACGGAAATGAGTATTTGTAATGGGAAAAAATCAAATGTTATAAATCTTAAAAATTGATCAAATACCAAAGAAAAAGAAAGACACTAATCAGGAATGAAGTACAAATGTAAGTGTTTAATAAATAAATGAAATTTTTGAGATTCATATCTACATAGAAAATATGAAGGAAAATAAAGAGGAAAGTCACTGAGATCCTATCTTACACACCAGAATATCTACCACCACTCAAATAAATAAACTGCTGGAGAGGTAAATAAATCAGGAACTATATTTGGTTTTGTGGCATTGTAAACTAGTGCAACCCATTGGGATATCTTAATGGAAGTTTACACAATACCAAAAAGACAGATATGTTGATGACCTTTACTGCAATTGGATACATATTGAAGGAATATGAATCAACATGAACATACATGTTCATGGCATTAATATTCTATAGCAACCAAGCTGTGTAATCAACCTAGATGCACCAGAAAGAGGGAATGAGGAAAATGTGCTATTCATAGCTATAAACATGTTCTGGTATATGAGAAGTGAATGTTTCTACTGTATCATTGCTAAATATTTTGAATATATACCTAATCCTACTTTCACTAAGTTTTGTGGCATTGTGTTTTTGCTTTAATGAGGAACATCCATATTGATTTTCAGACCAATTACAATAGGTTGAAGATTTCCTATAATATGTAGATATTAGATCAAAATTTAAATATATCAATGAACACATAGAGGACCATCATATATAGTTTATAATTTGAAGCAATTTTAAGAAGGCAACATTTGGGGGAAAAGATGATGGTAGAAACTTAAAATATACACAGACATGGGAAAATACCAAAAAATGTGCAACTAATTACTGCTAATAGTAAAATATTTTTCTCAAGTATTAACAATGAAACTATTAAAATAATACTTAATAACATCAAATAAATATGCCATAGAAGAAAATGTACCATAGATATACGTTTCCCCATAATTTGTTTTACTTTATAACAAATGGATTAGAAGATGCTAACACATTCAAGTGTCATTGGTTGAATGCAGCAAATGAAAGTAAGAGAGAAGTAGAGAGTAAGAACAACCTGGGGTATGGATAAAGATACTCAGTAGAACTTTGTAAGGAAAGAATGTGCTTTGTTTTCCTGATCAAAATAGAGCTAGGACAGCTAACTTTTGACAGAACACTTGTAATGTAGAGTAGTGGAGTTAGTAATTTAGGTAGTAATTTATTACATTTATTCCCTAATCTTATGATGTGATTCCCTAATGATGTGAGTGATACTAGATTTTCTTTTTTGGGGGGAGGGGTGTCTGGTCCTGGGGCCTGAACTCTGGCCTGGGCACTGTCCCTCAGCTCTTCAGCTCAAAGCTAGCGCTCTACCACTTGAGCCACAGCGCCACTTCCAGCTTTTTTCTTTTTGCTTATGTGGTGCTGAGGAATCGAACCCAGGGCCTCAGGCATGCAAGTCAAGCGCTCTACCACTGAGCAACCTTCCCAGCCCCCTGATTCTAGATTTTCTGAGCCTTATTTTTCACCCAAAATCTCTAAATTCCTCACCCAGCCAATGGATCTTCTGCTTCTCTCATTTCTCCTTGCTTCTGAACTAAACTCCTGTAACCTTTTGGTTCATGAGAAAGAGCTGGAAATATGAGGATGGCTTGGAGTCTGAGCTAACATCCACTCCGGCTTGGAGGATCTGGTAAAGGACTTTCACCTGGGTCTCAGAATCAGATATTAATTGACCTCTTTGGAAATGGAGATACTCACTCACTCAGGCAGAATCTGTCATTCCTTGACTTTCTCTGAAGAGATTTGATACTAGGGCACAATTCAGAGAATGAGCTTTCCCATTGTCAGAAGGAACAGGTTGAAAACTAAAAGTGGCCTCAGGTCCCGAAGGGCCAGTCAGAAGCCAAGAGATCACACTTTCCTCCTCATCAGGGACCTTCTGGAAGGAATAGAGTCTGAGCAAATTCTGACATAAACTGTGACTGGGCCTAAGGTGGAAACAAAAGAATGACCCTCTCTTTGATTACAAGGGAGTTATATAGTGAGACATGACAACTTCCTTCATATAAGAAAATTAAAGTTATCTCACTGCCACTTTGCAGGAGATCAGTATCCCCAAAGTAGAAGTTGTTAAATGTTGTGACTGCCAGTTTGCTCTGTAGGCTGTTGTCACTCTCACCCCTTCTCATGTCAGGAATGCATTGCTTCTTTCAGGCACTCTACTACCTGTACTGACTCCTAGGCAGGAATACTGTAGGCTGTTCTTTGGCTAACCTCTTGCATTTAAAGTAGATTAGGCACAGGCTCTGCTCATGCCAAGAGGTAGATGCAAGAGGTGAATAAAAGCTCAGATTTGTACAGAAACATGATCATATTGAAAAAAATTAAATTAAATTAATAGTTGAATAATTTAGGGTTTATAGTCACAAAATTTAGGTAATTATTAGTAATACATCTAGAATCATGGATTAGGAAGAGAACTGTGAAGTAGGTTCAGGATACAATGGAAAAGACACACCATAGCCATAACAGGAGATGAGAGTATGAAGGAACTATTGGCATAGGTCCATTTATTATCTTAGGAGTGACCTTGGATAAGAGGCTTTTAGAATAATATCTAAGAGGGACTTGCTGGGCACAGGTGGCTCACACCTGTAATCCTAGCTACCTGGGAGGCTGAGATCTGAGTATTATGATTCAAAGCAATCCCAGGCAGAAAAAGCCAGAAGTGGTGCTGTGGTTCAAGTGGTAGAGAACGAGCCTTGAGCTCAGGGACAATGCCTAGGGTTCGATTCTTCAGTGCCACATAAGCAAAAAAAAGCCAGAAGTGCTTTTATGGCTGAGTGGTAGGGAACTAGCCTTGAATTGAAGAGGTGAGGGACAGTGCTCAGGCCCAGATTTCAGGCTCCTTGTCCAGCCTAAATAAAAACAAAAAATAAAAAATAAAAAACTTCCAAACTTATTTTTTCTCATAATTGAAGAGAGGCTCCTCTTACAGAAATTCTCCTTATCTAGCTCAAGGTCATCAAAACTTCAGTAGACTTTTCCTGTTCAGATGTAATGCACCTAACTCTAATGAACCTAATCATGGCTGGGAAAGTATGGTCATAGATACGTTTGTTGTATTTTTCCTTATGAATATATAATACTCAGTGATTATATATAATATATATTATAATATAGAATATATTATACATTGTATAAATAGATTAAATAGATTATAACATGTATTATGTATTAACAGACTTCCTCATTTTAGATGTAGAAACAGGCAACATATTGAAAGAAAAATGTTTGAATCTCTGAGTTATTTCTCTACCACAGGACAATACCAGGTTTCATTCTTATTACCCAAAGAGCAACATAGGAAAACGATGCCCATGGATGTGGTTCTCTGGATTTTGGAAATTGTGATCACATATATATATATATATATATATATATATATATATATATATATATATATATATATATATATATAATGAATAATATTGACTATGTAAAACTATAACAACAGATAAATAAGTGAATACCTATGTGCACACACTCCCAGTCACTTTCATGTATAATACTTTCTTTTCTATGCTCCTATTCACCTACACAGAGAGTACATGAGTTGCCCTTGAATTGTCCTGGAAGTTCTTTATTGGGATACTGTAACTTCACATCCTTTGTTCCCTAAGTAGTCAGATGCTATGTATTCAATAACAAAACTGTTGCAAACAAAAGTATCCACCCTGACACACAGAGGAACTTGGATTTCAGAAATGCCACAAATAAGTGGGAGGTACAACAGTACTTTTAAAAATTGAATAGACTACATATTTATTAGAAAGCTTGTGAGAAAAAAACTTCAGCGTAGGATGATACACTTGAAGAAAACTACAGTTTAAATTACATATAGACGGGGGCTGCAATAGACAATAAATAAGAATTTTTAAAAAAATAAATTACATATGACATCAAATTACAAAGTTCCAGGGCATTTCCCTACTCTTGAAAACTAGAGTAAAACATATTAAAGATAAATAAATGAAAAGACAAATGTTTTATACCAAATTTCAAAACATACTATATGTTATACAAAGGAAATGCGATAAGCATGCATTTTACAGTCTATTAAAATAATATGGCAAGAATAATCTGATTAACTGATTCATAAAAGTCAATACAATGCAGTTAAAACATCCGATATCTCAAGTGTTAACTTAGCAGAATACTTTCCATCTATGGTGTCTATTTTGCATATCATCCAGCCCTATCCATCCCACAATGGCAGAAGGCTTTTCCTGACAAAGTCCAGAGACCCGTCTACTGTGAGTGCTCAATGTAAACCTGTTCCAATTCTCTTTTATTTGGGCATGTGCTAGACCGACTATCTGTTAACTTGCCAAAGGCACAATTTGGACAGGCTTCCAGTAGTGATATTTTAGCTCTCAGAAAAAAAGGGAAATTGAAGACAGAGGGAAAATCTACCAGATCCCTGAAAGATTTCTATCATTGTGCTAAACCTGTAGCTTTCTACTGACAGTTGAACAAACTGCAGTAATTGCCACTCCAACCACAGGTCCAAAAAGTGGCTTTCCAAATATTGGCCTATTTTCACTTTGGTAAATCAAGACACACTATTGTGGCCCCGTTTTACTTAAACTATCAGCTATGGTTGGCCCAAAGGATAGTTGAACTTACGAATTTCTTAAATTTTAGGTCATCACACAATCACTTCATAGCCCTTAAACATTAAAAATACCTACCCATATAAGTCTGCATTACATACTTATTACTGTTTTTCTTCATTTGTCATGTTTTACATATTTGTGTATCCCGGGGCTTAGCTCTGTAATATTTCTTCTCATGTTTTTTACCACTGAGTACAGTAATTATTTCTGTATTTTTCTCCATCTCTGTTTACATTAATTCAAGTCCTTAATAGCATCCTGTCTACTGACAACTCCTAACTACTGATTTTAACAAACACAAAATATCCCAAGTGAGCTTTGATCTCTATCTACAAACCAATACCTCATTACTATTTGATTAAGTGATAACTCTTCCAGCTGTCTTCTCAAAATACCTTGGAGTCATTTCAGACTTACAAAATTTTTCACACCTCATATTTAATCTATGACCAGGTTTCGACAAATTAACTCACTGTATATTTTAGGAAGGATATATATATATGTGTGTGTGTGTGTATATATATATATATATATATATATATATATATATATACACACACACACACACACACACACTCACACACACACACACACACACACACACATATATATATATATATATATATATATGGTATATGAGTGCTAGTACTATGACTAAATTTTGTGGCCTAGGTTCTTTTATTTTTATTTTTTTGGGGGGTTCCTGTCGTGGGACCTGCACTCTGGGCATGGGTGCTGTCCCTCAGCTCTTCAGCTCAAGGATAGTGCTCTACCACTTGAGCCACAGCACCACTTTCAACTTTTTTCTTTTTGCTTATGTGGTGCTGAGGAATTGATCCCAGGACTTCATGCATTCAAGGCAAGCGCTCTATCACTGAGCCACCTTCCCAGCCCCTTACTTTTCTTTTTGGTTCAGTCTTTATTTGGTATAAAGATCACCTACAATATCATTACCCACACCCTTTTAATTTAAAAATATGTATATTCTGTAGCAATGTTATTGCCATTATAACCATAATTAGGAAGATAATGTGGGTTCATCTGCTCCATACATCTTGAAAGGTAATGAGTGTGAAACTTACAGAATATCCTCAGATATGCCTGGTGGAAACCTGGATTTGAATTATGGTTCTTCAGCTGATCCGTATTGGGTACTTGGGAAATTTGTTTGGCCTTGTTGCCTACTTCTGTTTTTAATAAAATACTTAATTCATTTCCTAACTGGAAGAACTATCTTGAGCACTAAAATTACCCTAATGCAGGTGCAGTGCTTGGAATGGTGTCTGCACATTGTGTAGTAGGTCCCAAAGAAGTCAGCTTCTATCAACATTGTCAGAGCATCCTTCCTGAAGGCCTTAAGAAATATATACCCAACTGATGTTAATATCTGTGAAAACTTATCTTTACAAAAAAAGGTCTTATCTTCATATGAAACAATTAAAGTAATGTTGGGGCTGTCCTGTGGCTTTTAGTCTGAAGGAGGTTTGCCTAAATTTTATTCTTACTCTATTAGTAGTAGCAGTAGCATTCTTTAGTGCTACCCTTCATTTTTCCAGTTCTGTGTTCCATTTGGAATACTATTGTAACTTAGTTTATAATCTTTGTTATTAGAATAAATAAACTACAACTGCTGAAGTTTTAAATAAAGAGACAATTTTAGGTGTGCATTACATTTATGTGCTTAATACTTTCCTGAAATTATTCCTTTTAGGTTATATATCCCTAACAAACTATTTTTAAGATTTCTTATATGATTTATGGATTTATTTTATGTTTCTTATATGATTTCTTAGAGATCCATAAATAAAACATCTCAGAACAGGACAAAAGAAGGTAAGAAGTTATAAAAATACTATTATGGGGGCTGGGAAGGTGGCTCAGTGGTAGAGTGCTTGCCTTGCATGCATGAGGCCCTGGGTTCGATTCCTCAGCACCACATAAGCAAAAAGAAAAAAGCCAGAAGGGGTGCTGTGGCTCAATGGTAAAGCGCTAGCCTTGAGCTGAAGAGCTGAGGGACAGCGCCCAGGCCCAGAGTTCAGGCCCCACGACCGGACCCAAAAAAAAAAACTATTATGGTGTCTTAATGCTAAGTGTAAAGAACATGTAACAAAACAGTTGGAAGATTCATTTGCTCTTTTTTCTATTCTCTCACCCTTCATTGTAGAAACTTTCTCACTATGAAGTGCCAAGTCGTCTGGACATTTCAAGCCTTGTCTCAGTGGCAGAAGTGATGGGATTAGGACATGTGCTCCTATGACTGGCTTTTAGGAAGTTCACAATAAAGCAATACCAGTACATATTAAGAAACTTTTCTGAGTGATGTGCATTGACTTCCTCAATTGCCAAAATTAAATTCATATATCAAAACATCAAATTACTTACATTATAATATATGCAGTTCAACTGGCATTACTAACACTTCCATAAATCAAATGCAAACTAAAAGCTCTATATCAAAAACCAACATCTAAGGCAGTGTTGAAAATACAAGAAGAAATACAATAAATCTAAAAGAGTGAGATCTTTAACACTGGCAAGAGCAATGATAGCTGAATTTTTAACCAAGCTTGTAAAGTTCAGGTGTCTACTAATTATGTGATTAGATTTGCGGAGTTGACCTTGGTATTAAGATTAGAGGTAAAATTCAAAGACAGCTAAGGTTGCTGCAGTATTGTAGCTCTATACAATGTGACCCTCCCTGATAATGGTAAAGCACAGAGTAGAAGCTAAGTCAATAAAATGTATAGGAAGGATTTTCCACTGAGAATAATTGCAGGTGGTGATCATCACTCTTGCATTGAAAATGTACAGCCCATCATTCTACTTTAAACTCTAGAATATTTCTGATCTGAAGACAATTATAACACACCAATTTGCTGTGAGTGCTGAGCAGTTTAGGTGTGTATTACTGTAATATATGTAAAATCTTTAGAGGTATGGAGTGACCTGACCTTCAAACTTCATTCTGTGTTGTTAAGTTTCATGGAAAAATGTTCACAATTATGCAATTCACACTCATCTAAGTCTGAATCAGGCAACTGAGATAAGACATTTGGGTCATCACTCCAGTGACAAGGTTTGTGACCTATGAAATAAATAACATTATTTCACAATGTATATGTGTTTCTGAAAATTTATGCAATACCAAATACCAAATGTACAAAAGGGACAATTGTCCATCTCTTATATATATCCGAAGTAAAGATACACCTGAATTATACTTTCTTGTTAGAGGATCACAGAATGACTGCTGATGTTTGGTTTCTTTCCAGGTGCTCCTATACATTTGTGAATCTTCTCTGAGGAAGTGGTTTCCATAGTTTGTTTTGAGGTGTTCCGAATATCACTACTGTCACTGACCACAACCATGAAACAGGAAAGATGATGGGATACCTGGCCAAAGAACTGAGAAATCACAGGAAGGTATAGGAAAGAAGACACCAGAGGACCCAAAGCCTCATTGCCAGCTTCTGGATCGCCAAATCCTGTTTAAAATGCTTTATATTCATTCTACTACAGGGGTGGGGTAATGAGTGGCTACAGGTATGTCCACAAACTGAGGCATCAATCTAGTTTTTGGTTACAACCATTAACTGAGGTATTGTTTGTATACATAGTGATAATTGAATCCCTTATTTTTAAGGAGCAGAAGGGAGCAATAATCATTACAACCATAGCACAGACATCCATCTTGTTTCCAAAGTCTTAAACTTTTAGTTTCCAACAGCTCTAACTTAAATACTTTTGAGGTAATAACCCATACCCCTGTCTTCCCTTAACTGTTTGACCTTTCCAGAGCACAAGCTCACAGCCTTTTGATTGCTGTTTGAGATGGCTTCCCAATATATCCCTTTCCAGGTATAACAGTTTGACTCTAGAATCCCTCACAAGTACTATTACAGATGGGTTATTTTGAAAGGGATATTTTTTTTTCTAGGATAGGTTCACTTTTTAAAATTTTATTTTATTTAAAGGTACTATACAGAGTGGTTACAGTTACATGAGTAAGGTACATTCCTTGATGAATATTGTTACCCACTCCATTGTTGTTCTCTTATCCTTTCCCACCCTCAACCATACCCCCCACCCCAAAGTTGTAAAGTCCATTGCCGGTATATTGTCTTGTGAATATCATTGTTGTAATGGGTCACTTCTTTCATCATTATGTTATTTCCCTTTCCTTCTCCAAATCAGATAATGTATATACAAGATGGAAGATACCAGAATCAAGACAGAGATGTCCAGAGATAAATCAAAGACAAATGAAATAAAATAAGATCTAGTTACACTTCTTTACCGACATCAAGGTTGATATCTGAAAAAAAAGTAATTGTTGTTTCCATGTCTTAGAGTCCATTTCAATTAGCATCATATTCAATTTGTAGATAGCATTCGGAAGTATTGCCATTATCATGATTTGATCTTTCCAATCTAGGAACATGGGAGTTTTTCTACTTTCTAAGTTTGTTTTGATTTCCTTTTTCAGGTATTTAAAGTTTTCATCATAGAGGTCCTTCACTCCTTTGATTAAGTTCATTCGTAGGTATTTTATTTTTTGTGGGGCTATTACGAATGGAGTTGCTTTCCTAATTTCAGCCACAATTTTCTCATTGTTGGCATACAGAAAAGCCATTGATTTTTGAGGGTTAATTTCATACCCTTCTAGTTTGCCCAAGTTTTGAGTAACCTTGAGTAACTTGGGAGCGGGGTCTTTAAATATAAGATCATGTCATCTGCAAAGAGGGAAAGTTATACTTCTTCTTTCCCTATTGGGTTCTTCATTATGTTTGCATTGAAAAGCAGTAGAGACAGTGGGCCTCCTTGTCTCGTTCCAGAGTTTAGAGGGAATAGCTTTAGATTTTCACCAGTGAGTATAATGCGTTCTGTAGTTTTGTCATACACAACTTTACTGTATTGAGGAATGTTCCATAGATTCCTAATTTTTCCAGGACCTTCACCATAAAATGGTGTTGGATCTTGTCAAAGGCTTTTTCTGCAACTATCGAGATAACCATGTGGTTCTTATCCTTGCTCTTGTTAATGTGATGAATTATGTTAATTGATTTGTGCATATTGAAGCAGCTTTGCATCCCTGAAATGAATCTTGTTTGCTCATGGTGTATGATTTTTTGGAGGAACTGTTGAAGTTGATTAGCCAAAATTTTGGTGAGAGGCTTTGCATCAATGTTCATCAAAGAAATGGGTCTATAGTGCTCTTTCTTTGATGAGGTTTTGGGGATGAGGGTTATGATGGCTTCATAGAAAGAGTTCGGTAGTGAACTTTCTCTTTCAATTTCATTGAAGTGTTGGAGGAGTATTGGTGTGAGCTCTGCTTTGAAGGCCTTGTAGAATTATGCTGTATAACCAACTATTCCTGGGTTTTTCTTAGATGGGAGTTATCTCATTGCTCTTTCTATTTCAATGCTTGATATGGGCCTATTAAGATGGTTTAACTCATCTTAGTTTCTGCATGTCAATATTTGCCAGGAAAATGTCCATTTCTGCCAAGTTCTCAAACATATTAGCATAAAGTTTTGAGCAGTATTCCTTTATAATGTTCTGAATCTTGGTTGTTTTTGTAGTGATGTTTCCATTCTCATCTCTGAGTTTATTAATTTGGGTGTGTTCTCTTCTTTTTCTTTTTTAAGGGTCTGTCAATTTTGTTAATTTTTTTGAAGAACCTTCTCATTTTGTTGATTCTTCATACGGTTTTTTTTTTAATTCTAATTCATTTAATTCTGATTGAATTTTAATTCTTTCTTTCCATCAACTGGATTGGGGTTTATCTTGATTCTCTTTTTCAAGGAGTGTCAGATCTCATTAAATTGTTGGTTCCAGGTCTCTCCAATTTGTTAATTTAGGAACTCAGAGCTATAAACTTGCCTCTGAATCATGCCTTTTCTGTGTCCCAGAGGAGCAGAAAATCTCTGTGCTAGTTTTTGTTGAATAATATGAACATTTGAACTTCGATTCTAAGCTCTTCCATGACCCACTGGTTTTTGAACAGTGTATTTTTCAGCCTCCATCTTTTACTGGACTTTCTTTGGTGGCTTTTTGTGTTGAGTTCTAATTTTATTCCGTTTTGGTCTGATAGAATGCAAGATATAAATTCAATGTTTCTGAATTTTGACGTTTGATTTGGAAAATGTTCCATGTGCTGCTGAGTAAAAAGTGTACTCTGGTGCTGCTGGATGAATATTTGCTAGATGTCTGCTAAATCAGTTGATGTATGCACTTGTTTAGATCTGCGGTTTCTCTGTTGAGTTTTTGCGGAGTTGATCTATTTAGTGGGGATAGTGGTTTGTTAAAGTCCCCAACAATTAATGTCGTTGGATCTATGTGAGATTTAAAGTAGTATTTCTTGGATAAATTTGGGTGCACTATTGTTTGGCAAATATTTAGAATTTTAATATCCTCCTGAAAGAGATATCCCTTAATTAGTATGTAGTAACCTTCTTTATCTCTTCTCAATAATGTTAATTTGAAGTCTATTTTATCTGATATTAGGTTTGCAACTCCTGCATGTTTTGGGGGGCCGTTTGCTTGGTAGATTTTGTTCCAGTCTTTCACTTTCAAAATGTTTTTGATTTTTATGGGCAAGTTGTGATTCCTGAAGGTAGAAGATAGAAGAATCTTGCATTTTAAACCAACTAGTCAGTCTATGTCACTTAATTGGAGAGTTACATCCCCTAATATATAGAGAGAGGACTGAGATATATTTGGGTGCTCCTGTCATTTTATCCACCTTCTTGGGTGCTGCATCTACTGGATTCTTTCTATGGTTCTTTGATTCTGTTTGTATGTGGTTTCTTGGCCTTTATTGTGGTCTTGTTGGTTTTCTATGTTTAGGACATCTTTAAGTATCTTTTGTAGAGCTGATTTGGTGGAGATATATTGTTTGTTTTTCTTTGCTATGGAAGATTTTTATTAGACCTTCAATTATGAAGGAGAGTTTAGCTGGGTACACTATTCTTGGTTGATAGTTGTTTGTCTTTAGAGCATGGCATACACCATTCCAGGCTCTTCTTGCTTTAATTGTCTCTTTTGAGAAACCTGAGGTGATTCTAATTGGTTTTCCGTTATAGGTGACTGATCTTTGCTCCTTGACAGCTTTAAGGATCTTTTCGTTGGTCTGAATTGATCCTGTGTGGCTTATAATTAATTGGACGATGGGAAGTCCTGTTCTTGTCTGGTCTATTTAGAGTTTTAAAAGCTTCTTGTATCTGAACATGCCTATCTTTTTGCGTGTTGGGAAGTTCTCTGCTGGGATCCTGTTGAACAGATTTTCTAGACCATTACCTTCTGTCTCTATGTGCTCCTCTACACCCATTTCCCTCAGATAAGGCCTTCTGATGGTGTCTTCCAAGTGTTGAATAGATCTATCATATTTCTTGAATTTGTCTTGGATAGTTGTATGTCTTTCTCTATAATACCTAGGCTGTCTTCAATGCCGGAGATTCAATCTTCTGCATAGTCTAACCTACTGTCAAGACTTTCTACTTTATTTTTCATTTCTTTTCCTTTTAATTGGTCGGCTGTTATGGCTTCAAATTCTTTGTTGGAGCTTTGTTTTAGATCTTGTATGAAATTCTTTACTTCCTTAATTTGGTGTTCAGTGTTTTCTCTCAAATCACTTAGTTTATTGGTTATGGTTTCCTTGGACTCCCATTCCTTCTGTTGGGCTCCATTCAACATTCCCTTTGTGGTCTGCCTGACTCCTTTCAGGTGACTGTTTATGGATTCCATGAATGGCTCTATTGATCTTTGTCTATGCTCCTCCAGCTCTTGAAATTCTTGTATTACTCTTTGATTAGATTTCTCACGTTCATGTAACTTCTGTAGTTCTCTTTGACTGATCTCACCCTGCTCACACAATTCCTTTATTTCTCTTTGAGTATTCTCAACCTGCTCACGGAATTCCAGTAACAATCTTTGAGTAGCTTTCTCAAGTCCATGAGCTTCCTGTTTTGATCTTTGGTTTGCCTCTTCTCTCTCCCTAACACGTTCACACTGAGTCCTTTGCAGGGTTTCAATCTTTTCATTCACCATGTTTACCAGTAGTGTTTGTAGAGCTTTTTGGGAACTCTCGTCTGGATTATTCATTATCTATTCTGTCACCTGATTATCTTGAGTGGGAATTGAGATACCCGGACTTGCCATTTTCCTTGTGTTTTTCTTGCTTGTTCTGCCCATTTGGGATGAAAGTAATGCCAGTTTTGTGCTAGAACACCATTTTAAAGCAAGAATCAACCAAAGTCCTGTAATTGCATAGTCAAATGTTTGAAGATACAATCTAGTTCAACAGATACAGTCCATTCAACATTAAATAACTATGTTTTAATGGGCTAAGAATACCAAAGAATAATTTGACAAACCAGAAATTATTATGTTTAGGGAGAAAGGTGGGGAAAACAGGGTTAGAGGGATGTGGAAAGGTAAAAGGAGAGTGAAAGTAACCAAGTCGTAATCTCACAGAGGGAAATGGATTGGAAAGAATGATAGAAAAGAGAGAAGAAAAAAAAATTTTAAAAGAGACAAGAAAAAATGGAAAGACAAATATTTAAATTTAAAAAAATGAAACTCTTAAAAGTAATGAAAATTTAAAGAAGTAAAATTGAGAGATGAACGGGGATGAGAGGAGGGGAGGGATAGAAAGGAGACCTGAAAAACTAAAAAAAAAAATACTTCAAATAATTTATAGGTATAAATAAATAACACTGCTATTAAGGAATTTAATCCTAAGAGGTTTTGAATTGAGTAATACATTTTTGGATTAAGAATGTACACAATTGGGGATAAGGTCTTATAATCAATGACAGGTATATAGGAGGTGAACAGAACAACAAATAATTCATGCAAAAAGAACAAAAGATGAAAAAGTAAAACAAATGAGAAACAAAGAACAAAAAACACCAACAGGTCAGTAAACATGTTTTTTTTTAAAAAGTACACACACACACACACACACACACACACACACACACACACACACACACACATACACCTAAAATAAAAGTTATAAGAGGAAGAAAAAAGATTAATGAAAACAATTTTTATAATTAAAAAGTAAAAATTTAAAAAGATAAAAAAATGACTTCTTTGATTTTGTTTTTGGGGGGTTGATGGGAAGATCCTGTATCTCCCTTGTGTCAGTAACCAGTCTCTTGGTGGAGTCTCTGGTTTGCTTGTGGTGTTTGGTTTTCTGTGGCTTGATTGGTTTCTTAAGTCAGTTTGTTTGGGCAGGCAGAAAAAATTCTGTTGGTTTACCCAGAAGTTTGTGATCGCCTCCCAGGCTAGTTCAGTGAGAGGGAGATCTGCTTTGAGTATCACAAAAGAGGGAGGTGGCTGTTTCCTCTAGTTTGGAGTTGCTGTGATAAGGCTGGGTTCTGGGTAAAGTTGAGGCCTTTCAGCAAACTGTAGCTTTTCCCTGAGGGGCTAGCTTCTGAGACATTCACAGAGCCCAGCCTGGAGCCATTCTCAGGGTTTATGTTTACTGAGTTTCAATTGATTGTCAGGGCTGTTGTAGGGAGGGGCAGCCTCTGGCTCTGTTTACCCAGTGAAGAAAGCCACTCCTTTGTGGGTGTAGCTTTCTCTGCCTTGTTGTGGTGACTTTCCCATGGGTGGAGTTGAGAATGGCAGGTCAGGGTAGGTACTTGTGACTCACTAAATGACTCTTTTGTTTTCATCAAAGAACTGAGTTGGATCTAGCTACTTAGCCAGTCTTTTGTCTACATCAAAGGTGGATATCTCTGGTGTTGGGGGGAGGTGTGTCCTTCCCTCCTCTGCTCCCTTTGAGAAGGAGTGAGTGTGTTAGTTTTGTACTCAGGCTGCAGTGTGGGTTCCTGGGTAGCCTCTGGTCTGCTATCTGCAGGATGAAGATATCTGCTACTTGTCAGTTCTTGCTCATGTTGAGTAAAATCTGCTTGCCCGTTGCATCTGGCACATTTGTCCCAGACTCTCTGGGTTGTAGTTATGGCGGCTATGGATGGCACCACAGCCGCCACAGCAACCTCAGCCATGGCTGCTGGAAAATACTCAGATCTGTCTCCTTACCTGGATTTTCCCTCTCTGCCCAAACTCTATGTACTGTGATGGCACACTTGGTGTACCTAGGACTGTTCATTGGAACACTAGAACTGCTTTCTATGCAAGAGCTTTTTTAGCCACCAGATTCTCCTCCGCCATCTTCTCAAAATTTCTGAAGGTGTTTAAATATTACTGGAATTGTTTTGGAATAAATAATGTTCACCTTGACTATCTTGAGAAAGAAGAATTGGTTTCTCAGCACTATAGGTAAGAACTTGAGTGAAAAAAAAACAAAAGGAAAAATGAGGAACAACTCAACACATACATTCAAAAGAAACAAAACAACCCAAGAAAACACCAATTAACTCAGTACTCAAGAACCTGCAGGAAATGCAAAGATTTTTTAAAAATACCTATGATCAGCTTATGAAAATCCTGACTACGAGGGAGTCTACTATTGTGAGGATAGTGGTTAAAGCTCAGACTGGACAGAAAGATCTGTACACATTGCCAGGCACTTGTTATTCTAAATTCCAGGAAGTATAACATAAAGTAGACTGAGCCCACAATCATACACAAGTAGGAAGCGAGATTCTATCTGAAAGTTAATCAGGATAATTTAGGGCTGGGGGCATGCCAAAGTGGTAAGAACATCCATTTAGGAGACACAAGACACTCAATTCAAATTCCAATCTTATGTGTATTAAAGAAAAATAGCTATGACTTTAAATATTGTGAATAATTGCAAGATTTGAATATTTGAGTGGAGAAAAATCCATGAGAGAGGTAGAGTTTACCCATGTTGTAATACTTTCTACTTAATGATAATATTATGTGGTACTCCAGACATAACAGAGTTACCTTGCAAATGAGCATGGATGTGCATATGGGTGAAGGAAATACTCTATTTACACAGGTGTAAATTAAATACTTTTTGGGGGTAGATTTTAGTTCTTGTACTAAGAGCCTGGGTGATATCTCTGAGTCTTTTCTCTCAAGGCTATCACTCTACTACTATGAGCCACAGTTCCAATTCTGATTTTCTGTTGGTTGTTTGGAGATAAGAGGCTCATGGACTTTCCTGACCAGGATGGTTTCAAACCATGATCATCAGATCTCAGCCTCCTGAGTAACGAGGATCCCAGGCCTGAGTCGTCCATGTTTTTAATAATTTAGTAAATTGTACAGTACAGAAGTTATAATTTATCATTATAACCTTTATAATATATGTGTTTATATTTATATCAATGCATATACATAGAAATATTTTAACATATTTTTGTATCTACAGTAGATTTATGAAATCATCCTTCATTATAAAACAACATGGAAACAAGCTTAATGAGGAGCAAAACAAAGGGAATTGTCACATGTTTCTTGTTGTTGAATGAAATATGAATTGTGAGAATCAGTTTGAGAAAAACATTTAACAAAATGGATAATGGCTATTAATTCCAATCCCTTTATTTGCCCATATTGTGCATCCTCACACATGAGTGTCAAAGTCAAACCACACTTTTTTGCCTTTGTATTTAAATCACCTGTTATAATTTAGGGGATAGGTGAAGTAATCAAATAAAGATTAAAATAATACTAAGTGAGGCTATGAGTTAGAGCTGAAAATTATTTTAAATATGATAATAGCTAATTTAATTCCATATCTCTTACTTTTGCTCTATTGTCATATACCTCATTCCCACATTAGGAAAGTACATAGAAGGTTCTCACTAAATTATGTGTAAAATTATGAAAAATGGATTAAAATAATATGGGCACATCGGGGCTGCAAAATTGGCTCAGTGGTAGAGCTCTTGCCTTGCATGCCTGAGGCCCTGGGTTTGATTTCTCAGCAACACATAAGCAAATAGAAGAAAGCCAGAAGTGACTCTGTGGTAGATTGCTAGCCTTGAGCAAAAAAGCTGAGGGACAGCACCAGAGGGGCTCAGAGTTCAGGCCCCTCGACGGGAAAGAAAACAATAACAACAACAAAAGAATATGGGCACGGTGTGGTTTTAGCTGATTGGTACATGTAGGGGGTAGTGTGTTTTTGAGGACCTGAAAAACGTTGTGATGTAGATGAAGGAAGGGATGTGCTCATTCTGGAAAATTGGCTAGAGGATTGCTCCCAGAAAAACAGTGAGGAATTTTTCCAAAAAGTTAGAGTAAAATCACTCTCACAATCATGTTCACTACTGCACTATTCACCGTAGAGAATTTATGGAAACAGCCCAGACCCACTTTAGCAGAGGGATGGTTGGAGAAAGTGTTGCACATATACACATTTGGATTGCACCCATCCATTATAAAGACTGTTACAGCATTTGCAAAGAAATGGATAAAACTAAAATTATGTTAAGTAAACGAAGTCACAGCCAGACACAAAAAGAATTCGTATTTAGAAGCCAGAATTTTATGCAGTTAAACAACAGTATTAATCAAAGCATGCTATTTGTAGAGGAGTATTTAACAGGTGTAATTTCTTATAAAATTGAACTTTTAATCCAACAAAATGAATACCAGGAGGTTACCACATGGAAAATGTGAGGGGAAATCAAAGGGAAGAAATAAAGAGACTTATGGAAGTAGAGAGTGAAGCCATAATATTCAATGCAGATAGTATGAAACTAATAAAAACGAAAGTGGGTTGAGGTTTGGAAGGATGTGAGAAAGTTATGTAAAGATCCATTGTACTTATAAACTGATTCGTTGAATGGAAAACATTTCATACAACTATTTAATAAAAATATAATTAAAAACAATGGAGACATCTGATCTTAAACCATAAGTCAATATGATACTTGCCTTCTCAGAAATTTTCTTTGCAGGTATTTTCCTCATAATGACAGAAAAGTGAACAAGGCAATGTATATCAATATATCACTTTGCATATCCTAAATAGACAATATAAAAATCACAGTAAAAATATTAGAATATATCACATGATAAAATAAAAGGTAGAAAGTGTCAAACTCTGATTGTTTTTCCAAGTACTTTACCTTTGGTATCTAATTTAATCCTCACAATAATCCCATAAAGTGAAACTATTTCTATTTTTAATTCTAAGATGATATTTAAGTCTTCAGAGTTGGAATTACTAGTACAACATTCTACACACGGTAAATGTTAGCCTGTGTTCCATTCCCACTATATGAACTAACCTCATTCTATTTTATAACTAAATACCAGCACTCAATCTTCGAATTCTAGGAAAATTCCCAAAATTATTGTGCATACTCTAATAATATTTCCTTTATCTTTGTTAGAAAATAGGTAATTAAGCCGAACACCGGTGGCTCACGCCTATAATGCTAGCTACTCAGGAGGCTGAGATCTGAGGATTGCGGTTCAAAGCCAGCTCAGGCAGGACAGATTGTGAGACTCTTATCTCTAATAAACCACTAGTAAACTGGAAGTGGCACTGTGGTCCAAGTGGTAGAGCGCTCACCTTGAGTGGAAGAGCGCAGGGACAGCACCCAAGCCCAGAGTTCAAGCCCCATGACCAACAACAACAAAAAAAGAAAATAAGTAACTGTAATAAGAAAACTCCAAGTTCATAATCAATTTATACCTCCCTGGTGAAAGGAACTGCTAAACTATAACATTCTTGATTTCTAGCTCAAAATAGTAGAAATTATATTTTATCCCTTCACTCAACACTGCACTGCCTGGGTACCCCATCTCTGGTTAACACAGTCTTACTGAAAGAATGACCTGCCCAATTCCTGATGGAAACAGACTGCAGGTCTTTTGGAGCAATCGTTTCCACATTGTAGCTCACCTAAATTGTTTACCATTAGAAGTATTTTGATTGCTTTTTATACCCACCATTTTGAGAGAAATGTACTACTTTAAAATGTTATTAAAGAAAGACTGATATAAAATTACATTTGACCCCAGATAAATATTTTACCTTTCATATACTCAAAAATGCAGTCTTACCTATCATTAATGTTAGGAACGAGAGGTTAAAAATCATTGACACCAAGACCTAATTATGAATTAAAGACTCTCTAACTTGTGAATACAATTAGCTTAAAAAGACAACAATACTACTGCATTTTTAAGTCCCTATGATAAAGATAATGATTCGCTATGATAATCATAATGATAAACTATTAACAATTAAAAATAACTCATTTTCTTGGGAGTAGGACAAAAAGCACAAGGTTAATCCTAATCATTTTAAAAGACCTTTATTTATACTAAAAGTTCACTCATAACTATAAAGATTCTAAAACTAACTGAAGTATAGAGGAAATAATTTAACTGCATCATCTACATTCAATAGACTATTAATAGAAAACAAAATTACACTAATAATTAGCTTACCCAATTCACTTAATTCTTTTATTCTATTCCATTTACTTTCATAAAAACTGGGTTTTCATAAAATGAAGCATAAAAAAGGGTATATACCCACTTACATTTTCAGATCTTAACAATATTTCAGAAATTTTAGCTCTACAGTCAATGAACTGAAATAATACTAAAATATTCAAAGGATTTTCAGAAATTGCAAGACTTGCTCTGAGATGTTATGTATATTGGAAGAGATATTCAAAAAGCCTTATTTGTTAAAGTCGCCGTATTTTCTCCCACAAAAGAGCCATTAGTAAAGATACCCGTGCATGTACAAAACACCTTCACATGCACCCACAATCTGGAAATAACACTTGCTTTTTGTTTGTTCGTTTTTGAAAGGAATATCTAACAAGCATATCCACAATACTTATTTTCAATGAATAAGATGGGATATTCAGACATAATATGGGTTGGATTATCTCTTAGTGAGAATAGATATAATCTTGCAAAGAAAGTGATATTCAACAGAAATCCGGAAAGAGTTTATCCAACTTGTGTTTCACAGGAATAATCAGAGAGTAATACCTGTTTGGTCAAGTCAGTCCAAATCACTCTATGAGTGTATCTTAAAAGTATAACCAATTTAAGAGGTCAAATACGTATTTTGTACTGACAATCATCTTTTAGCAACAACTTACTAACTAATTATGTCTGAATCTTCTTACCTAACATACAATAAGAGCTGACAGCGGTCTCTTTTTCTAACTTAATATTGTAAATTCTTTGACTATGATATTATTAGACAAATAATATGTACAAAGGATGGTTCCACTGAAATGACATGACAGAACACTGATAAATAAAAACATTGCAACACAGTTAGCTTTTATTCAGCCTCACCCTGTCCACATTGGCAAGCAACATTGCAACAGCACACGCACACATATACACATACACACATGTTCGCACATGTACACACACATATACATTCATGATAAATTCAGGGTTTATTGTACAAAAAAGTCCACATAAAATATTAGTGATTAGGACAAATGATAATATGCCTTATTACAAAATAATACATAAACCATTACCACGCATGTTACATTTTACATGCCTCTCCACATGTGACCACTTAATTTAGTTTTAATTAATTAATTACCTTATTAATTAATTTATTTGTTTGGTGCTAATACTAGGGCTTTAACTCAGGGCCTGGCTTTGTCCCAGAATTTATTTTTTGTTTCAGTTTTCTCAAGGCTAACATTTTACTGCTTGTACCACAGCTCCATTTCTAGCTTTTGCTGGTTACTTTCAAATCAGAATCTAATGGACTGTTTTTTCTTGGTCTGCTTTCAAACCACAATGCTCAAATTTCATCTTTCTGATTAACTACTACTAAAGACATAAACCATCAGTGTGGCTTCTACTTTTTCCTACATAGTTATCTAATGCACATACTTAGATGGTAATTTTAAAATGAGAGTATAGAAGCAAGATGTACAGTGATGATACTGTCCTGTCAGAAATTCAAGTTAGTAATGTAAATTTATTCTTAAAACCATACACAAAAAATACCATGATATAGTGTAAGAGATCTCACTATTGAACATAGGAGCCTTAAGAGCTTTCTAATAGATCCATTATTTATTGGTACCCAACATTAGAAAAATGTATGAGGCATTGGTAAAATAGAAGTCCTTTGCATGACTACATACATTCCTTGTTTTTATAAGACACTTGCTTTCATCTAAAAAGTAGACCTGTCTATTGTCTTCATGTAATTTTGATGATTGAAAGTGCTTAGTGAGAAGGTCAAAAAGTATTAGTAGTCCTTCACTGTCAATTCTCATTTTCTTCTTGGAGAATATAATGATCAAATCAGTAGTTCAGAATCGGCAAGCAATACTTCAGAATCATGCTTCCAGTGCAAGTGGATCACCAGTAAGAAATCCTCAATACCAATTTCCACAAAGTTTTGTCACAGATACAATCTCCCTGCCTTCTCTAGCTGCTTTACTACCCTCTTATTCCTTCATTGTACAAGAAAAGTATGATTCAACTGATTTCAGTCAGATCTGTTACTAGAACTATCAAGGATTTATTTTACTGTCTGTAATTTGGTAAAGTTATGTCTCTTTACGTAGGCTACTAAAAATGTATTTACTAACTTCAAGTAAATACATAAATTCGATTTCTATCTCTTTTAAAAAATAAAATTTTGTTTGCTCTACAAATTGATCAGAGGCATTGATTTTGTGGCTAGCTACGTCATTACACATCTGTCTCCTTCTTTCTCTCTCCCTTTCATGGTTCTCATAGATAATATGATTGCTCCATAATTATCCTAATTTATTTTGATTTTATATTTTTGGTCGTATCATTTCACTTTTTGCTCTGCCATTTCCCAAATCATTTATATAGAAGGCATTATTTCCTATTTTCTCATGCCTAGAATAAGCTGCACATGAAGACATCACTGGTCCTCATTTTCAGTGTGTATATTTGAATATGGAGGAATATCTTTCCTCTGCTCTCCATCAATTCCCTACTCTCCAGTTAGAATAATTTCGAATAGTAAAATTGGAAAAAGAGAAAAAAAAATCATGGGGAATGAACAGTTACAGAAAATTCACCAGATATTTCTGACCAGTTCAACCAATGTGAACTATTAGGGAAATATATGGACACCTCATTCCCACTGGCACTCAAAGTCTCTGGTTAGGCAATTCTTAGGAATATGGGGAACAAGGTGAAAAAGTAAGGAATGGTATCAATTGCAAGAAAAAAATTTGGAGAAGGATCCAAGCATATTTCTTCATTGTGCTGCCGAAAATATTCAGCTTACTACAGTGCGGAGACTTCTTTCCCAAAAGGCCACTTATGTGAATAGTAGGGATGATGATGAGTATACCCCTCTTCGAGAAGCCTACGGTGGACAATTAGACATTGTCAGTGAGTTGGTGTCTCAAGCGGCACATGCAATAACTGTAGATGACTGGACACCCCTGAACAGTGCATATACGTGGAATAATACCAGAGTGGCTTCTTTCTTACTTCATCTTGATACAGATATCAATGCCCAAACTAAAGGACTCTTTTTTAAAAAGTTTTTTTTGGTCTGTTCGTGGGGCCGGAACTCTGGGCCTGGACGCTGTCCCTCATCTCTTCAGCTCAAGGCTAGCGCTCTACCACTTGAGCCACAGCACCACTTCCCGCTTTTTTTTCTGCTTATGTGGTGCTGAAGAAATGAACCTAGGGCCTCATGTATGCAAGGCAAGCGCTCTACCACTGAGCCACTTTCCCAGCCCAAAAATTTTTGTTTGTTTGATTTTTGTTGTTGTTGTGGATTTTTTTTTTTTTTGGTCGGTCATGGGGCTTGAGCTCTGGGCTTGGGTGCTGTCCCTGTGCTCTTCAGCTCAAGGGGAGTCCTCTAACGCTTGAGACACAGTAACACTTCCCTAAACTAAAGGACTCTTGACACCCTTATATCTTGCTGTTGAGAATTGAGATAGCAAAGATACGCTGGATCGCCTTCTGTTGAACTATTATATAAATCCAGGCCTGAAGAACAACATAGAAGAAACTGTATTTGATATTGCCAAAAGGATAAGTATGTATCACTACCTCTATGAAGTTGTGAAAGGCTGTACAAATTGTTCACCAAAGTCCTAATGGTCGGGTTAAGTTTCTTAAATTTCAAAAATGCAAGTCCATCTTTTGTGTCCCTACAAAATATTTTCACAATCCAAATAAAAACAATATCTTTTGTTTTTTTTTGGTCAGTCATGGGGCTTGAACTCTGGGCCTGGAGCTATCCCTGTGATCTTCAGCTCAAGGTGAGCCCTCTACCACTTGAGACACAGCTCCACTTCGAGTTTTCTAGTGGTTTATTTGAGATAAGAGTACCACAGACTTTCCTTCCCAGGCTGGCATTGAACCATGATCCTCAGATCTCAGTCTCCTGTGTAGCTAGGATTATAGGCATGAACCACCAGTGCCCGGCAGCACCAAAATTTTACTGTAAAAATTCATGGATTCCGCGGAATTCTTCCAAGTGAATTGCCTGCCTTGGATGGAAAAATGTATTCAATAGTTTTTGTAAACATGTATAATAACTTCTTCAGAGTTTGTGATTTTTTAATAAGAAATAATTTTAATTTACCTGTTGAAATGAGTAGTACAGAAACTAAAATATTTCTGGTGCTTGTCTGAAAAAGTATATTTTAAAATATTCTATATTCTATGTTTGCATAATGTTCATAATTTATTTTCTCCTAGATATACTTTGAATTCTATATTATTTTATAATATATAGGTTCATTAATGTGTCCTTTTGGATTGTATTCCATATAGAAACAGTTTGAGTCCTTTTTTCTAGGTCTTAATATTATTTTTCTTTGGGATAAAATGACAATGTTATCTAATTTGAAAAGTTTTGTAAAGTTTATGCTATGTAAACGCCTTTCTGAGGTGATTTAATACACTGATGTCAAACTTAATTTAATTATATGAATTACGGGTATTGTTACACTTGTAATTTTGTCATCAACTTTTTAATCACTTTTTTTCATTTCTTGCATCTGAAGAATGAAAAATATGGAATACTTCTCAAATTTTCATATTATACTTGTGCAAGTGCCATGTTAATCTCTGTATTGTAATTTGAGTATACTTGCTGCTGAAGCATGTAATATCCTCTAAATTTAATAGTTAATGATGCAATCTTTATACAGGCTTATATCTATGGGTGCCTACTTGTAACAAGGAAACCTTATTGTTCCTAACAATGCTATTGATCTTATTTCCCTAAAATTCTGTGAATAGTGGAAAAAATTATATTGATCAGTCGATTGCTCACATTTGCAATCTTTTTTTGTCAATGAGTATCTTAAATCTTTTTATTTGGAATTTGATCATACTCTCTATTATTTATAGTTAGGTCCAAAGATGATGGCTTTTTCAAGTACTTATTTATCCAGCTTTGTGGACCTAATGGATTCAAACTAAGCGTTGCTTAAGAGCTACTTCTAAATTTCTTCAGCTGACATTTTCCCAAATGAAGTTTTACTGGAACAAATGTCTACCTGAGCCTTTACCCTTCTTTCATGTGGGAAGAGACCAACCAGAATACCTTACCCTGACAGCAAAGATTTTCTTACTAGAACAAAACTAATCTTGGTTATAAGGGATCATAGAGAGATGAACAGTTCAAACAGAACTGTTCAGACGAGAAGGTATTTTATCAAAATATAATTGTTTATTATACCTTCCATTTAAAAGTAGCTAAAGCCAAGAAGGTGAAAAAATTGTTCGTATGCATGATTACTTAATGTCCTGGCCTGTCTGTAAGTTCCTGGCAGGAACTTACACTACTGCCTTTTTATCACCAAATATTTTCATAGTTGCAGGAGAAGTGCATATGTTTCTCCGCATAATTAGGCATTAAATTGATAATGTTTTAATCACAGTGTTTTCTCTTGCCTCCATGCTGTAAATCTACAAATGATAAAGCTTTAGTTCTAACTCTATCAAACACTGAAGTAGAGATAATGGAATCATACTTTAAAACAGAGTTGCCTTTGATGCAGTAACTACAACAGAACAATACAAAACGTGTGTCTTTTAATCATATTATATATAGTTATATATTTTATATTTATATGTGCTGATTTTATATTTCACAATGAAACTTAATAGAATTAGTTGATAATTTGACAAATAAATTGATATTTATTTACTCCAATAAATAGAATTGGAATATAAATATTTAGGTTTCAAATATATATTAGACTAGGAAAGGTATCAATGCACTCTTTTTAGTATAAACTTGTGATACATTATAACTGTTCTTGGTCTTCTGAATCCACATGAGAAAAAAACAATGTTTTCCTCTAATCTGTAATGGATTTTACTCTGCTGCTCTGTTTATTGTTTTAACTCGCTTGTCCCAAACTGTTTTTGTCCATATTTCTGAAGCATTCTTACTGATTATTCCCAAATTTTGCTAAGATGTCTAAAAAATATTATTCTTCTGCAGTACCCATGGGTCCTAAGATCCCAAGGCCCAGTTACTTGCATCATCAGATAACAGGGGCAAGAGTTTTCACCAAGGCCCATGCAACATATCAACACAAAGTAATTGAAGATCCATCTCAATTTCGCATTTCCTATATTTCAGGGCCCCAATTCCTTGAGATGCAGGAATTAGCAGTAAGCAATTGTGAAATGCAAGGCAACTTAAAATGAAGGATGAGATCACAAAATTTGAGAGAAAGTACTGTAATTCAAACATTCAACTTACAGATGACCAACCCATATGAGTGAACAAGTTCACAAAGTGTCATAAGATTATTTTTAATACCCTTCACTTATGATTAACGAAAGATTTTAGTCCAACATGAGTGGGCAAAAAAATAGTTCCTAGAAGGATAGATCTATAATTGTTCTACCAAAGCCCGAAAACTTGACTTAGAGGTCAAATGTAATTCAGAAAAATATTTGAATCACTAAGGAGTGCTTCAAAACACTGGGACTTCAGTACAACATGGTTCTGTGGTATAAAAATGTCACTCTCAAACCAATGATAATCTACATTTAATCTCCTGAAAGTATATTCCTTTTCAAATAAACTTTTTAAAATCACTTTTGCCAAAATAACATTTGACAATTTGATGATACTTAGTGACAATACAAGTTTTTCAAGTGTAGGGAGCAAGTTACAATAGAGTTGAATTATTTCACAGCACTAATGCCAAACATGTTCAACCATTCATTAAAGTGTAGAAATAGTACCACCCACAATTTGTGTTTTTCAGTATGGGCCTTTCAGAAATGTGTTTAATATGTCAGCCTCCTAAATTTCAAACCCAAATGTTAGCTAATAAATTTCATCATTTAATAAGGTACATTTTAAACAATCACAAATAGTTGCCTTATCATATGTTATTTTATGTTTTCCCTCTGTCTAACATAGTAAGAAATATGACTTTAAGTCTTCAATATGGGTACTAATCAGAGATATGACAAACATAATATCTGTCTTCTATTTCTATCATATTCCTATTTAGGAATAAATTTTAATTTTCTTTTTTTTCCAAAACTTATAGGTAGTATAAAATATTATTCCATGTAAAATAAAAGAATCACACCATTGTACAAAGCCATTTATAAAAATGCAGTTAGTAATACATTCTAAGCCATTTTTTAACTTTCTTTTTGACTAAATAATCTTTCAAACGGTTAAGAAAAAGTCATGTTTAGGTGCTTCCCGTCTCCAGTCTTGCAAATTGTTGCTGCAGATGAATGAATTATGGAAATATAAGCTGACATCATTTCAAGAATATGCAGGATTGAAACTCCAGGGAATGTATATAAACCTTTCAAAGTATTAATAGACAGTTTAACAGAATGACTATCAGGAAGTTGAAACCAAAGAGGAATTATAGTAAAGACATAGAATGAATGAAAAATGAACAAGGAGCAAATACAGCTAGAATACTGAATGTACACATATGATGAAGGAAGTGGTAAATTGGAAATAAATCTTGGAGAAAGCTTTGGCTGAGAACGATAGAAGGAGTGACTCTGATCTAGGAGCATTGGACAATTAGATGGATATATTTAATTGTAACACAATTGCACAAACTTAAAATTCAGTTAAAAAACACAACTAGAAACAAAAACACACAAAAATCACAACCAAACAGAAATCTCTAGAGAGTATGAATATGACCACTCAAAATTTTAATCAGTTAATGAAGGGCAGTCTTGGGAAAAGCAAACAAACTGTTCAAAGAGGGAAGTTTGGGATAGGGGAGAAATTTGAACAGAATTAAATAGATTGTCTAAGGTTATAAATCACCTATATCTGCTGTATACAGTATCTTACTTCTACGAGTTTTCTGTCTGAACTGGATAATCCAGTCCTGAGACACACTTGGTAGCTTGTGAGTTAGAATGGAAGAAACAAGATCAAGAACCCATTACTCCACTGGAGAGAAAACAATCCTCTATATTTTCTCTAATCTCTCTTCACTACTCTTTCTTCATACTTTTAAGTCAATTGATTTTGAATTATATTTTTTCTTCTTTCTTCTGTCAAAGTAATTGGTCAAAGTAATTTCATTAAATATTATTTGCCATTTTCTTCTTTCATGCTGTTTAATTGGACAAGTGAGTGCATAAAACTTCCCTCTTGTATTTGGTTGCCATGAAAGAACATCTATGTTAATAAGGAGAAATCTAATGTAAAACTTTGTCTCCAGAAAACAGTCCAAGAGGCTGTGATCACAAATATTTGGCTATATATTTTTTTCTTTTACCTTGAAAGACTTCTTGTGTCTAAAGTGACCACAAAAATAAGTACTCCATCACTTGTTGGTTCAATCAGAATTGTCTAACCTCAAAGATATATTTTGCTAAGAATATGCTTAGAGAAAACCAAAAAATACTGCATTTTTTATTTTCTCTCTTAAGATTCTCCTTAGATACCATATCAGGAACAGTGAAGTTATTCTATGCAAAATTATTTTAATAGATTATTTTTCTCTTGGTCTTGCATTTGTTCACCAAGATGTATGGAGGAGAATAGAGTTAAATCACCCATACCTTGGAAGAAAGTGTCTGTTACAAAAGGAAAATGCTTCTATGTCATACTTCTATGTCCTACTCTTAGCTCTTGTCAGAGTTCCAATTAATCACAGCTTCTTGGCTTCCAGTCTAGCGAAGCTGAAGGACCAACGGGCTCCACCACTGCTACATCTTCATTATTTCTCTTTTAAAACTCTTCAAGTTGCCTCATTTGGATGTGGAATGTATTTTCATGTCTTCATTCAATCAGTTCTGCATTGTAGTGAGCCAAATGGGCTCTGTAAAATCACTTTAGGGAGTAAAAATACTAACACAATTTACATCAAAAAGTTTTGACCTCCCTTGACTGCTGAAGTCAATACGCTTAGCTAAGGCTTCTAAGAAAACTTTTATTATTAATTTTTCCATTTGCTCAATTCTTTTCTGAACTTTTTGGCATATGTAATAAAAGAAGTCTTCACTACCTCATATTAATAAGAATATTATTTTTTGTGAGCCACTTAGAAATGTGAAATCATTGGTTTGAAGTATCCAATCAAATTTTTTTCTGTTTCACTGCTTCACGTCCAAAGACATTGTGGAAAGTGTTACAAACAGAAATGTGTAATCCCAACACCTTCTTTCATTGTGGAGGGCACTTTCTCCCTAAATATTTTGACTCAAATTATCTTTTTCAGAGAATTACTGTTTGGTAATTAAAGGTAAATTCACAAATTTTGATGCCTTATTTTTTTTAAGAACTTTTAATTTAAATTCCAATACAACCTTCTTTCAAACAGTGAGAATATAGTTCCTGGGTAAGGACAATTCCAAGGGAACCTACAGGATTTACAGCAAGGTTTCTGAGGTTTGTTTGTTTAGTTTGAAAAAGAGCCATCGTCATCCACATTGCTCCCTCTCTACTAAGTCTCCTTGGATTTCTTTGCATGAAAGCCTATTTTTCCAGGCAATTTTAAATTTTCTTAATAGGCTAAGTTATTAAAAATTTTGAAATATTAAATTTTACCTGCCATAAATTTAAAACTGTTGAAAATCCTTTATCAGAACCACAAATTCACCAATCGTAATTCCACCTTTATCATCAAAATGTTAACATGCTGTTTTCATGATATAGTATCCATGCAGCTATTATTTTCCAGTGGCTTTGTTATGCATATATGTAACCATATTAGCTGATGCTAAGCAAAATGAATTCCAAGATATGGAACCAGATTTTTTTTTCACTTGTGGTTGTTATTTTTTATGAACTATGTGATTTCTGTTTTCTTTGGGGTTTTCCCCTATGGTTTATCCCTGCTGTATGGTGAGACAATGGTGAGCATAATGGTGAGACAAAGGACAAAAAGCAAACCAATGCAATAGCAATACTCACAAGACAATATGTTGGAAATGTACTTTACAACTTGTGAGGGGTGAAGGGGTGAAGAAAAACTGTGAGAAAAATGAGGGAGGGGTAACAAGTTTGAAATGTTTTTTATTCACTACCTTACAATTACTGTAAAGTCACTGTACATCAATTTGATAATAAAATTGAAAAAATAAGCTGCGTAAAATGTAATTTTACTGTATTGGTACAGTAAATATAATTCTTTATGTAGTAACATTTTAAAAATCAATACTATTTGGCTTCTAATTTGAATTAATTACCCCTTATTTATCAGAGGTTCATCAACTTGAATGTTATCCAACTAGACACTATTTTCACAATATACTTGCCAAATTTTTCAAAAAATAATAAATTTAGTACTTTCTCATTCTAAAACAGAAAACAGGGTCTGGGAAGATGGCTCAGTGGGAGAGTGCTTGCCTTGCATGCCTGAGGCCCTGGGTTTGATTTCTCAGCACCACATAAGCAAAAAGAAAAAAGCCGGAAGTGGTACTGTGGCTCAAGTGCTAGAGCGCTAGCCTTGAGTTGAAGAGCTGAGGGACAGCGCCCAGGCCCAGAGTTCAGGCCCCACGACCAGACCCAGTTTAATACTATGGAAACCCATCATTTTAAAAGTAAGTAAG
Source organism: Dipodomys merriami (assembly GCF_024711535.1). Taxonomy (NCBI): domain Eukaryota; kingdom Metazoa; phylum Chordata; class Mammalia; order Rodentia; family Heteromyidae; genus Dipodomys; species Dipodomys merriami. Next base: position 30,999 of record NW_027206169.1, on the reverse strand, counting down.
TTTTTAAGAGGACAGAATATATGTGTTCTTCAAAATTCCTATGACTAACAACTACTCATTTTTAAATTCTCAACATTCCTAAGAGATTTAAAACAGTACCTGTTTGCATGATATGCAATTCTGCAATAGATGCAGTTTCCAATGGGGTGTTACAGATTGAGAAGTAAACAGAAAAATAGCCACATTCTTGTAGAGGATAAAACTGTGAAGCATGTGTAATAATTAATTCTTCAAGAGTAAGCAATTGTTTATAAGAGTAAGCTATTATATCTATGACCATCAATCCCAAGATTTATGCCATAAAGTCATCCTAGCCCAACAGTTTCCAACTTGTAAGGGACACCTGAAAATTCCTTAATTCACATCATGAATACCTTATCTCTATTTTGAAAAATTACTACACCTCTTCTAATGTGACACCCTCTTTGTTCTGAAAAGAACACCACAATAAACTGAGCTGCATCATTTTTCCTCCACTGGAATTCTTGAGATCAGAACACTTGTAAATATTATTTATATTTAGACTTTTTTAACTATCATAGATATTCAGTATGCTAAGATAGGAAAATTATGATTCAAAGCCTTCCCAGACAGGAAGATTTCTTAGAATCTTATCTCCAAAAAACTTCTGTGCAAAAGCCAGACTCAAGTGGCACTGAGGTTGAAGTGGTAGGGCTTGAGCCTTGAGCATAAACAGGATCAGAGACCTTGTCCATGCCAAGAGTTCAAGTTCTAGGATGAACCAATAAAAAAAAAACAAAATTGAAAAAAAAACCAAACCTAGCATTTTTCTCCATGTATACAGAGGCGCGTAAATAAGGAAATGGCTTCCTGTGGTACATATAGGTAGAAGAAAGAAGATGTCACACAATTACTCTCTTCATACCATATTAAACCAAACCTTTAAAAATTGGTTTTTCTAAATGTATAAATTAATGTCATCCATTTTTGGCAACTCTGTCTAGATTATTCATATTAACATTGTATACATGAATTCTGCAAATTATCTATTAACTATGTTCTAATTATAACTGTTGTGAAAGAATATCTAGGCAAATAGAATGCCAGAATTATTTGTGAATTTTTCAATTAATCCCTGTACTTTAAAAGAATTTTGTAGTATCCTATAGAATATGAAATTACAAACAAATCCAAAAAATATATTTTAAATCTAAATTCTAATTTAACAAGGTCTACAAAGTCCTATATTAGACGAACTTTGCTATTTCTCCAGACTTAAGCTTTTGTAATCCTTCGACATTTATTTGGAATCCAACAGAATGAGGGATGGGAATCATGAGCTGTTTTGCATCTACGAATGCTCTGTAATGATAAAAGCATTTAAAACACAAGTGAGGATATGTATGGGGTGCATTCAATAGGAAACTTGACTTCTCAAAACATAATGACAAAATTAGGCCAAACTTCCAACTGTGTATTCCTTTCTTGTTGTTTGGTTTGTTTTAATGAGACAAAATTATTCTACCTGGTCCAGGGAAGGTATCGTTATGTAATTCCACTCTCTTATCTCTTGTCTGAGTGCTAGAATTCCAGGCTTGTATCACATTGCCCTGCCATAGTTTGTTTATTTAATCTAGAAACAGACTAGAAATTCTGAACTTCTCTTATGATTTTATCCACTAGACTGACTGCTCAGACTGTTTATGTACTATTTTCAAAGATGTTTTAACATTTGACACAGGATATGAACATTTTCAGATGCACCTGCAGGCTTCCCTGATTCATTCCACTATGTATCCTATCCCGTTAAGAATGATTGCTTGACTCTCTTACTATCTCTGTTCCCTACCTATGTAATATTCTCAACTTCTGGGAGAAAGTTCACTTGAGGACTTTCTAATATTAAAAATTATCACTTGATTCTAGTCTTACTCAGGACCTATTTTCTATTGTTTTCTAACTTTACTACATATTCTGAGAGTTGTTTCATTTGTGTATTTTTGTGTGCACCTATAAGTGCCTCTATGTGTTTGTGTATGTTTGTATGTGTGTATGTATGCCAAAACTTAAAGCTGTAATTCAGCAATCTTGCTCGTGACTGCTATCCCAGCTTTTACTGTTTAATTATAGGTAGTGTCTCAAAGCCTATACTGTCCAAGCTGGATGCAAATTGAACTTCCGAGACTCCTTTACATTCTTAGGTTTTATTTTTCCAGGAGCATCAACTTTTAAACTTCAAACACTTTTGTGAGTGTAAAGTCTAACTGTAGCCCAGATTTTTAACTCAAGAATTCATATAAAGATAGATGAACATATACATTACATATCCTGAGTGTACACTGTTAGAAATGTGATCATAAACCAAGTTGTTGTGAGATCTGAGGATTGGGTTTTAAAGTCAGCACGAGTAGGAAAGTCCTGGAGATTCTTTTCTCCAATAATTACCAGAAAACTGGAAGTGACACTGTACCTCAAGTGGAAGAGCACTAGCCTTGAGCTGCATTTCAGATGACAGCGCCCTGTCCCATATTTCAAGTGCCATGAAAAACAACAGCAATAAAAAGGAATATAAGAAAAGGAAAGAAAAAGAAATGTGATCTTAGCCACCAGGTTCATTGCTAGTATAATTCCTGTTCCCTCAAGATAGACTCTTTTTTCCAGTTAAGTCTATTCTCCCATATATGACTTGCATTGGAAACAGAATCATTCTTCCATTCTCCTTTTGGCACATTTACATGATTAGCAAGCGTGATTTAGAAAGGGAGTGCCTCATGCTTCATGTTCCACTTAGGGGTAATGCTTTCTCTATATCACTCCCATAAATCTACATAAGGGACTTGGCTTTATTGTTTCAAATTTTTATTTGTAGAGTCTTGTATATTATATTGAACACTTATACATAAACACAGAACTTCTTTTTCTCCTATAATTGCTATTTTTTCTTTTACTGTTAACTCATGTACAGTTGGGAAATTAATGCATAGCATATAGATTCACAAAAAATGATCTGAGAACCTTCTTACCATTTAAAATTCACCTTAATTTACAGAGCACATGAGAAGTTTGAACAAAATATTCTCATGGATAATGTATTTATAAGCAATTTAAATTACATTTGTCTTTACTAAGTTGTCTCTGAAACATGTGTTACCTCATGTCCAAAAGTGTCATTGTGCTATTTCAAAGAAGCCAGAAAACATTCATTTTTTTCTGGATCAGCACCATAAATTGTTACTGGAAATAAGTGGAAGTAACTGTTACTGGATGTGGAAACTGATCCCAGGAGAGGAATTTAACATAGAGAAATGACAAAGTTCAAGTTAACTATTGCGTTCCTTTGTACTGTACAAGAAAAGAATCGAAGGCTGGAAGGAAACTCTGTCCATGACTTTTTTGAGTGTGTCCTTTACTCATATAAAACTTGTCTGTAAACTTCTGGTTGAGAGTATTGCAAAAGGAAACAATATGCCATTTGAAGGCAGGCATAGAACAAAAGGAAGTAACTTTGTTTTAAAAGTGTTCCACTGCAAAGAAGCAAAGACATGGAGGCTTTAGTGTCTTATGGATGGATGTTTCACTCCTGAGATGATTCTCTTGTTGCAGGAATCAGTTTTCAATTCCTTTAGTCTGGTCTTGAGTTTTCCATAGCAATAAGAATTCCAAAAAAGCAGGAATCCAGTGAGTATGATCAGCAAAAGCAGCCTCTTCTCGGACCACCACTATTTTAAGGAAAGTCCCAAAGAAATACCCAGGGTTTGTTTTGTTTGCTTGTTTGTTTAGTTTGTGCTGGTTCTGAGGCTTGAACTTAGAGACTGGCCCCTGTCCCTGAACAGTTGTCTTTCTTTCCTACCTGGACCAAACCTAGTACTCCACTGCTTGAGCCAAAACTCCACTTCTGGCTTTTTTGGTGTTTAATTACAGATAAGTGTTTGACAGACTCTCTTGCCTGGGTTGGCTTTGAACTAAGACAGTAAAAAAGCTAAGTGACATCAACTCTATGGAACTCTTTTGAACCAAGAAATATTAGATGAAGTTTATTATAAAGCTAATATTTGACAATTTTTAAAGAAGAGAATATGTTTAGCAAAGAAGCCATAACAAATAATCCAGTAAAAGTAGGTGCACTACTAAATCATTTGGGAAGATTACTATTGACTTCATCATTCCTTTGGGGGAAAATTAAACCTATATTTGCACTTTTTTGTTGGTTGTGGGGACTGAACCTTGATCCTAGGCACTGTCTCTCAGCTCTTCAGCACAACTTGAGCACTCTACCACTTTAGCTACAGCACAACTTCCGGGTTTCTGGGGTTAATTGAAGATAAGTGTTTCATGGAATTTCCTGACCAGGCTGGCTTTGAACCACAATCCTCTGGACTCAACCTCCTGAGTAGCTAGGATTACAGGCATGAGCCACCAGCACCCCGCTCATATTTGCATTTATGTGCACTTAATGTCACTATGTAGACAAAGAATGGAAATATGAACCATATGATATGACATTGCAGCTTTTCAGAATAATTAAGGTAGCAATAAATATGTCCTTTTCCATTTTGTTACATAAATGACTCATGAGCTATGGGACTCTTACATTAGCATCCTCTTTCATCTTTGTAGGTGTATTTAGTATTAGGAAATGTTCATAGATAAATACAGCAAGACAGATTTTTAGAAAGCAAAGGAGATCAGGTATGAAAGATCAGCATAGGAGATACATTCATCACACAGAGATTAAGAACTAGCCTAGGAGATTTTGAATGCCAAAGGCAATGAGGAATTAGCCTAGTTGATAACTAGTTCTTTAATAAGCAAAAATGGTTCCCTAGAACGGTTTCTGCTATACCTTAGTTACTATAATTTATTCTTTCCATCTGGGGTTATTCCTTCTCTTCTGTCAATACTGTTAATTAGCCTCCACCTTTTTTGTAAGATGACTGGCCAAAATAGTTTCTGAATCTCACTTACACTATCCTTCTCATTATGATTAGCAGTGACCCCACTCAAAAGCCTGGAATCTTTGAATTTCCAGAATTAATCTTCACCTGACATCTAAGCACATTCCTAGCATTAATTGTCGTGACCTAATGAACAAAACATTTTTTCAACACAGTATCCTAACATAGGTAAAGTACATGTATTAGGAACTATTGTCAGGTATCAGTATGGAAGGAGCAATTATATATTCCAAGTATGGGTTCTTTATTTCGCATTTACTAACTAAATGTTCATTGTTGTTGTTGCTGTAGTTTTGGCAGTCCTGGGGCTGAAACTCGGTGCTTGGGAATTATTCTTCAGCATTTTTTTTTTTCCGCAAGGCTAACCCTCCACTACTTGAGGCACAGGACCACTTCCAGTGTTTCCTTTTCAATTTATGTGGTACTGAGGAATTGAACCCAGGGTTTCATGCATGCTAGGCAATAACCATACAATGAAGCCACATTCCCAAAACGCTAAATGACTTTCTTAAGATGGCATTACATTTTCATTCTATAACTCTGTATCATAATTTTAGCCAGGAATTTTTGCTAGAAAAGAGCATTGAACACAGTACTGAGTCCAGTAAGGCTAGATGGACAATAGATGACTGTCACAGTGTAGCCAGGGCACAGAGGGACTTACCTCATGGAGCTGGTACAACAGAATGAGCGAGACAGCTCCTGACCCAGAGCCTACCTCGAGAATGAGAGGACCACCTTGGTTCCAGCCACATGGGGATGCTGGACCACCTCCTCCAGCACCCATTGAATCAGTTCCTGAGAGAGAAAGCGAAAGAAAGAAGGTCAGAATTACACTTAAGCCAGGTGCTGTTGGCTCAGGCCTATAATCCTAAGTACAATGGAGGCTGAGATATGAAGATTGTGGTTTATAGCCAGCCTGGGCAGGAACACCTGTGAGACTCTTATCTCCAAAGAACCACCAAAAAACTGGAAGTGGTGCTGTGATTCAAGTGGTAGAGTGGTAGCTTTGAGCTGAGGAGTTCAGGGAGCTGCCCTAGGCCCAAAGTTCAAGCCCCATGACTGAAAAGAAGTGGACTTCCCACCACAAGAAGTGGACTGAATAGCACCCATTGTCCTAGGGAACATGGCAGAGAAGTCAGGCCGAGCTTCCTGTCAGCTGGGAGTCATTAGTAGGTCACCAGGCTTCTCTGTGCCTCAGTTTCCCCAGCTTCAAAACTGAACAAAGTGAAGGATCCTGTTACTCATGGGGATAGAGTAATAAAGAGAGCGATGTTTTGTTTCATAATCCCATAACTGTTGCACCGTTAATAACACACACTATCTGAGATCTTTCCGGGTATCTTCCTGTCATATGCTCACAGAATTGCCAAGAACAGTATCAGATGGCCCCTCCCTCTGTGCCTGTCCCTGCTCCAGAGATCCCTCTGTATCAATCCCTTGTTCCCTCACAACTGTCCCATGAGGAGATTGAAGTCCAATGGTTGAGGCCCAACCCAGAGACTCACATCTGGTCAAGAATCGGCTGCCGTGGACTGAGTTTGGGACAATCCATCTAAACCAATGACTGAGCATGTCGCTACATATCTACCATCCCAACTACAGAAGAACGGGCCTCGTGGCTCAGGCCTGTCACAGATAGGAGGACCATGATCCAGCCCAGAATGAGCATATATTAATTCTCCATCTCAGAAATGCCCAAGACAGAAAAGCTTGACTCGCATGGTGGAAGACTTGACTGGCAAGCCTAAGGCCTTGAGGTCAAACCCTAATATACCAAAAAGAACCAGAGTCCCAGTGCCAGAGGCTCATGCTTATAATACTAGGTACTCAGGACGCTGAGATCTGAAGATCACAGCTCAAGATTTAAAATAGGGTTGGCCTCACCCATCAGACGTCATTATAAGACCCAGAGACTGACCTATGCTGTTGCGCTCCATACTAGCAGAACTCATATCCTTACTAAGAGTTGGCCATGCTCTCTGTCCTCCTGGGAAGCCATCCCCTGCAGGCCACACTCCCAGGTCCTCCCAAGCTCCCACTGCTACCAACCAGGCCCAAGGGAGTACACAGTTCCATTGCACACAGATCCCTTGTTCTTGTAATTTAACTGTGCTGTGTCCCCTTCAAGCCTCTCACCCTTCCAGGCCCCCAGACCTCAGCTGTGAAACCCATACATGCCCCAAAGATAAGAGGTAGAAGTTACCAAAGCATTTGGCCTCCTTTTTACAACCCACTTCTACACACTCACACACACATACACACACACACACACACACACACACACATACACACACACACATCCAGACAGGTGACAGAAGACTCCTCCATGCAGTACCTGCAATTTGCCAACTGATCACTCACCTGAGCACAGTCAGGCTGTACAAGGAAAAAGGTTATCTCTCTGTCTCTCTGTCTTTGTCTCTGTCTCTGTCTCTCTGTCTCTATGTCTCTCTGTCTCTGTCTCTTTCTCTCTTTCTCTTTCTCTCTCTCTCTTTCAATCTCTCTCTCTCTTTCTCTCTCTCTCTCTCTGTCTGTCTCTCTGTCTTCAGGTGAATGTTTGACTGAGCACAGAAGACAAGGTCTCACACAGCAAGGGTGTCTATCTTCTGCCTCCAACACCTCCCATCCCCAGAAAAAAAGGAAAAAAACCCAGAAGGCAGGTGTAGACATGCTGCTCCCCACCTCTAACTAAAGCCACTGGGCTCCCACCAGGGAGTGGAAGGGCGCAGATATGCTGCTGTGTGGCTCCCACTGCTCCAGGCCAGGGGATCTTTGGCGCCCACTCCTCACCCAACCTGCATCTCCCCGTATCCTGGACAATATCCACTGGGGATGGGGGTGGCATCCTCGGGTCAACCCCCACCCCCACCCCTGGGGCCCATTTGTGGCAGGTCATGGGCCATACTGTGGGGAACATGAGAGGGGCAGTCCGGGTCGGAGGGGAGGTAGTGGTGTCAACAAACAGAGTGAATCCAGGTGCTACTGGGAAGCAAGGAATGTGGGCGTGGCCACCATTCTTCTATCCCATTGGTCAGAAAGAACCATGAAACAATACAGGGGTGGCTGGAATCTTCTGATGCAGGCAGAATGGGTGGATTCAAAATGAAGGCAGCCCCTTTCCCAGGGAACTCTGTCCAATCCAGTTGGGGACAAGAGAGTGACCCACTTTAGCCGGATGGCTGCACAGATTGTTGTGTACGTCTGTTTGTTCCCAGACCTAGAACTCAGGATCTGGGCACAATCTGTGAGTTGTTTTTGATCAAGGCTAGCTCTCTACCACTGGAGCCACACGGCTTTACTTCTGTCTTTGATGGCACAAGTTGGACAGGAGTCTCAAGGTCTTTCCTGCCTAGGGTGACTTTGACCATGATCCTCCTTTCACAGCCTTGTAAGTTTTAAGGAGGACTGCTGAGAGCCACGGATGCCTGGTTTTGCTGATGTTCTTGGAAAGACCTGTGAGTTCCCTATCCTCAGGTTTAAGTGGTAGGAGCTGGAGCCCACAGCTTGAATCCTGGTCCTGCCACCAACAAATGGCAGGACATCCTATGAAATTCATCATACTCATATGATTACCAAAGGAATGTGATGTATGTCATGATTAAATGGGCAGTACTTGAATGTTTAGAGGATAAAATTATACACAATTACATAATAGGACACTGGTTTAAATTAATTAATACTTTATGAAGCATTTAAACAATCACCTTCATTAAATGGAGGCCAAATGAAATACCTACGAATTGGGCATCACATAGCACTGAGATGCCATTTTTTTTCTGCCAGGACTGGGATTTGAACTCATGGTCTAGGTAACCCTGCTGTTGCACTGTGTGGGAAGGGGAAGCTTGCCTCCTTGAATTCAAGAAATTCAAGTCTGTTTCTTAGGCCTGAAATCGATGCCCACCACTAGAAAACATACTATTTGTTTACATTTTAAATATATGATTTATATTTTAAACATATGTTAATTCCATATTGCATTCAGTGTAGTTATTTTATTTTTTGTTTTATTCATGTACTGACTACTCATTTTATTAACTATTATGACACATAGAACAGTGATTACATTGATTACATAGGATATAGTTTTGCATATGTATTGCACGTCCTTCCTGAAACCCAGTACTTTCACAGAAAAGGAAAACATGTGTCACCATCAGCTTCCTATTACATGATTAATTTTTTGGGAGTGCTGGCATCTGAACTCACAGCCTTCAAGGCCCAATTCATGAATGGGTGAGTGTCAACCTGCCATCCTGTGGCAAATGGAGCTGACAGGCAGTCTCGAGTACCTGAGATCGAGCCCCAGCGGTTGACAAAATAAGAACAGATTGAAATACAGATATAGAGTGCTAGAGATGTCTATACATTATTCAGTTATATAGACTACATTCCTACCAATTCCTGGGTATTTATAATGCCTCCATGTAATTAATCTTATTGTTTTCATGGTTAACAAACTATTAAGTAAATCAATCAATATCCTGAAATTATTGCATTCTGTACGTAATGTTTCATAAATATTAAATAAAGTCAGTCTTCTGAAATGATGCTGTCTAATTTTATAGGCGCGTCATTCACCATCAACTCATTCAACTGTGACATTGATAATATTACCTTGTTATTCCCATGGATGGGAAAGAGTCTCTTAGTATCTCCTGCCATTGATTGGTGTCATGACTGGGATTTGAAATCAAGGCCTACATTGCAATGTGGACCTATGACTTCCTCAATAGTCTGACAACCTTCAGCAATGAAAGGTAAAGTACCCTTTGCAACAGTGTCATTCAGGCCCAGGAGGGTCACTGTGCAAAATAAGAAAACATAAAAAGACCATCTCGCTGCATTTTTTTCTGTACATTTTTGCCACACAAGGCCTGGGAGTCTAGGATCCCAGGATCTACTGTGGGTCCAGTGGCTACACCCCAGCATAGGGTGTCAAAGGTGAGGCAGAGTTACCACAACCTGAGTTCAAGCCCCCTGCTGCAAAAAATAATTAAAAGAGATTAGCTCCCTGGCTTGCAATTCACCCCATTTCTTCTGCCAGGCTTTGGATTTGAACTCAGAGTCTAGGTGAATCTACAGCACTGTGGAAGAAGCGGAAGCTCACCATAATTGAAGATAAGAAAGTCAGGCCTGTAATCTAAGCAAAAATTCAAGCCCCTGCCTTGGAAAACATACTATTTATATACATTGTAAATATAGGATTTGTACTTACCTATGGATGTTCAGTCCATACACGTTTGGTGTGGTTGTTCCTTGTACTTTTGGTTTTATTCACTTATTTACCGTTGATTTTACTATGATGACACTCATTCCCTTTATCACATTGATGACATCCTATCACATGAATCTAAATTTGTAGACATGTTCTCCGTCATGCCAGACACCCAGGACTCTCAGAGAAAAGGAAAAAAGTTTCACACTTGGCTTCTTACTGCATGATCCAGTTGTTGGTAGCGCTGGGATCTGAACTCAGGGCCTAGCAGGACCAATTGGTGAATAGTTCAAGGTGACCACACCAGCCTGTGAGCAACAGAGGAGTTAGGCCATTCCCAGGATCTGACATTGATCCCAAGGGTGGGCCATGATAGTCATAAATTAATAATTTAAACATAGGATCTATATTTACATATATGTGTGGACAGTATCTTTCCTTTGGTGTACTTTTTTTCTTATTTTCTGTCTTATGTAAGTATTGTGTATTTTACTGAATAATGTAACAGATATAACAGAACTTACATGGAAGACAACCTATTGCCCTGGCTATAGGGTTTCCTATGCATTCTCCATCCAAGCTGAGACCCAGGACTTTCACAGGTCAGGAAAACAGGTGAATCGATGGGCTTCTCACATCAGGATTCATCTTTTGGCAGTGTTGAGATTTGAACTCACACTCTATCAGGCCCAATTGGGGAAATGGTCAAGGTGAGGACACCAGCCTGTGAGCAACGAAGGAGATAGGCCATTCCTAGGAACTGACATCGAGTCCCAGGGAGGTCCAGTTAGTCATAAATTCGTAATTCAAATATAGGATCTACATTTACATACATGTGTGGACAGCATCTTGCATTCGGTGCACTTCTCCTTAATTTGTGTCTAATTCATGGAGTTATTGTGTATTTTACTGAGTATGGTGACAGGTATACTGTGCTGACATGGATGACAATCTGTTCCCATAGTTATATGGTTGCCTATGCATTCTACATCCTAGTGAAGGCCCGGTTCTTTCACAGGAGAGGAAAACATGTTCAACGACTGGCTTCTGACAACAGAATGAATCTTTTGTCAGTGCTGGATTTGAACTGAGGTCTGGGTAGCTCTGTTGCACTTTGGGGCAAGTGAAATGTCACCATCCTTGAAGACTAGAATGTCAGGCCTCATCAAGGGCCTGATTTGAAGTCCCAGTACTGGACAAAATAACAAGCCTGCCTTTTTTAAACATAGGATCTCTCTTTACCTACAAGTTTGGTATGCATCTTGCATTCAGTGTAGTTATTCTTTTTATTTTGTGTCTTATTCATGGATGTATTGTGTATTTTATTGAGTATCGTGATAGATATAACTATGCTGACATGGATAACAACCTATTCGAATGGCTATAGAGTTGTCTATATAGAATTTCCAACCTAGCTGAGACCCAGGATTTTCACAGGACAGGAAAACAGGTGGATCGATTGGCTTCTCAAATCAAGGTGAATCTTTTGGCAGTGCTGGGATTTGAACTCAAGCCCTAGCAGGCCCAATTGGTGAATGGGTCATGGTGAACACACCAGCCTGTGAGGCACTAAGGAGGTAGGTCGTTCCCAGGACCTGAGATGAAGCCCTGGTGGGGGCCAATATGGTCATAAATTTATCATTTAAACAGAGGTTCTATATTTCCATACATGGATGGGCAGCATCTTGCATTTGGTGTAGTCATTCTCTTTATTTTGTGTCTTTTTCAGTGATGTATTGTGTATTTTCTTGAGTATAGGATGACAGATATAACTGTGGTGACCTGGATGACAACATATTCCCATGAGTATAGAGTTGCCTGTGCATTCTCCATCCTAGCTGAGACCCCGGACTTGCACAGCACAGGAAAACTGGTGCAATGACTGGCTTCTCACAACAGGGTAAATTTTGGCAGTGCTGGTATTTGAACTTTGGGCCTAAAAGGCCCAACTGCACAATGGTTCCACGTGATCACACCAGACTGTGAGCCACTAAGGAGCTGGTCGGGTCCCAGGAACAGAGATTGAGGAACAGGGAGGCCACAATTGTCCTGAATGCATCATTTAAACATGGGATGTATATTCAAATCCATGTGTGGACTGCATTGTGAATTTAGTGTAGTTATTCTATTTTGTATGCTATTCATGGATGTATTGTGTATTTTCTTCAGTATATGATGACAGGTATAATTTGCCTCACATGATAACAACCTATTCCCATGGCCACAGGGTGGCCCATGCATTCTTCATGCTAGCTGAGACCCAGGACTTGCACAGGAAAGGAACACAGGTGCAACAATTGGCTTCCAACATCAGGATGAATCTTTTGGCACTGCTGGGATCTGGACTTGGGGACCAGCAGACCCAATTGACGAATGGGTCCATGTGAGCACACCAGCCTGTGAGCTACTAAGGAGTAAGGCCGCTCCCAGGACCTGAGATGGACCCCCAGGTGGGGTAGGAGGGTACACAGTAGTCATCCATTCATAAGTTGAAGGTAGTATGCAAATGAGTACACAGTTGTATAGAGTAGGAGAGACAAAAACCTGTGATGGAATCCAATCTACCATGTGTCTAATGATTCTTGGATCTTTCCAGATGTCTTCATTTCATGACTGTGATGATTATTGTCAAGCTTAATCAACACTGCTTTACAAATAAGTGATACCCCATGAGTCTTGCCTATCATTTCCTAGTCACATCATGCATGAACTACTCATTCGATGAGATCGATCACACTCCATGACTTTTCCTGGTCCAGAAACCAGTTTCTCAGGATTTCCTGCCATTGCTTTCTCATGGGGGTGGGCTGAATTCAAGCTTCAGGCATGGAAAACATACTCCTTATATACATTTTAAAGATAGGATTTATACTTCCATACAGATGTTCAGTAGATACTGTGTTTGGTTTGGTAGCATTTATACTTCCATACAGATGTGCAGTCCATATCACGTTTAGTGTTGCTATTCATTTTATTTCTTTTTTTATCCATTTATTTACAATTTATTTTATTGTCTTTGATGACACCTATACCATTTATCCATTTATTACAATTTTTACATCATATCACATACCATCTAGATTTGTAAATGTGTTCTTTATCATGCCTGACACCCTGGACTCTCCCAGAAAAGGAAAATATGTGTCACATTAGGCTTCTTACTCAAAGATTAAATTTTTGGCAGTGCTGGGATCTGAACTCAGGGACTAGCAGGCCCAATTCATGATTGGGTGAGTTTGAGCACAGAAGCCTCTAGCCAGTGAAGCTGTCAGGTGTTTCCCAGGCACTGAGATCAAGCCCAAAGTTTAGCCTAAACATAAATACATGGCTAGGCAGAAGTGGTATACAAATAAAAATATATTGTTAAAGAGTTCCAGAGCTGTCTATCTATGACCTAATGACATCTACTACGTTCCTACCAACTCTTAGGTAATTATTATATCTCCATTGAAACAATATTATTCTTTTCATGCTTAATAAACTATTAATTAAGGTCAATCAGCATCCTAGAATTATTGCATCCAATCTTAGACTAGACAAATGCATGAACTACTCTTTCAATCTGTATTCTTATGCATAGGAACGAGTCTCTTGTGATCTCCTGCCATTGGTAAATGTAAGGATTAGGATTTGAACCGAGGGCCTATGTTGACATGTTGGCTTATGGCTTCCCTGATAGCCTGCCAGCCATCAGTAATGGCAGGCCAGGTCCACATTGAAACCATGTCATTCAGACCCAGGATGGTCACCATGTAAATAAAAAAATTGTAAAACCCTGAGCCCTCTACAGCTCCCCACTTTTTGTGCTGTTCTGCTTTTTTTACTTCCTGCAAGCCCTCTGGGCCTAGGGTCCCACGATCAGCTTTGGGTCTCGAGGCTGCACCCCACCCTAGGGAGAGTGAAGCTGAGTCAGAGTTACCATGACCTGAGTTCAAGCCCCATGGCTGGCAAAATTAATTAATTAACTAACTAACTAACTAAATTGAAATAATAAAGCTACTTGGTTTGGAATTTCTGCCAGTTTTCTTTAATAGCCTGGGATTTGAACTCAGAGTCTTGATGAATCTGTAGCAATGTGACAGAAGGCGCAGAGTTGCCAATATTTGAGTTCAAATCCCATGCCAAGCCAAAAATAAATAAGTCACTGACCTCAGCAGGGAAGTTTTAGTTGTGAAGATGAGAGGGAAGGGATGGCAGGGAAAAACAAATGAGAAGGCAACAATGCTCAATAGGAAATGTACTCATTACTTTGCTCATGTAACTGTGACCCATCTGTACAACATTTTTAAAATAAAAAACGTACAAAAAATTATGTAGTGCTCAAGAAGAACTTTGGGGTTAAGGGGTGGATGTCTGAGTAGCTGTACAAAATTCTACACTGATTTTTTTCAGTTTTCAGTATGGAACTGAATAAACATAACTGTTTCTGTTACAAATATTAAGTCACTGTCTTGGAACTAGGGCCAGTATTTCTGCCATTGCTGGGATTTGAGCTCACTGTCCATGTAACTCTTTTGCACCTTGGGTGAAGGCTAAGATCCCTGTCCTTGAGGAAAAGATTTTCAAGCTAGAGTTCCCAGGGCCTGAATTAAGACCCTGCAATAGAAAAAATATTTGTGTACATGTGTAATATAAGATATATAGGTAAATATGTATGTTTATTTCATATTACGATTATTATTAATTTTGTATTTAATTTTTATTTTACTCATTTTATTGTTTATTGTATTTAGTATTATTATACACATAATATTTATTATGTTGTGTATATATATTATAAAATTATACACAATAATTCAGTACATTGACTAAATTTTCATTAATACTTTATTAAGTTTTGAAATATAATACTTAATTAAATGGAGGCATTTGTCAACTCATCACATGGTTAGAGTCTGTCCCCAGTATGAGTTTTGTTTTATTTATCTTTGGACAACTTCCTATATGGATTTGTTTAGATGATTTATACTCAGAAGCCTTTTCTTGTGGATAGGCAAGTTGAGGGATAAAATCGTAAGGTTGGGTCTGGAAATGTGGCTTAGTGTTAGAGAGCTTGCTCAGCATGCATGAATGCCAGAGTTTGAATCCTCAGTGCTACATACTCAGAAAAAGCCAGAAGCTGTGGTGTGGCTCAAGTGATAGAGTGCTAGCCTTGAGAAAAAGAAGCTCAAAGACAGTATCCAGGCCCTAATTTCAAGCTCCAGGTCTGGCAAAACAATATTCCAGATTCCAGTGGCTCTAGAAACCTACTTTTTCAGGAGGCTGAGATCTGAAGATCACAGTTTGAAGACAGCCTTGGAAAGGAAAGCCTGTTAGACTCTTACCTCCAATGAACCATCAAAAATCCCCATGTGGCACTGTGGGTCAAGTGGTAGAGTGTTTGCCTTGAGCTGAAGCGCTCAGAGACAGCGCCCAGGCTTCAGTTTGAGACACACAACTGGAAAAAGATTGAGGGATAATCAAAATAATTTTCCTATTTGCTACTTATGAAAATATTTTTAGGAAAATGAATGCTGATGTACACCAGAATTGGAGTCAGACCTCAAGGTTCAAGTGTAGCACATCCATAAGCCCAGCCTCTCAGACTCTAGCATTATAAACTTGTGTCCTACAGGGTTCTGAAAGGCACATTGTTGAAAGGCTTGATATGCTCCCCAAGCACTTTGTGATAAGCAGTTGACTTGTATTGTCAATGTCATTACAGTTCTGACCCTAGCCGAGAACCAATACCTCACACCCATCACCCTAGCTCAGGAGGCTGAGGTCTCTCATAGGGTGAAACCAGCCAAGGCAGGGAAGTCTAGGACATTCTGGCTTCCTGTTCTGAAAGGTCAGATGCTTAAGAAATTCCTGTTTCACTTGGTGATGAGAAGTTACTTACACTCTAAATGTTCTTGGAGTTCTTGAGCTATAGAAGAAGGAAAGAAATATTATTGACCCAATCAGGGTTCAAATGATGTTCTCAGGATCCAAGCCCTAACTCTGTTAGCAGGAAGAACTCCAGTGTAACACTGTATTTGAAGGACAGAAAACAGTTTCAAAAGCCAGGCTAGGTGCAGAGAACTAGGCCTGCAGGATTAGGAGGCAGAATATACACATTCATCATGGAAGTGAGCTGCAAAACCACTTCATTCATTCCAGGCACAGCCAGCAATGAGGGCAACCTGAAACATTTGTTAGAGTTACTGCAGGATCAGGCTTTTCTCAGTCTCTTCAAACAATGACTAAGTAACCTTCCTTCCTCCTGTGAAGGGAGCCTCAGGCTATCTTTAGATTACCAATAGAGAGCCAGTTTAATGCTGGAGAGGGGAGGAACAGAGTAGAAAAACCCTACTTTCTGGTCTTAGGGAGTGGGTTTTTGACTCCCAATTTGTCAAGTTTGAAGGCCCTTCTATCTCTGCCAGTCCATTCTTCTTACTTCATTCTATACATCATTAATGCAAATCCCCAGTCCAAGGAGGGGCAGGGCCATTTCTCTTCTGACTCCAAGCACCTGAGTTAGAACCTGGCTCTACCCTCTTGACTCTGGGGCTCTTGGATGCCTGAGAAGTGGGACAGAGACAGTCATCCTGCTCTGCATTTGTGTGTAGGCGATGCTGGTGTCCTGGCACACTGCAGAAAGCCTCATGACTGGGAATGTTCCCTTCTTTCCTTCTGACGTCAAAAACAGATTCATCTATCAACTTTCTTTCTTTCCTTCCTTCCTTCCTTCTTTCTTTCCTTCCTTCCTTCCTTCCTTCCTTCCTTCCTTCCTTCCTTCCTTCCTTCCTTCCTTCATTTCTTTCTTTCTTTCTTTCTTTCTTTTCTTTCTTTCTTTCTTTCTTTCTTTCTTTCTTTCTTTCTTTCTTTCTTTCTTTCTTTCTTTCTTTCTTTCTTTCTTTCTTTCTTTCTTTCTATCTTTCTTTCTCTCTCTCTCTCTCTCTTTCTCTCTCTCTCTCTCTTTCTCTCTCTCTTTCTCTTTATTTCTTTCTATCTATCTACCTACCATCCTACCAAGGTAGCTATCTCTTTGCCAGTTGTTGGGATGAATTCAAGGCCTGGGAATTGTCTCTAGCACTCTGCTACTTGAGCCACAGCACATATTCTGGCTTTGTCTGTGTACAGGTGCCTGAGGAATCGAACCCAGGGCTTCTTGCATGCTAGGCAAGCACTCTCTTATTAATCCATATTCCCAGCTCCTTCATTTTTTTCTTAATGGTAGTTTTTACATAAGTATGCTACCATTTTATGTTCTCAAGTTTAATTTTCTGGTTACTTCTAAGAAACCTGATCTCTTCCCTTGCCAGATTTGTGATTGTTCCTGGATTGCCCTCATAATAAAATGTAAATAAAGGCTGCTGAGAGCTTCAGTGTGCATCATATAAAGACACAGGCCTAGAACCCTGGAAGAGAAAAGCAATGCGCCTGAAATGAAGAGAATGATGCAGTATGTACAACTAGCATATCTGAAAAATAAACCAGTAAATAAAAGCAGAGTTTGCACTATGGAAGGTAATATATATACACACATAAGTAGGTAGGGCACTGATACATAAAGTTGGCCTTCTCTTTTTGAATTTTTTTGTGGCCATCCCAGGACTTAAACTCAGGGCCCAATGTGTTTCTGAGATGTTTTGCTCAAGGCTGAGTCTCTACCACCACCACAGCGCCACTTCCCGCCAGCTGGTAGTTAATTGGACCTAAGCAATTCCCAGGATTTCCTTCCTGGTCTGGATTGTATCTCCTACTCAGTTTTCTCTCTCAAAGCTGGAGCTCTACCTCTGGGCCATTGCTTCACTTCTGGTTCTCTGGTGGTTTATTGGAGAAAATAGTCTCAGAGACTCTCCTGCTCTGCTGGCTTGAATGGCGTTCTCTTGAGAAGGCTTCAAATGGTTTCCTCAGGAATTCACTGAGGAGCCACTCCACACAAACCCTTAGTCTAAATCTCGAGGAGTACTAGAGAAAAATGGAAACATTGTTATACCCCAGTCGCAGGACCCCCACCAAAAAGACCACCGAGTGTCAGACTTTACAGCTGTTTTAAGGTTTTATTTAAACGGGCGGCAGCTCGGGTCTCATCCTATATTCCAACACAGCAGCACCTAGGAGGAGAGCCCCAAGGTAAAGATTTGCAGGGTTTATAAAGGCACACAACCAACCAGGTGTCTGGATTACCACGTGTTGCTCTGCTAGAAACAAGCAACAAGTGGTCACTGCCTCAAAACTTTAACCCTTCATTCCCCGCCTTGACTTATGGTCTTGTGGCTCCAGCCTCAAACTAAACTCCAACAGCTCTTGATCTTGAATGGGTATGGTCCCTAACTGACCTTAGCCATACTATTAAACAACAATACCAATAATAATGAGCTCATTTTTCTTTTCTTGAGTTGTATGCAGAGTGGTTGGGTAGGATGCTTGGAGACTTCCCATGTTTCCCTACGGTTGTCCAGGGCAAAGGGATCAGCTGGTCTGGGGTGGGAGCAGTGGATCCAAGCAGCAATGCCATCCACCTTAAGGGCAGTAGGTGTAGCCAGTCGCACCATGTAAGGTCCCTTCCACCGTTCCAGAAATATCAGGTTGTGTCTTCCAACAAACACCCAGTCCCCTGGTTTAAACAAATGGGGGGGGGGGGTAGGAATAGAAGCAGAATCATATAATGCTCTAAGCTGAGTCCACATCCTCTTATGCACCATCTGTAAATAGTCAAGCTTACACAGAAATTCAATATCATCCAAATCAGCAAGCAATTCAGTCTGAAGGGTAGGGATAATGGGTGGAGGGTGTCCATACATTATTTCAAAAGGAGTAAAGCCAAGCTGATAGGGTGAATTTCTTACTCTAAACAGGGCAAAAGGAAACAGCGATACCCAGTCTGGGCCAGTCTCCAAAGCCAATGTAGTTAAGGTCTCTTTTAGAGTCTGATTCATTCTTTCTACCTGCCCTGAACTCTGGGGTCTATAAGCACAGTGCAATTTCCAATCCATCTCCAGTGCCGCGGCTATTCCCTGACTTACTTTTGAGTCGAAGGCTGGTCCATTGTCCTACCCAGTGGTGGATGGGAAGCCATCCCTGGGTAGAATTTCTTCCAGGATCTTCTTAGATATGAAGTTCACAGTCTCATGCTTTGTTGGGGAGGCTTTGACCCATCCTGAAAAGGTGTCTACAAAACCTAGCAAATATTTATATCCAAATTTTCCAGTTTTAATTTCTGTGAAGTCTACTTCCCAATACACACCTGGCCTATCTCCATGGAGATGAGCTCCTTTTGTAACCAGTTGATTAGGGGCATTGGTGAGCTGACAGGCTTTAAAATTTTTTAACAATTTCCTCAATGAGTTGATTTCCTTGCCTGATTTTTACTTCTGAGAGTAGGAGCAAGTTCTCCATTCTTTGGGTTCCCATGTGAGAGACCCGATGGATTCTCATAAGAAACCTCTTGGCCAATCTTTGTGACAAGATAAGTTTCCCCTCACCAGTTTTCCACCAGTCTTTATCTCTTTCTCTGTTTGGGGGTTTATAGGCCATGGAAATTTTCTTTATCCACTCCAAGTCTTCTTGGGAGTACTGAGGCTCAGGAGGCAAACCTTGTGGCCCTGGGCTCGAGTTCCACCTCCTTAGCTGCCTGATCGGCCAAGTTATTTCCTTTGGTTATTGAATCAATTACCTTTTGATGGCCAGGAAAGTGCATAATGGCAATATTTGCTGGTTCCCAGAAGGCCCGGATGAGGCTTAAATGTTCTTTTTCATTTATAATAACCTTTGCCTCAGCTCTCAACAGCCCCCTCTCTTGGTAAATGGCTCCATGGACATGCACAGTGGCAAAAGCATACCGACTGTCCGTGTAAATGATTAGTCTCTTCCCTTTTACCATCTGTAGGGCTTTTGTTAGTGTCACTAGTTCTTCTCTTTGTGCAGACGTTCCCTGGGAGAGTGCTTCTGCCCACCCTATCTCAGTGTCCGTGGTGATTGCTGCAACGGTGTACCTTGTTCCCTCTCAAATGAAACTGCTGCCATCTGTGAACCAGGTATGCTCAGCATGCAATAGTGGCAAGTCCAACCAGTCTAGCCTCTTTTCTTTGGCCTGGTCACGCTTTTCACACTCAATTTCATGTTCTTTGTCCTTCCATTCCTGTCTTTGCTACTGTCTCTCTCTTATTGTAAACCCTTTCCACTGCAGCTACTAGATCCCTAATAGACTTTTCACTAAGTCTGTCTAGAGCCTGCAACTTTCGATTTATGTCTGGTGCAGCTTGATTTATATAGGCAAACATAATCATCTGAACTGACTCCTGGGTCTCAAGATCATACGGGTATATTGACTAAAAGCTTCCAGGAGCCACTCATGATATGCTGCCAGACTTTCACTTCCTCCCTGTCTAACATTATAAACTTTGGCCATATCATTAGGTTGGCAAGCTGCCACCTTGAGACATGCCAACAGAGCCTGGCGATAGATGAGGAGTCGCTCCCTACTTTCAACTGTATTGTTGTCTCAATTGTTGGTTGGATCTCAGGAAAATAGGCAGTGATCAGAGCAGGATCTGTGATAGGTGCTACTTTGGGGCCAGGGATATGTTTCTGGGCTGCCTCTTGGATATAGTCTCTCTCTTCGGTGGTAAAAAGGACCTGAAAAAGCTGACTAAAATCATCCCAAGTGGGCTGATGAGTAAAGAGAATAATTTCAAGTAAACAAATTAAATCCTGGTGTTTCTCAGAAAAGGGGGCATTTTGGGTGTGCCAGTTGTGTAGATCACTGGTAGAAAATGGCCAATATTGGAGTTGTTGTTGACCATCTGCATCCACAGGACCTATGGTGCGTATGGGAAAAACAGCTGCATTAGAAGGGGGGTTTGATCCCACTTTGTTGTGGAGTGACTGGCCACTCAGAAACTTTAAGGGCAAGTGCTGAGTGTTTTAAAGCTCCCTCCTCCTCTTGGCCATTCTCAGGTTCTGC
This sequence comes from Dipodomys merriami, assembly GCF_024711535.1. NCBI lineage: Eukaryota > Metazoa > Chordata > Mammalia > Rodentia > Heteromyidae > Dipodomys > Dipodomys merriami. The sequence continues at coordinate 9,929 of NW_027206169.1, read as the reverse complement.
AAAAGGAACCTGGAAAGGAGAGTATGGGGGAGGAAACATTTCTTCTTCCAAGTTATCTCCCTGAAAAACCGGGGGGTACCTTTTCTTTCCCTCTGTCTCAGTTACTTTTTGTAAGTCTAGGAGGCTAGATGGAATGGTGCCTATGGTTTCCATTCCCGTCAGACGTACAATCCGAAAAACAATAAACAGTACAAACAAAACACACGCACGCCTGACATTTACAAAAAAGGGCTTACAAAGTGAAGATCTCCCAAATTGGTCCACTGACTACAGTCACGGTGGGGTTCCACACCCAGGCCACACAGCAGAAAGAGCAGAGCCACAGTGGGCGAGTTGGGCCTCTGTTAGGAGGCCCTCTTGTTCAGTTCTGGCCCAACACTGAACCGACCCCCACCCCACAATTCACACAGCGGTGTTCCAAGGACTGCCCCCCCACCCCACACAGTGGGGTTCCAAGGACCCCTGCACCACAAGAGGATCTTGGACATCTCCCAGTTCCCCCAGGGTTGTGGTGCAAGCGCATCTGCCTCAACAACCCTTTACGAATCGGAGTGGCCATCCTCACAAAGGAAAACGAAAGTAAAACAGACAAATGACAGGACAAGACAAATTAACAAAGACAGCTCTATATTACCTTTGGAGGCTGAGATCTCGGGGGTCTTTGGGGGGATCCCGGACAAGCCCTCACTAATATGTTATACCCAGGTCACAGGATCCACTCCAAGAAGACCATCGAGAGTCAGACTTTACAGCTGTTTTAAGGTTTTATTTAAATGGGCTGCAGCTTGGGTCTCATCCTACACTCCAACACAGCGGAGCCTAGGAGGAGAACCCCGAGCTAAAGTTTTGCAGGGTTTATAAAGGCACACAATCAACCAGGTGTTTGGATTACCACCACGTGTTGCTCTGCTAGAAACAAGCAACAAGTGGTCACTGCCTCAAACTTTAACACTTCACATGAAGATGCTACTAGTGTGTTGTAGACACTTAATGTTGGAGACACAAAACACTCATAATTATTAGATCATTTTATAGGCAAAAGGAGCAATGCAGACTGTATGAGGATCACTCCAGCTTTCAGTCCTCATATCCTGAGACAGTAAATTCACAGCAGCTCAATGCTAAGTGACATAACTGGCATGTACTGTGGATATTTGCTCCCAAATCCTGTGACACTCATTTCTCACTTTTGGCCTCAAACCTGTGACCAGAGGGGAAGATGAGGAGAGAAAATCCTTCTAAGGGAAAGCAGCTATAAATAACATTGGATAGTTTGCTTATAAATTAAAACCTATTGAATGAGGCTGTTAAGAAGTCAGATTGTCCAGATTAAAAAATGAAGAAGAGAAGAAAAAAGGTGCCAGTGGCTGCTGTCTGTAATCCCAGGACCTCAGGAGGCTGAGATGTAGAGAAACTTAGTTTGAATCAACCAGTGTAGGAAAGTCCATGACACAGTTATTTCTAAGAGATCACAGAAATACCCAGAAGTGGTGCTGTGACTCAAGCTTAATGCAGTACCCTTGAGCAAAAGGAGCCCAGGGACCATGAATAGGATCATATGTGGAAATATGGGGTGGAACCCAGGACGTGTCCCCTCAAAAAGAGCCTGTACTTCCATGTCTTTGTATTCTTATAGGTGAAATTCCCGAGTAGCTATACTGAATGGCACCAACCTAGGAAATTTGTATTCAGTACAATGAGTTCATAACAGAGAGACTTCTTTCAAGATAGTGCATGTTCTGGGGCTCCTCTCACTGTTCACAGTGTAACCTGAGGGTTTCTCTGCATCACAGGCCTGCTGGAGGAAGTCTCTCTCATTGTCTAGACAGGCACACAAAAGTCCTCACTCCTGTACAGCTGGGTAACAAACAACTCCATCTGGGCCAGTTAGTGAGAATGAGTGTGAGTGGGCTCTGAAGGTCAGGAAAAATGGCCTCTTTGTACCCTTAGCTATCTCTCTCCCCAGTGCTCTGTTTTAACAGGAGACCTTCATTTGTGCCACCTCTCATGGCAGGCCAAGTTCTGTGCACTTATCCTGCCTTTGTGAGACTATATTCTGTTGTTCAGTTACAGTGCTCAATATAATTCAGGAGTCATTCAGGCAGACAACTAAGGCACTGAACATAATGAAATGATTCATTGCAAGCAATGTTGGGCCTATGATGCCTTTCCTATGTTTCCAGAAGCTTGGGAAATCCAAGCACATGTTGGATATCTCAAAGCTTCCTGTCATCTAGGACTGGTGAAGCTCATCAGGTTTTGAAACCTTTGACTTCTCCTAGCTGGTCCCTGGGTGGTCAGGTTTTGGGGTTGAACATAAGGCCTGAGTGCTGACCATGAGCTCAGTGCAGAAGCCCAGTGCTTTCCCATTTTGTGTAACAACATCTCTTCTGGTCTGTGAGTGTATGTGTGGGTGTGTATGTGTGTACACCACGGTGTGTGTGTGCGTGGGTGGGTGTGTGCATGCACACATATACATGAGTTCTGAAGCTTGACCTCAGGACGTGAGGACTGTACCTAGTTTCTCTTGTACAATGATATCCCTCTCCCACTTGAGCCACAGAGCCACTTCAGGCTTAGTCCTAGTCATATGGTCCTGAGAAATGAAGCCCACGATTTTATATATGCAAAGTATTCTACCACTAAGGCACATTCCCAGCCCTCTATTTCAGCTTTGTTAGTTTATTTCTGTCTTTTTTATTGTTGTTGTTGTCAATTGAAGGAGTTGAAGTTTGGTGTGGGTGCTGTTCCTGACCCCTTCAGCTCAAGTCTTGTGCTCTACCACTTGAGCCACAGAGCTACTTCCGGTTTTCTTGTGGTTCATTGGTGCTAAGTTTCTCAAGGATTTTCCTGCCTAGGCTAACTTTGAACCATGATCCTCAGATCTCATCCTCCTGATAGGTAGGATAACCAACATGAGCTCAAGCACCCAGCTTCCCCTTCAGGTTCTTAGTAGTGAATTGGAGATAATAGTCTCATAGTAACTTTTCTGTCTGAGATAGTTTGGAACCCAGATCTTTAGAACTCAGCTTCCCGAGAAGGCAGGATGACAAACTTCAGCTACTGACCCCTTGGCCATAGCCTCTGCTGCAAGGGGGTCCATGGCTCCATGGGCTGGAGTGCTAGCCATGAGCCCAAGAGATAAGGGTCAGTGCCTCAGCCCCGAGTTCAAGGTTCATGGCCAAGAAAAAACCAAACCAAACCATTGTCTGCTGTAGACAACTCACGAGTCTTCAGTAATACATAATTTTGTCCCTGACATGGGGGCCTATCTGAGCCGCAATATTCTTGTCTGTATAATCATCTAAGTTGTGGAGCTCTTACATAGACAAGATGTAAGAATGCACCCTGTTAAGGACATAGCACATGGCACTCTTTGCACCACTCAGCACACAACATCCTGTGAAAGACTCAGCACATAGCACCCTGTGCAGGACTCAGAATGGAGCACCCAATGGAGGACTCAACACATAGCTCCATTCCACAAGCTGTCAGTAGAATTAGGGTGCTTTCATCAGTATCACCATTCTTTGAGGAAAATTTACATACCATAAAAGTTCACATTTAATGGTTTAGTGGGGTGTTTTTCTGGGGAGAGGGTGTTAGCCATGGGGCTTGAACTCAAAGCTCTACCATTTGGAGCCACATTTTGAGGTGTCTCTCAGACTTCCTGCCAGGACTGGGTTTTAAAGCCCCTGAGCAGCTAAGATAACGGGCATAAGCCAGGATGACATGGGTAACCCGTGGAGCAGGGTTGCAGCAGTTTACATGTGACTAAGTCAGGTTAGGTGGCAGCTGTCAGCACCAGACTCCTAGCTTTCACTGTAATGAGGTATTTGAATTTCTGTCCTTCTATAGAATATCCTACCCTTTTTTTGGCATCATACCTGGGGCTTGAGTAAGAGCTTAGACACTGTCCCTAAACGTTTGTGCTCAAGGCTAGCACTCGATTGAAAGACAGCAGAACTTCTGAGTTTTCTGTTTTGTGGCACTGAGGAATCGAACCCAGGGCTTCGTGCTTACTATGAGAGCACTCAACCACCGAGCCTCAGGAGTGAACGAGGTATAAATAGATAGAGACTGCTGTATATAAATATTATATACACAAAAATAGATTTCTACATAATATTAAATTATAGATAATATTGCTACCAATACTTAGGTATTAAATTATGTCTCCATTTAATGATGTGTCCCAGTTAACAATTAATAAAGCATTAATTAATAATTACTCAATATCCCATAACTGTTTATCATATATGTACATATATCCATACAAATAATTTGATATTTCATAGAATGAGAACAATGTTTATATATTATTAAATTATGCATCATGTGTTACTCCCAATTATTAGTTGTTTAATTATGTCACCTTGTAATTTTTATTTTGTTAATGCTTAATAAAATATTAATTAAACTTACTGCACATCCTACACTTATTGCATGTAATATTATCCTAGAATGATTCACTACTAATTCAATCTGTTTATCATTTACTGTAGTGGTAACTCTTCTACCTATGATGTTTTCTACCTTTATTACATCCTATTACATAGCATATAGATTTGCATCCAAATTATACATCCTACCTGACACTGAGCACTTTCAAGGAAAAGGAAAACATGTGTCGTGCTCAGCTTCTCACTCCAAGATTACATTTTTGGGAGTGCTGGGATCTAAAATCAGGGCAAAGAAGGCTCAGTTCATGAATAGGTGACTGCCAGCACAGCAGCCCCTAGGCAATTCAACTGCCTGGCAGTGCCCAGGCCCTGAGATTGAGCCCTGTATGTTGACTCCAAATTGTGCTTAAAGTAGTTATTCATTTTATTTTTTATTCATTTACCATTTATTTTATTGACTGCTATAACACATGGAATATTTACTACATTTATTACATAGGATATAGAATTGAAGTTTCTATGCATGAAACTTCACACCTGACACCCAGGACTTTCACAGAAAAAGAAAACATGTTTCACCCTGTGTCGTACTGCAAGATTCAATTTTTGTTAGTGCTGGCATCCGAACTCACAGCCTACAAGGCCCAATTCATGAATGGGTGAGTGTCAGTACGCCAGCCTGGGGCATATGGAGCCAACAAGCAGTTCCCAGCACCTGAGATTTAGTCCCAGGGGTTGACAAAACAAGAACAGATGGACATGCAGATGGTAGTACACAAATAAATATAGATCTTTATAGAGTACCAGAGATGTCTATATATTATTTTAGTTATATAGGCTACATTCCTACCAATTCTTGGGTATTTATTATGCCTCCATGTAATTAATATTACTTTTTTCATCCTTAATGAATTATTAATTATATCGACCACTGTCCTGAAACTGTTGTGTCCATGTAATTAATAGTATTCTTTTAATGTGTTAAAAATTTTCATTAAAATCCATCAGCCTCCTAAAATCACTCTGTAATTTTATGCTAGTATCATTCAGGAACAAGTAATACAACCTTGACATTCATAACTTTCCATCGGTATTCCTATGAATAGGAACGAGAATCTTAGGATCTCCCTTCATTGGTAGGGGTCAGGACTCAGCTTCAAACACAGGTCCTATGTTGTCATGTTGGCCCATGGCTTCTCTGGAAGAACGACAGCATTCAGCAATGCCAGGTTACCAACACTTTTCAGCCCTGTCATTTAGACCCAGGATGGTCACCTTGAAAATAAAACAAATGTAAAACCAGCAGCCATCTGCAAGTTACTGGGGTTTTTTTATGTGTCTTTTCATTTATTTATTTTTCCTGTCAGCCTTTGAGGCTCAGGAACCTAGGTTCAGCTGTGGGTCCGGTGGCTGCAACCCAGGCTAGAGTGATCAAAGCTGAGAAGAGTTGCCATGCCCTGAGTTCACGCCCTGTGCTTGGCAAAATAAAAATACGTAATACATACATGCATACGTACATATATACATTAAAAATATTTAACAATTATTAGGCTATTTGGAGTTGTTTTCACGCCATTTTTTCTGCCGGGCCTGGGATTTGAACTCAGGGTCTGGGTAAATCTGCAGTAATGTGGGGGAAGGGAAAGCTCACAGTGCTGGAAGATAAGAAAGACAGGCCTGTTCCTAGCACTCGCAAAAATAATATTTGTATACATTTTAAATACATGATTTATACTTACATACACATATTTACTGCATATTGCAGTTAGTGTAGTTATTCATTTTATTTTGTTTTTATTCATTCATTATATATTTTAGAGAGTATGATTACATGTATAACATCTTTTACATCCTATAACACAGAACATAGATTTTCCTATGTATTATACATCATTCCTGAGACCCAGGACATTTACTGATAAGGAAAACAAGTGGGACACTTGCCTTCTTCCACCAGAATTAAGTTTTTGGCAGTTTTGTGATTTGAACTCTGGGCCTAGAAGGCCCACTTCATGAATGGGTCAATGTTAGCCCACCAGTCTGACGCAAGTGAAGTTGTTGAGCAAATTTGAGGACCTGAGAATGAAGCCCTAGGAGTGGCCAATATATAAACAGATAGATGTGTAGATTGAAGCGTGTGTGTGTATTTACATATGTATATGAATCTATAAATAAAGTTATATAGAGAGACAGATAGACATTTATGTAGATTCTAGTGTATAACTCTATACAAAGAATGATGACCTATATCTTATTTTTATATATTCTGTTACTATGAATTATTTGGTCTAAAATTATGCCTCCATTAATTAATCACGGTAGGAGACTTAATAAAGTATTAATTAAATTAATCAATGACCTATGTTTATTGTGTACAATCTTATACTACAAATGACTAGCTAATTAGTAGTTCAATTGGTATATTACAAAGATTGTTCTTATAGATAGGAACGAGTAGGTGAAAGTCCCAGGATCAAACTGAGGGCCTAGGTGTCTTGGTTGGGCTCAGGCTTTACTGACAGCCCACCAGAATTCAGCCATGCAAGGACATGTACAATTTTCAAGCCGAGGCATTGAGAGCCAGGGTGGTCACCGTGCAAAGGAAACAAAGGTAAAACTATTGTCTAAAACGTCCTGGTTTTTCCTCCTCCATCTTGGTTGCTTTATTTTTTTTTGCCAGAGCTGGGAGTTGAACTCAGGTCGTAGGATCCCTGGATCATCTGTAGTTGTAAAAGCTGCACATCAGCCTAGGGTAATCAAGGCTGAGGCAGAGTTGTGGTGACCTGAGTTCAAGTCCCGTGCCTGCCCTCCCAAAAAAGTTAAGGTCCTGGCTAGGAGTTTGGGCCATTTTATCTGCCATACCTGGAATTTGAACTCAGGGACTGGGTAACACTATTGTGTTCTGGGTGAAATGAAAGCTAACCTCCTAGAAGAAAAAAAAAATCCAGAGCATTTCCCAGTGTGTGAATTCCAGCCTTAGAAATGGCAAAAAATATTTATATACATGTATAATATCTATCATATATATGTATTTGCATAGATGTTACATATTGTATCTAGGGCACAATATTTCCACAGAAAGGAAATCAGGTCAACATTGGCTTCTTACTCCACCTATTGACTTCAGCATTCCTGGGATTTGAACTCAGGGCCTGGAATGTCTAAATCATCAAGGGGTCAGTTTAAGGACAGCATCCTCAAATAAATTCAATGCCAGGCAGTTCTCAGGACCTGAGTTCTAGCCACATGAGTGTCCAATATATAAATAGATAGATGTGTAAATTGCTGCAAATACGTGTAGATAAGTATATATAGTGAGAGAAAGAGAGTGATGTATATGTATAGTCCACTGTATATTTAAATATAAATATATTTATAGAATGTGAAATGTCTACATATTATTAAATTACATGTAATATATTACTAATAATTATTAGGTATTAAAGTATGCCTCCATTGAATGAAGTATCATGGATTAAGGCACAATAAAGTGCTTCCTTGTGTAAATGGAGCTCTGCGACAATTTCTAGGCTCATAGTTCAAGCCTCAGGATCTGCACTAAAAAAAAAGCCAGTAATTGCATGTGTCTGTGTATATATGCATGTATTTCTATCAGTGAACATCCATAGTCGTTATGAACAATAGCACCCAGCTAACAAATTTGCTTTGAATAGAATGATGTCATAGCACAGAGAGTGCTTTCAAGACAGTGCATGTTCCTAGTCAAAAAAAATTTAAGACCGTGGCTTGGAATTTGCACCATTTTTCTGACAGGCCTGGGATGTCAACTCAGGGTCTGATTATCTCTCTGGCACTGTGGGGGAGGGGAAACCCACCATCGTTGAAGACAAGAATTTCAGACCAGTTTCCAGGGACTGAATTCAAGGCCCAGTACTGGAAAAAATAATATTCATACATGAGATCTATTTACATACATGTGTTTACTCCACATGACATTTATTACCCTTATGTATTTTTTATTTATTTTATTTAGTATTATTACATATATAACATTTATTTCATTTATTACATCTTATGAAATGGATTTATTTGCATACAGATTATACATCATACAGAGACCCAGAACATTCACAGAGAAGGAAAAAAATGGGTCAAAATTGGCTTCTGACACTACATATAAACTTTTGGCCATGCTGGGATTTGAACGCACAGCCCACAATGCACAAATCATGAATGGGCCAGTTGTAAAACAAAAGTCTTTGGCAAACTGAACTCCAGCCACTTCTGAGATCAAGCAATATTAGAGGCAGATAGATAGATAGATAGATAGATAGATAGATAGATAGATAGATAGATAGATAGATAGATAGATAGATAGATAGATAGATAGATATAGATAGATAGATAGATAGATAGATAGATAGATGTGTAGCTTGCTATGTATATGAGAGAGAAAATGAGGATATCAAATTATATATATTATGGATTATTAGTTATTAAATTATGCCTCCTTTGAATGTAATGAAGTATCATGGTTGAATACTTATTAAAGCATTAATGTAAAAGTAGTCAGTATTCCTTAATTGGGAGAATCATACCATGGTACTAGAATGGAAGACAATACTTTTTGTGTGGCATTCTATAAGAGAATCATGAACTAACTGCAAATTTAATTGTTACTTTTATAACATTCCATTAGGCATTCCCATGGATAGGAATGATTTCTCAAGATCTCCCTCCATTTGTAGGTGGTAGTCCAGGCACTTCAACTCCAGGCCTGGGTATTTTACTTCAAAATGCAAACCATTGGAATGACACTGTGAAGATTTCAGATTGTCAGGATGAAAGAAAAGAATGAGAAGAAAAGAAAGCAAAGTGTCAGTGAATCCTACCTGTAAGCCTAGCTCTTCAGGAGGCTGAGAGGTAGAGAATGCCAGTTTGAATTCAGCCAGGACAGGAAATCCCACCACACTCTTATTTCTGAGGGATTACAGGAATAAAAAATTCCCATGAATGGGGCTATGACTCAAGGGCAAAGCACTACCCTTGAGCAAAGGGAGCTCAGGAACATTGCCTAGGCTCACAGTAAAACCCCCGCACCTTCCAATAAAAAAAAAAGCCAGTAACAACTTGTCACCCCCTGTATGTGTGCATGTATTTCTATTGGTGAAGGTCGAGTTCCTATGATGAAAGGTATCCAGCTAGGAAATTTACTTTGAATAGAATGATTTCATAGAACAGAGAGAGTTTTCAAGACAGTGCATCTTCCAGGGCTCCTCTCACTGTTCCCATTGTAGCCTGAGGTTTTCTCCATATCAGGGACTGCTGGAAGAAGTCTACCTCGTTGTTGGAACAGGCCTCACTCCTGTACAGCTGAGTGATTTAAAAAAAAACTCCTTCTAGGCCAATTAGTGAGGAGTGTGGGTGGGCTCTGAAGGCCAGGAGAAAAAGGCCTCTATGTACCTCAACGTATCTCTCTGCCAAGAGCTCTGTTGTGACAGGAAGACTTCATTTGTGCACCTCCCATGGCCAAGTTCCCTGCAATTGTCTTGTCTTTGTTAGACT